>NC_061510.1:259511406-259867840 GCF_022539505.1 Lolium rigidum
GTATCATTTTCCAACTCCAACCATATAACAATTTAACGAAGAAGAAACTTCGCCATGAATATTATGAGTAAAGCCTAAGGACATACTTGTCCATATGCAACAACGGAGCGTGTCTCTCTCCCACACAAAGAATGCTAGGATCCATTTTATTCAAACAAAACAAAAACAAAAACAAACCGATGCTCCAAGCAAAGCACATAAGATGTGACGGAATAAAAATATAGTTTCGGGGAGGAACCTGATAATGTTGTCGATGAAGAAGGGGATGCCTTGGGCATCCCCAAGCTTAGACGCTTGAGTCTTCTTGATATATGCAGGGGTGAACCACCGGGGCATCCCCAAGCTTAGAGCTTTCACTCTCCTTGATCATGTTGTATCATCTCCCTCTCTTGATCCTTGAAAACTTCCTCCACACCAAACTCAAAACAACTCATTAGAGAGTTAGTGCACAATCAAAATATACATGTTCAGAGGTGACATAATCATTCTTAACACTTCCGGACATTGCACAAAGCTACTGAAAGTCAATGGAATCGAAATATCCATCGAGCATATCAAAACAGGCAATGCGAAATAAAAGGCAGAATCTGTCAAAACAGAACAGTTCGTATTGACGAATTTTATTGAGGCACCATACTTGATCAAATGAAAATGCTCAAATTGAATGAAAGTTGCGTACATATCTGAGGATCACTCACGTAAATTGGCATAATTTTCTGAGTTACCTACAGAGAATTTTTCCCAGATTCGTGACGAACAAAGAAATGCATGTTTCACGTGCAGGTAATCCAAATCTAGTATGAACCTTACTATCAACGACTTTACTTGGCATAATAAAACACTAAACTAAGATAAGGAGAGGTTGCTACAGTAGTAAAGAACTTCCAAGACACAAAATAAAAACAAAATTACTGTAGTAAAAACATGGGTTGTCTCCCATAAGCGCTTTTCTTTAACGCCTTTCAGCTAGGCGCAGAAAGTGTGTATCAAGTGTTATCGAAGGATGGTGTATCAACCTTACCTTGGGCTTTACCCTTACCTTTCTTGTTCTTTTTCTTTCTCTTTGATTTAGGAAATATATGACTTCCCCCCGGTGTAGAGGTGAATTTCAGGGTGCCTTCTCCCATATCTATGACTGCTCCCAATAGTTTCAGCAGGGATCTTCCGAGTGTGATTTGTCATGTCCCTACACATTCAATAACAAGATAATCAATGGATATTGTTCTTCCAAGAATGGTTGTATGCACACCTGCGGCTATTCCCTTAGGAACTATAACAGAGTTATCAATAAGAGTTATTTCTTCTCCTCCTTCATCAACTCCCCAAAGTTTCAAAGATTTATAAATGCTCTCAGGTATAAGGCAAAATTCAGACATAATATCACAATTGGCATGAAGAGTTTGATCACCGATAACAATTTTAACAGTAGGATCCCATAATGAAGGTTCAGAGTTTACTAAAACTTGTTCAAGACGATTACGAACATAGCGATAGTTGTCATCCAAGCGAGATGTACTTATCTCGAGATTGTTTAATCTATTATAAATGCTAATAAGGGCTGAATCAAAGTTATTAGCTGAATCATGTGATGCAACCAACTTCTTTATGGCATTAAAAGCTTGATCTCCATTGCAATGAAGGAAATCTCCTCCCACTAAAGCATCCAAGGCATATCTATAGCGAATCATAAGTCCAAAATAAAAATTACTAAGGAGCAAACTTAGAGTCATTTGAGGTTCAGTTTTACGATAAGAAGTAAAAATTCTAGACCAAGCATCTTTAAAACTCTCCTCATCCCCTTGTTTAAAAGTGAAGACTAATTCTTCAGGTGAAGAAGTAACAGGTTCAGAGCTAGACATGGTAACAAAAGTAACTAATTTTTTTTTTGTATTTTTAATATAGAGTGCAAGACAGTAAATAAAGCAAACTAGATAAAGTAAATGCGAGTAACTAATTTTTTTGTGTTTTTGATATAGCAAACAAGATAGCAAATAAAGTAAAACTAGCAACTAAATTTTTTTTGTATTTTGATTTAGTGCAGCAAACAAAGTAGTAAATAAAACTAAGCAAGACAAAAACAAAGTAAAGAGATTGGGATGTGGAGACTCCCCTTGCAGCGTGTCTTGATCTCCCTGAGCAACGGCGCCGAGAAAACGATCTTGATACGCGTACAGCACGCGACCGTTGGGAACCCCAAGAGGAAGGTGTGATGCGTACAGCGGCAAGTTTTCCCTCAGTATGAAACCAAGGTTTAATCGAACCAGTAGGAGCCAAGAAGCAAGTTGAAGGTTGATGGCGAGATGTAGTGCGGCGCAACACCAGGGATTCCGGCGCCAACGTGGAACCTGCACAACACAAACCAAGTACTTTGCCCCAACGAAACAGCGAGGTTGTCAATCTCACCGGCTTGCTGTAACAAAGGATTAGATGTATAGTGTGGAAGATGATTGTTTGCGAGAAAATAGTAGAACAGATATTGCAGGTAGATTGTATTTCAGTATAGAGAATTGGACCGGGGTCCACAGTTCACTAGAGGTGTCTCTCCCATAAGATAAACAAGCATGTTGGGTGAACAAATTACGGTTGGGCAATTGACAAATAAAGAGGGCATGACCATGCACATACATATTATGATGAGTATAGTGAGATTTAATTGGGCATTACGACAAAGTACATAGACCGCTATCCGAGCATGCATCTATGCCTAAAAAGTCCACCTTCGGGTTATCATCCGAACCCCTCCAAGTATTAAGTTGCTAACAACGGACAATTGCATTAAGTATTGCGCGTAATGTAATCAATAACTACATCCTCGGACATAACATCAATGTTTTATCCCTAGTGGCAACGAGCACATCCATAATCTTAGAGATTTGCATCACTTCCCAGATTCACGGAGACATGAACCCACTATCGAGCATAAATACTCCCTCTTGGAGTTAAGAGTAAAAACTTGGCAGAGCCTCTACTAATAACGGAGAGCATGCAAGATCATAAACAACACATAGATATAAATTGATAATCAACATAACATGATATTCTCTATTCATCGGATCCCAACAAACACAACATATAGAATTACAGATAGATGATCTTGATCATGTTCGGCAGCTCACAAGACCCGACAATTAAGCACAATGAGGAGAAGACAACCATCTAGCTACTGCTATGGACCCATAGTACAGGGGTGAACTACTTACACATCACTCCGGAGGCGACCATGGCGGCGTAGAGTCCTCCGGGAGATGATTCCCCTCTCCGGCAGGGTGCCGGAGGCGATCTCCTGAATCCCCCGAGATGGGATTGGCGGCGGCGGCGTCTCTGGAAGGTTTTCCGTATCGTGGCTCTCGGTACTGGAGGTTTCGCGACGAAGGCTTTAAGTAGGCGGAAGGGTAGGTCACGGGGCGACGCGAGGGGCCCAGGAGACAGGGCGGCGCGGCCAAGGGTGGGGCCGCGCCGCCTGCCCTCCTGGGCCACCTCGTGGCCCCACTTCGTTGACTCTTCGGTCTTCCGCAAGCTTCGTGGCAAAATAGGACCCCGGGCGTTGATTTCGTCCAATTCCGAGAATATTTCCTTACTAGGATTTACGAAACCAAAAACGACGGAAAACAACAACTGGCACTTCGGCATCTTGTTAATAGGTTAGTTCCAGAAAATGCACGAACATGACATAAAGTGTGCATAAAACATGTAGATATCATCAATAATGTGGCATGGAACATAAGAAATTATCGATACGTCGGAGACGTATCACTTCCCCAGATTCACGGAGACATGAACCCACTATCGAGCATAAATACTCCCTCTTGGAGTTAAGAGTAAAAACTTGGCCAGAGCCTCTACTAATAACGGAGAGCATGCAAGATCATAAACAACACATAGATATAAATTGATAATCAACATAACATGGTATTCTCTATTCATCGGATCCCAACAAACACAACATATAGAATTACAGATAGATGATCTTGATCATGTTCGGCAGCTCACAAGACCCGATGATGCGTGTGGTTGGCACGTCCGTTGGGAACCCCAAGAGGAAGGTGTGATGCGCACAGCGGCAAGTTTCCCTCAGTAAGAAACCAAGGTTTAATCGAACCAGTAGGAGTCAAGAAGCACGTTGAAGGTTGATGGCGGCGAGATGTAGTGCGGCGCAACACCAGTGATTCCGGCGCCAACGTGGAACCTGCACAACACAACCAAAGTACTTTGCCCCAATGAAACAGTGAGGTTGTCAATCTCACCGGCTTGCTGTAACAAAGGATTAACCGTATTGTGTGGAAGATGATTGTTTGCGAGAAAACGAGTAGAACAAGTATTGCAGTAGATTGTATTTCGAGTAAAGAGAATTGGACCGGGGTCCACAGTTCACTAGAGGTGTCTCTCCCATAAGACGAACAGCATGTTGGGTGAACAAATTACAGTTGGGCAATTGACAAATAAAGAGAGCATGACCATGCACATACATATTATGATGAGTATAGTGAGATTTAATTGGGCATTACGACAAAGTACATAGACCGTCATCCAACTGCATCTATGCCTAAAAAGTCCACCTTCAGGTTATCATCCGAACCCCTCCGGTATTAAGTTGCTAACAACGAGACAATTGCATTAAGTATGGTGCGTAATGTAACTAGTGACTACATCCTTGAACATAGCACTAATGTTTTATCCCTAGTGGCAACAGCACAACACAACCTTAGAACTTTCACATCACTTGTCCCAGTGTCAATGCGAGGCATGAACCCACTATCGAGCATAAGTACTCCCTCTTGGAGTTACAAGCATCTACTTGGCCAGAGCATCTACTAGTAACGGAGAGCATGCAAGATCATAAACAACACATAAGCATAACTTTGATAATCAACATAACAAGTATTCTCTATTCATCGGATCCCAACAAACGCAACATATAGAATTACGAGATAGATGATCTTGATCATGTTAGGCAGCTCACAAGATCCGACAATGAAGCACAATGGGGAGAAGACAACCATCTAGCTACTGCTATGGACCCATAGTCCAGGGGTAGACTACTCACACATCACACCGGAGGCGACCATGGTGGCGTAGAGTCCTCCGGGAGATGATTCCCCTCTCCGGCAGGGTGCCGGAGGCGATCTCTGGATCCCCGAGATGGGATCGGCGGCGGCTTCTCCGGAAGGTTTTCCGTATCGTGGCTCTCGGTGCTGGGGGTTTCGTCACGGAGGCTTTTATAGGCGGAAGGGCAGGTCAAGAGGCGGCACGGGGGCCCCACACCACAGGGCCGCGCGGCCAAGGGGGCCGCGCCGCCCTATGGTTTGGCTCCCCGTGGCCCCTCTTCGTCTCTCCTTCGGACTTCGGAAGCTTCGTGAGAAAATAGGCCCCTGGGCTTTGATTTCGTCCAATTCGAGAATATTTCCTTACTAGGATTTCTGAAACCAAAAACAGCAGAACAGACAATCGGCACTTCGGCATCTTGTTAATAGGTTAGTTCCGGAAAATGCACGAATATGACATAAAGTGTGCATAAAACATGTAGATAACATCAATAATGTGGCATGGAACATAAGAAATTATCGATACGTCGGAGACGTATCAGCATCCCCAAGCTTAGTTCTGCTCGTCCCGAGCAGGTAAAACGATAACACAGATAATTTCTGGAGTGACATGCCATCATAATCTTGATCATACTATTTGTAAAGCATATGTAGTGAATGCAGCGATCAAAACAATGTATATGACATGAGTAAACAAGTGAATCATAAAGCAAAGACTTTTCATGAATAGCACTTCAAGACAAGCATCAATAAGTCTTGCATAAGAGTTAACTCATAAAGCAATAATTCAAAGTAAAGGTATTGAAGCAACACAAAAGAAGATTAAGTTTCAGCGGTTGCTTTCAACTTGTAACATGTATATCTCATGGATATTGTCAACATAGAGTAATATAATAAGTGCAATAAGCAAGTATGTAGGAATCAATGCACAGTTCACACAAGTGTTTGCTTCTTGAGGTGGAGAGAAATAGGTGAACTGACTCAACATTGAAAGTAAAAGAATGGTCCTCCATAGAGGAAAAGCATTGATTGCTATATTTGTGCTAGAGCTTTGATTTTGAAAACATGAAACAATTTTGTCAACGGTAGTAATAAAGCATATGCATCATGTAAATTATATCTTATAAGTTGCAAGCCTCATGCATAGTGTACTAATAGTGCCCGCACCTTGTCCTAATTAGCTTGGACTACCGGATCATCACAATGCATTGTTTTTACCAAGTGTCACAAAGGGGTACCTCTATGCCGCCTGTACAAAGGTCTAAGGAGAAAGCTCGCATTGGATTTCTCGCTATTGATTATTCTTCAACTTAGACATCCATACCGGGACAACATAGACAACAGATAATGGACTCCTCTTTTATGCTTAAGCATATATCAACAATTAATAATTTTCTCATTTGAGATTTGAGGATTGTTGTCCAAAACTGAAACTTCCACCATGGAGCATGGCTTTAGTTAGCGGCCCAATGTTCTTCTCTAACATATGCATGCTTAACCCTATGGTGGTAGATCTCTCTTACTTCAGACAAGACGAACATGCATAGCAACTCACATGAAATTCAACAATGAATAGTTGATGGCGTCCCCAGTAAACATGGTTATCGCACAACAAGCAACTTAATAAGAGATAAAGTGCATAATTACATATTCAATACCACAATAGTTTTTAAGCTATTTGTCCCATGAGCTATATATTGCAAAGGTGAATGATGGAATTTTAAAGGTAGCACTCAAGCAATTTACTTTGGAATGGCGGGAAAATACCATGTAGTATAGGTAGGTATGGTGGACACAAATGGCATAGTGGTTGGCTCAAGTATTTTGGATGCATGAGAAGTATTCCCTCTCGATACAAGGTTTAGGCTAGCAAGGCTTATTTGAAACAAACACAAGGATGAACCGGTGCAGCAAAACTCACATAAAAGACATATTGAAAACATTATAAGACTCTACACCGTCTTCCTTGTTGTTCAAACTCAATACTAGAAATTATCTAGACCTTAGAGAAACCAAATATGCAAACCAAATTTTAGCATGCTCTATGTATTTCTTCATTAATGGGTGCAAAGCATATGATGCAAGAGCTTAAACATGAGCACAACAATTGCCAAGTATCACATTACCCAAGACATTTATAGCAATTACTACATGTATCATTTTCCAATTCTAACCATATAACAATTTAACGAAGGAGAAACTTCGCCATGAATACTATGAGTAGAAACCAAGGACATACTTGTCCATATGCTACAGCGGAGCGTGTCTCTCTCCCATAAAGTGAATGCTAGGATCCATTTTATTCAAACAAAACAAAAACAAAAACAAACCGACGCTCCAAGAAAAAGCACATAAGATGTGATGGAATAAAAATATAGTTTCATGGGAGGAACCTGATAATGTTGTCGATGAAGAAGGGGATGCCTTGGGCATCCCCAAGCTTAAACGCTTGAGTCTTCTTGATATATGCAGGGGTGAACCACCGGGGCATCCCCAAGCTTAGAGCTTTCACTCTTCTTGATCATATTGTATCATACTCCTCTCTTGATCCTTGAAAACTTCCTCCACACCAAACTCGAAACAACTCATTAGAGGGTTAGTGCACAATATAAATTGACATATTCAGAGGTGACACAATCATTCTTAACACTTCTGGACATTGCATAATGCTACTGGACATTAGTGGATCAAAGAAATTCATCCAACATAGCAAAAGAGGCAATGCGAAATAAAAGGCAGAATCTGTCAAAACAGAACAGTTCGTATTGACGAATTTTAAAATGGCACCAGACTTGCTCAAATGAAAATGCTCAAATTGAATGAAAGTTGCGTACATATCTGAGGATCATGCACGTAAATTGGCATAATTTTCTGAGCTACCTACAGGGAGGTGGACCCAGATTCGTGACAGCAAAGAAATCTGGAACTGTGCAGTAATCCAAATCTAGTACTTACTTTTCTATCAACGGCTTAACTTGGCACAACAAAACACAAAACTAAGATAAGGAGAGGTTGCTACAGTAGTAAACAACTTCCAAGACACAAAATAAAAACAACAGTAGGTAAAAACATGGGTTGTCTCCCATAAGCGCTTTTCTTTAACGCCTTTCAGCTAGGCGCAGAAAGTGTGCATCAAGTATTATCGAGAGATGGTGCATCGTTATCATGAGCTCCCCCATCCATAGTGGTACTAAGGGCTTTATCAATTTTAGGCCTATAATAATACTTCTTTGGTCTAGGCACTTTAGAGACATACATAAACTTTTGCTCCTTACCCACATAAGCTTTCTCCTTATATTTAAGAGAAGAAAATGTTGAACCCAAGGTTCCCATAGCTTTTTCAAGTTCGTCAATCCTATTGATTTGATCATCATGGACAGCATTAGTTCCTAGGACACTAATTCTTTCATCAATTCCTCCTAAGGATTTATCAAGTTCATCAGTTTTATCAAGTAATATTTCCAATTTAGCTTCAATACTTGGAAAATTTTTCTCTATGGTTTCCAATTTTTTCATAACATCTTCAAGAGAGATTTCAGTTTTAACTTTATCAACAGGGAGTATTCCAAATAAACTCTCAATAATGCAACTAGCTTCTAATGCAGGGGTACTTAAGAAATTACCTCCTGCGAGACAATCAAGAACATGCCTATTCCAGCTAGAGATACCAACATAAAAATTCCTGAGTAAAATAGTGGTGGAGTGTTTCTTAGTGCATCTATTATGAGCATCACTAATTCTGTACCAAGCATCTCTCAAACATTCTCCCCCTCGTTGCTTAAACGTGCGAACTTCAACTTCAGGATTACTCATTTTAGTAATAGTAAATAAAGCAAACTAGATAAAGTAAATGCAAGTAACTAATTTTTTTGTGTTTTTGATATAGCAAACAAGATAGCAAATAAAGTAAAACTAGCAACTAATTTTTTTGTATTTTGATTTAGTGCAGCAAACAAAGTAGTAAATAAAACTAAGCAAGACAAAAACAAAGTAAAGAGATTGGGATGTGGAGACTCCCCTTGCAGCGTGTCTTGATCTCCCCGACAACGGCGCCGAGAAATTTGCTTGATGCGTGTGGTTGGCACGTCCGTTGGGAACCCCAAGAGGAAGGTGTGATGCGCACGGCGGCAAGTTTCCCTCGATAAGAAACCAAGGTTTAATCGAACCGAGTAGGAGTCAAGAAGCACGTTGAAGGTTGATGGCGGCGAGATGTAGTGCGGCGCAACACCAGGGATTCCGGCGCCAACGTGGAACCTGCACAACACAACCAAAGTACTTTGCCCCAACGAAACAGTGAGGTTGTCAATCTCACCGACTTGCTGTAACAAAGGATTAACCGTATTGTGTGGAAGATGATTGTTTGCAGAAAACAGTAGAACAAGTATTGCAGTAGATTGTATTTCAGTAAAGAGAATTGGACCGGGGTCCACAGTTCACTAGAGGTGTCTCTCCCATAAGACGAACAGCATGTTGGGTGAACAAATTACAGTTGGGCAATTGACAAATAAAGAGAGCATGACCATGCACATACATATTATGATGAGTATAGTGATATTTAATTGGGCATTATGACAAAGTACATAGACCGTCATCCAACTGCATCTATGCCTAAAAAGTCCACCTTCAGGTTATCATCCGAACCCCCTCCAGTATTAAGTTGCTAACAACAGACAATTGCATTAAGTATGGTGCGTAATGTAACTAGTGACTACATCCTTGAACATAGCACTAATGTTTTATCCCTAGTGGCAACAGCACAACACAACCTTAGAACTTTCCGTCACTGTCCCAGGTGTCAATGCAGGCATGAACCCACTATCGAGCATAAGTACTCCCTCTTGGAGTTACAAGCATCTACTTGGCCAGAGCATCTACTAGTAACGGAGAGCATGCAAGATCATAAACAACACATAAGCATAACTTTGATAATCAACATAACAAGTATTCTCTATTCATCGGATCCCAACAAACGCAACATATAGAATTACAGATAGATGATCTTGATCATGTTAGGCAGCTCACAAGATCCGACAATGAAGCACAATGGGGAGAAGACAACCATCTAGCTACTGCTATGGACCCATAGTCCAGGGGTTGACTACTCACACATCACACCGGAGGCGACCATGGCGGCGTAGAGTCCTCTGGGAGATGATTCCCCTCTCCGGCGAGGTGCCGGAGGCGATCTCCTGGATCCCCGAGATGGGATCGGCGGCGGCGGCGTCTCCGGAAGGTTTTCCGTATCGTGGCTCTCGGTGCGGGGGTTTCGTCACGGAGGCTTTTTATAGGCGGAAGGGCAGGTCAAGAGGCGGCACGGGGGCCCCACACCACAGGGCCGCGCGGCCAACGGGGGGCCGCGCCGCCCTATGGTTTGGCTCCCCTGTGGCCCCTCTTCGTCTCTCCTTCGGACTTCTGGAAGCTTCGTGAGAAAATAGGCCCCCGGGCTTTGATTTCGTCCAATTCGAGAATATTTCCTTACTAGGATTTCGAAACCAAAAACAGCGAGAACAACGAATCGGCACTTCGGCATCTTGTTAATAGGTTAGTTCCAGAAAATGCATGAATATGACATAAAGTGTGCATAAAACATGTAGATAACATCAATAATGTGGCATGGAACATAAGAAATTATCGATACGTCGGAGACGTATCACCCGACAATTAAGCACAATGAGGAGAAGACAACCATCTAGCTACTGCTATGGACCCATAATCCAGGGGTGAACTACTCACTCATCACTCCGGAGGCGACCATGGCGGCGTAGAGTCCTCCGGGAGATGAATCCTCTCTCCGGCAGGGTGCCGGAGGCGATCTCCTGAATCCCCCGAGATGGGATTGGCGGCGGCGGCGTCTCTGGAAGGTTTTCCGTATCGTGGCTCTCGGTACTGAGGGTTTCGCGACGAAGGCTTTAAGTAGGCGGAAGGGTAGGTCAGGGGGCGACGCGAGGGGCCCAGGAGACAGGGCGGCGCGGCCAAGGGTGGGGCCGCGCCGCCTGCCCTCCTGGCCACCTCGTGGCCCCACTTCGTTGACTCTTCGGTCTTCTGGAAGCTTCGTGGCAAAATAGGACCCTGGGCGTTGATTTCGTCCAATTCCGAGAATATTTCCTTACTAGGATTTCTGAAACCAAAAACAGCAGAAAACAAGAATCGGCACTTCGGCATCTTGTTAATAGGTTAGTTCCAGAAAATGCACGAATATGACATAAAGTGTGCATAAAACATGTAGATATCATCAATAATGTGGCATGGAACATAAGAAATTATCGATACGTCGGAGACGTATCATAGCACTCAAGCAATTTACTTTGGAATGGCGGAGAAATACCATGTAGTAGGTAGGTATGGTGGACACAAATGGCATAGTGGTTGGCTCAAGTATTTGGATGCATGAGAAGTATTCCCTCTCGATACAAGGTTTAGGCTAGCAAGGCTATTTGAAACAAACACAAGGATGAAGCGGTGCAGCAAAACTCACATAAAAGACATATTGTAGACATTATAAGACTCTACACCGTCTTCCTTGTTGTTCAAACTCAATACTAGAAATTATCTAGACCTTAGAGAGATCAAATATGCAAACCAAATTTTAGCATGCTCTATGTATTTCTTCATTAATAGGTACAAGGTACATGATGCAAGAGCTTAAACATGAGTACAACAATTGCCAAGTATCACATTACCCAAGACATTTTAGCAATTACTACATGTATCATTTTCCAATTCCAACCATATAACAATTTAACGAAGAAGAAACTTTGCCATGAATATTACGAGTAAAGCCTAAGGACATACTTGTCCATATGCTACAGAGGAGCGTGTCTCTCTCCCACACAATGAATGCTAGGATCCATTTTATTCAAACAAAACAAAAACAAAAACAAACCGACGCTCCAAGCAAAGCACATAAGATGTGATGGAATAAAAATATAGTTTCAGGGGAGGAACCTGATAATGTTGTCGATGAAGAAGGGGATGCCTTGGGCATCCCCAAGCGTAGACGCTTGAGTCTTCTTGATATATGCAGGGGTGAACCACCGGGGCATCCCCAAGCTTAGAGCTTTCACTCTCCTTGATCATGTTGTATCATCTCCCTCTCTTGATCCTTGAAAACTTCCTCCACACCAAACTCAAAACAACTCATTAGAGGGTTAGTGCACAATCAAAATATACATGTTCAGAGGTGACATAATCATTCTTAACACTTCTGGACATTGCACAAAGCTACTGAAAGTCAATGGAATCGAAATATCCATCGAACATATCAAAACAGGCAATGCGAAATAAAAGGCAGAATCTGTCAAAACAGAACAGTTCGTAATGACGAATTTTATTGAGGCACCATACTTGATCAAATGAAAATGCTCAAATGGAATGAAAGTTGCGTACATATCTGAGGATCACTCACGTAAATTGGCATAATTTTCTGAGTTACCTCTAGAGAATTTTGCCCAGATTCGTGACAGCAAAGAAATCTGTTTCTGCGCAGTAATCCAAATCTAGTATGAACCTTACTATCAACGACTTTACTTGGCACAACAAAACACTAAACTAAGATAAGGAGAGGTTGCTACAGTAGTAAACAACTTCCAAGACACAGAATAAAAACAAAGTACTGTAGTAAAAACATGGGTTGTCTCCCATAAGCGCTTTTCTTTAACGCCTTTCAGCTAGGCGCAGAAAGTGTGTATCAAGTGTTATCAAGAGACGAAGTGTCAACATCATAATTTGTTCTAATAATAGAATCATATGGTAACTTCATTCTATTTCTAGGGAAGTGTTCCATACCTTTCTTGAGAGGAAATTGATATTTAATATTACCTTCCTTCATATCAATGATAGCACCAACAGTTCGAAGAAAAGGTCTTCCCAATATGATGGGACAAGATGCATTGCATTCAATATCCAAGACAACAAAATCAACGGGGACAAGGTTATTGTTAACGGTAATGCGAATATTATCAACTTTCCCCAAAGGTTTCTTTGTAGAATGATCAAGCAAGATTAACATCCAAATAACAATTTTTCAGCGGTGGCAAGTCAAGCATATTATAAATTTTCTTAGGCATAACGAAATACTTGCACCAAGATCACATAAAGCATTACAATCAAAGTCATTGACCTTCATCTTAATGATGGGCTCCCAACCATCCTCTAGCTTCCTAGGAATAGAAGCTTCGCGTTCTAATTTCTCTTCTCTAGCTTTTATGAGAGCATTTGTAATATGTTTCGTGAAAGCCAAGTTTATAGCACTAGCATTAGGACTCTTAGCAAGTTTTTGTAAGAACTTTATAACTTCAGAGATGTGACAATCATCAAAATTCAAACCATTATAATCTAAAGCAATGGGATCATCATCCCCAATGTTGGAAAAAATTTCAGCAGTTTTATCACAGGCAGTTTCAGCAGTTTTAGCAGTTTCAGGCAGTTTTTCGCGCTTCGCATTAGAAGTGGAAACATTGCTAACACCAATTATTTTATTATTATTAGTAGGAGGTGCAGCAAATTGTGTAGCATTAGCATTACTAGTGGTGGTAATAGTCCAAACTTTAGCTATATTATCTTCTTTTTCATTTTCTTCTCTTTCCCACCTAGCACGCAATTCGGCCATCAATCTTATATTCTCATTAATTCTAACTTGGATGGCATCTGCTGTAGTAACAATTTTATGATTATGATTTTCATGAGGCATAACTTTCGATTTCAAAAGATCAATATCAGCAGCAAGACTATCGACTTTAGAAGCAAGTATATCAATTTTCCCAAGCTTTTCTTCAACAGATTTGTTAAAAGCAGTTTGTGTACTAATAAATTCTTTAAGCATAGCTTCAAGTCCAGGGGGTGAATTCCTATTGTTTTTGTAAGAATTCCCATAAGAGTTACCATAGCCGTTGCCATTATTATAAGGATATGGCCTATAGTTGTTACTATAATTGTTCCGGTAAGCATTGTTGTTGAAATTATTATTTTTAATGTAGTTGACATCAACATGTTCTTCTTGGGCAACCAATGAAGCTAACGGAACATTATTAGGATCAATATTTGTCCTATCATTCACAAGCATAGACATAATAGCATCAATCTTATCACTCAAGGAAGAGGTTTCTTCGACGTAATTTACCTTCTTACCTTGTGGAGCTCTTTCCGTGTGCCATTCGTAGTAATTAATCATCATATTATCAAGAAGCTTTGTTGCTTCACCAAGAGTGATGGACATAAAGGTACCTCCAGCAGCTGAATCCAATAGGTTCCGCGAAGAAAAATTCAGTCCTGCATAAAAGGTTTGGATGATCATCCAAGTAGTCGATCCATGGGTTGGGCAATTTTTAACCAAAGATTTCATTCTTTCCCATGCTTGTGCAACATGCTCAGTATCCAATTGTTTAAAATTCATTATGCTACTCCTCAAAGATATAATTTTAGCAGGGGGATAATATCTACCAATAAAAGCATCCTTGCATTTAGTCCATGAATCAATACTATTCTTAGGCAGAGATAGCAACCAATTTTTAGCTCTTCCTCTTAATGAGAAAGGGAACAATTTTAATTTTATAATGTCACCATCTACATCTTTATACTTTTGCATTTCACATAGTTCAACAAAATTATTAAGATGGGCAGCAGCATCATCAGAACTAACACTGGAAAATTGCTCTCGCATAACAAGATTCGATGAAAGCAGGTTTAATTTCAAAGAATTCTGCTGTAGTAGCAGGTGGAGCAATAGGTGTGCATAAGAAATCATTATTATTTGTGGTTGTGAAGTCACACAACTTAGTATTTTTAGGAGTACCCATTTTAGCAATAGTAAATAAAACAAACTAGATAAAGTAAATGCAAGTAACTAATTTTTTTTGTGTTTTTGATATAGAGTGCAAGACAGTAAATAAAGTAAAACTAGCAACTAATTTTTTTGTATTTTGATATAATGCAGCAAACAAAGTAGTGAATAAAATAAAGCAAGACAAAAACAAAGTAAAGAGATTGGGATGTGGAGACTCCCCTTGCAGCGTGTCTTGATCTCCCCGGCAACGGCGCCAGAAATTTTGCTTCATGCGCGTGGTTGACGTATTGTCTTTCCGTTCGACACGCGTCCGTTGGGAACCCCAAGAGGAAGGTGTGATGCGCACAGCGGCAAGTTTCCCTCAGTAACAACCAAGGTTTATCGAACCAGTAGGAGTCAAGAAGCACGTTGAAGGTTGATGGCGATGAAATGTAGTGCGGCGCAACACCAGGGATTCCGGCGCCAACGTGGAACCTGCACAACACAAACCAAGTACTTTGCCCCAACGAAACAGCGAGGTTGTCAATCTCACCGGCTTGCTGTAACAAAGGATTAGATGTATAGTGTGGAAGATGATTGTTTGCAGAAAACAGTAGAACAAGTATTGCAGTAGATTGTATTTCAGTATAGAGAATTGGACCGGGGTCCACAGTTCACTAGTGGTGTCTCTCCCATAAGATAAATAGCATGTTGGGTGAACGAATTACAGTTGGGCAATTGACAAATAGAGATGGCATGACCATGCACATACATATTATGATGAGTATTGTGAGATTTAATTGAGCATTACGACAAAGTACATAGACCGCTATCCTGCATGCATCTATGCCTAAAAAGTCCACCTTCAGGTTATCATTCGAACCCCTTCCAGTATTAAGTTGCTAACAACAGACAATTGCTTTAAGTATTGCACGTAATGTAATCAATAACTACATCCTCGGACATAGCATCAATGTTTTATCCCTAGTGGCAACAGCACATCCATAACCTTAGAGGTTTCTGTCACTCCCCCAGATTCACGGAGACATGAACCCACTATCGAGCATAAATACCCCCTCTTGGAGTTACTAGCAAAAACTTAGCTAGAGCCTCTACTAATAACGGAGAGCATGCAAGATCATAAACAACACATAGACATAAATTGATAATCAACATAACATAGTATTCTCTATCCATCGGATCCCAACAAACACAACATATAGCATTACAGATAGATGATCTTGATCATGTTAGGCAGCTCACAAGATCCGATAATGAAGCATAATGAGGAGAAGACAACCATCTAGCTACTGCTATGGACCCATAGTCCAGGGGTGAACTACTCACTCATCACTCCGGAGGCGACCATGGCGGTGTAGAGTCCTCCGGGAGATGATTCCCCTCTCCGGCAGGGTGCCGGAGGCGATCTCCCGAATCCCCCGAGATGGGATTGGCGACGGCGGCGTCTCTGGAAGGTTTTCCGTATCGTGGCTCTCGGTACTGGGGGTTTCGCGACGAAGGCTATTTGTAGGCGGAAGGATAGGTCAGGGGGCGTCGCGAGGGGCCCAGGAGATAGGCTGGCGCGGCCAAGGGTGGGGCCGCGCCGCCCTACCCCCTGGCCACCTCGTGGCCCCAATTCGTTGACTCTTCGGTCTTCTGGAAGCTTCGTGGCAAAATAGGCCCCTGGGCGTTGATTTCGTCCAATTCCGAGAATATTTCCTTACTAGGATTTCTGAAACAAAAAACAGCAGAAAACAACATATGGCTCTTCGGCATCTTGTTAATAGGTTAGTTCCAGAAAATGCATAAATATGACATAAATTATGCATAAAACATGTAGATATCATCAATAATGTGGCATGGAACATAAGAAATTATCGATACGTCGGAGACGTATCACCCCCTGAATACTTGTCTGTGAGCATTTACAGTGAATCCTTCATCAAAACTGCTTGTCAACACCTTCTGCTCCTCGTTGGGATCGACATTCTTACTTATCGAAGATACTACGATACACCCCCTATACTTGTGGGTCATCAGGCCCTATGGTGGCGGCGCCTCGTCGCCCCACTTCGTATCCCCTTCGGTCTTCTGGAAGCTCCGTGGAAAAATAAGACCCTGGGCGTTGATTTCATCCAATTTCGAGAATATTTCCTTTGTAGCATTTCTGAAACCAAAAACAGCAGAAAACAGCAACTGGCTCTTCGGCATCTTGTCAATAGGTTAGTGCCGGAAAATGCATAATAATGACATAATGTGTGTATAAAACATGTGAGTATCATCATAAAAGTAGCATGGAACATAAGAAATTATAGATACGTTTGAGACGTATCAGTATGCATTGGAGAACTACATGGGAGCCGCTCTTGAGGTCACTATATGAAAGGATGATAAATCACTCAATGCTAGTCGTTGACATAGACATGCATACCTCTCAAAAAATATATTTTCAACACTCCTTTTGCATTCAAAATGAAAAGTTCTAGCACATGAGTAATCTTGCTCCCTTTGCGTAGGGCCAATCTTTTAATTTTTATGTTGAGTCACCATTCTTTCTTTGAGCACCTTCTCGAAAGCATAGCTGTCATTCTTAGTTTAATGTTCTTGTCCCGGAATAAGATTAATTGTGGTATAAATGTGATGCTTGAATCTTTCGATATTTTTTACTTCTAGTCTTTTCTTGAACTTTAGAGGTGCCCTGGCATTTATTTTTTTGCTCCACAAATAAGGGCAAGCGAGATACCACTTTTATCATATCATGTTATGAGCATTGCAATCTTGCAGATACTTATGTTTCATGTTGTTTATTATTGTGTTGGTATCTTTTCATATCTTGCATAACTATTGAGTAGCCTTAGTTGCATACTTCTTATTATGAATTGCCTAAGTATTTGATCATGTAATGAGAATATATACATCATATGAAGCTAATAGGTTCGTGAAAATTTCTTTTATCGCACTCAGTTGTCACTGAATTGCTTGAGGACAAGCAATAAGCTAATCTTGGGGGGAGTTGTACGTCCAAAACGTATCTATTTTCCCGAACACTTTTTCTATTGTTTGCCCTCTAATTTGTATGTTTTGAATACAATTAACAGACACTAACACTGTTTTCAGCAGAATTGCTCTGGTGTCTCGTTTTTGTGCAGAAATCCAACTTTCAGGAAAATTCCCGGAAAATATCGCAAAATCCATATTTCATCCGAGGACTCACGGAGCCAGAAGACGAGACGGGGGGGGAGGGCACGAGGGGCCCACACCTGCCCTAGGCGCGGGCCAGGCTTGGCCGCGCCTAGGGGTGGTCTGGCCGCCTCGTCCACCCCCTCGACCTCTCCTCCCGAGTCCCGACTATATTAAGCCTTCGACCCTAAAAACAGAGGGGGGTTCGATGTTTTTCCAAAAAGAGTTCCGCTGCTCCACCGCCACCAGAAACCCCAATCCGGGAACCAAAAATTCCGTTCTGGCACCCTGCCGGGACGGGGAATTGGAGGAGATCATCGCCATCGCCATCACCGACGCCTCTCCATCAACCATCCATGATCCCCCCATCCATGTGTGAGTAATTCCCCGTTGTAGGTTGTAGGGGATGGTAGGGATTGGATGAGATTGTTCATGTAATAGCTATAAGATTGTTATGGGCATAGTAATTTCCCGTTGTTAGTATTTTTGACATTATTGCAACTTTCTATGCTTAATGCTTGTCACTTTGGGCCCGAGTGCCATGATCTCAGATCTGAATATGTTATTGATTCATGATGATAATTATGATTTTTTATCATACCTGCAAGTTGTATACACATATTGTTATCCGAAACCCGAGGCCCCAAAGTGACAATAATTGGGATAACCGGAGGGGGTGACTATGATGTGAGGATCGCGTGTGTTCACGGAGTGTTAATGCTTTGCTCTGGTACTCTATTAAAAGGAGTACCTTAATTACCAGTAGTTTCCCTTGAGGCCCCGCTACAACGGGTTTGTAGCACAAAAGATGTCATGCAAGTTTCTCATTGCGAGCACGCACGACTAAATAGGAACACACGCCTATGGTTATTTTATACTAGGATACTTTTATCATTATTAATTGCAATGCCCATGTCTTTCTTATTATATGAAATATATCATTCATGCAGCACCCGTTCATCCATCCCTGTGTGCCTACAATATTTTAATCCCTGTTGTCTACTGCAATCATCGCTACTGCTATTTTTATTTCATTATTGTTGTTACTTCACTACTACCACTGCTATAAAACGGTTACTACTGATAAACTGTTGCGAGCAAGTTTATTTCCAGGTGCATGTGAATTGACAACTCATCTGTTAAAGCTTATAAATATTCTTTGGCTCCCCTTGTGTCGAATCAATAAATTTGGGTTTTACTTCTCTCGAAGACTGTTGTGATCCCCTATACTTGTGGGTCATCAACCATAATCACGCTTACTGGGGAAGTCTTTCAGCATTGCACCATTGGGGTATTGCACCTTGCGTTGATCATCATTTCTTTTGTGTTGTTGATGGTTATCTCTTGCCAAATAAGTGGAGGTTATCAACAGTAAGTATGCATACATGTTAGAGAAAAATCAATGGGCCACTAACGTAAGCCATGCCTAATCATGGTGGAATTTCAGCAAAGAGCATCCTCAATAGGAAGAGTGAAAACGGTGAGAAAGAAAACAAAAAGAGTTAGTGAAAAAAGTGGAAAAAAGAAAAAGAAAGAAAGAAAAAGAGTTAGAGAAAAAAGTGAGAAATAGTTAGAGAGGATGCTCACAGTCTGTTGTTCATGTTGTCCCCGTATGGATGGCCTATAGTAGAGTAATCTATCTCCTTTGGACCTTTGTACAGACATCATGAAGGTGCCCCATTGCGATACTTGGTTAAAACATGTATGTTGAAAGGTTGTGGTTACCCGGAGGTGAGTAACAAGAGGTGTAATCCTTAGCAACCAAGAAAATGGGGCAAAATTTACTCATAAGAGGTCAAACACATGACTCATAGATATCTCCACACAGAGAGATTCATGTTACCCTATCCTTATTATTATTGTTGACATGAATTGCATATCTCAAAACCTCGTTTTATTCTCTCTACTTTTTGTTTTGTTAGAGGACTAGCACATATATTTCCTGCTTACTTTCTTGTGTTCAAGAGTCAAAAGTATCCAAAGAATCAAAAGAGAGGACAAAGAGTGTTCCAAACAATTCTATAGGATTCTCCTAAGCATGCTTTATGGTTCATATTACTTATCATTCATCTTTCTTACAGTCGGGGGGATGGCCCCCGGTAGGCCAAGACTATGGAAAATATGCCATGATAAACCGTTTGTATACTGGATTAAAGATTAATCCGGATGCTCAAAGTTGAGTATGAACTGTGCTAAGTTGATACGGACCGGTATACCGGGAGGAGTATGCCGGAGTACGAAAAACATAAGAGATTGAGGTACAAATGCAAAGATGTCGGAGCTCAAAGGTAAAGATACCGGAGATCCGGCATAGGCTCAATTGTAGCATGTTGGCATTCCAGTCAAAGATTCCCTTAAGGACCAAAGGACAAGATGAGCGAAGCACTTCAACTTTAATCGAAGCCCTGACGCCAAAGAAGCTGCTGACGTTAAAGATACCGGGGAAGGTCATCATCCCTCTGATTAAAGACATAAGCGTCGTCACGGGGGCCAAAGAAGCTTTATAAAGTATCTTAGGTCAGCAAAGATACCCCTTGGGTTCCTTCCCTTGTAAGCCTCCTCTCCCCTATATAAGGAGAAGAGGGCCACCCCTGCGCGGGACGGACGGACGGTTCATCAGATAATCTATCTAGGGTTCGGTAGAGGTTCTCACCTTGTAGCCGTACGTCTTCAACCTCTGGCCCTTGGCCAAGTTCCTGAAAATCAATACAATCCTGAGTTCAATCTCTTTCTCTATCTTAACCTTCCCCTCACCCTGATCCTCAAGCGTACATCCGGCCCCAACTTAAGCCATCCAATGGCATTTGTCTGTTCACCACGATGACACTTACAATGTTATTTCCTATAATGCATGCTTTGTAGAATGTAAGAGTTATCACTTTATAAGTTCATATTACTTATTGTCATTCTTTATTGACTGAACCTTGTGATACTTTGCATGATTATTTAGAAGCTATATATAAACTCCAAAGTTCATGTTAGTTTTATCACCTTTATACTCGGGGACGAGCATAGGTTAAGCCTGGGATGTTGATGCATGTAAAATGCATACATGAACTTTGTCATTTATCATATTGAATTTCCACATATTTGCAACATATATGATGGATTTACGAATGATTCCCTTTATTTGGTTTATAACTCTGCAGAACATGAATTTCCTATTTTGTGTATTTTTTTACTTTCAGAGACCTATACAGAGTCAAATTGAGCTGTGATTTTTGGAGCATCATTTTTTCATCGGGAGAAGCACCTTGGTACCTAGAAACACATCTGGAAGGGCCTGAGGCCCAAAAGAGCCCAAGTGGCGTGCCCAGACATGTAGGGCACGCCACCTGCCATCTTTCGGCCATCGATCGTCCAATTTGCGTGATTTTTCGCCCACCGACGTATTTTGACCTAAAAATCACTATATATCTGGCCCGGAAGAGTTATCGGGGGAGAGCGCCGCAGAAGACAGAAACACAAAAACAGAGGCTGCAACAGTGAAAATTGGAGGGGGAAACTCCGCCGGAGCCGCCACCGGAGGGATCTCCACCTTCTTCAACGTCTTCATCTTCATCACCATGATCAAGGGGGAGTAGTCCACCTCTGGACTACGGGTTAGTGGCAGTAGCTTGATCTATTTCTCTCATGTTCTTCATAGTTTTTAGTGCCATATGAGCTGCCCAACATGATTATGGCCATATTTTTATTACCTATGTGGTGGATTCTTATTCTATGATATTGTGCTATGAGATCTGATCATATTATGTGCAAGATGTATTGATAGATGCATATTATATACCCCGTTCTTAAGTATTGGTTGTGATCCAACTTTTATGCAAAAGCGTGTGCGGGTTGATGTGTGTATTAGATGGAGTAGCATGGTTTTAGTGACTGAATAGTGACAACAAATTCATGATCTATTATGGTTTTGCCTTTTTTTGCTACCTCACTAGGGATAAAGTGAATGCATGTGCTATGTTCGTCAGGTGACAAAAGTGATGATCTTGTTTGTTTAAGGTAGCATATTTGATATTCAAACATCATGTCAAAGTACTTATGGCTATATATGCTCTATTAATTCTTAATACAAGATTGCATGGAGTTTTCCTTTTCTTGTGGAGTATAAGAGAGATGTGTTGCATCATCTCCATGTTAGGACGTGATGCCCATATGAATGTGTATCTTTCACGTGTTATTATTTTGCTTTTCATATCTCATTGGTGAATTGCTATTGTTCACTATAACTTAAAAGACATAATAGTCAAGTGAACCCATGAACCCCGGTCCATTTTTTATCATAAGGAACACCTTTATATTGCTTTTATCTTACTTTTTTTAATTTATTATTTTAATCCGAAGATACAAAAATATTTACTTATCCTATTTGCATCCAAAACCCCAAAACAATCACCCTTTTGCTGTTTTTTACTTACTTACTTACTTTATTTAATCTAATTTTATTTATTTTATTACTACTTGGAAACATCGAAAGATGAATAAGATTGTGATCACTCCCTTTTTATACGCGTTTTAGAGCATTTTGGTGATTACTTCTCCTTGCATTGTTGTCAGCATAGCTCCGCCAGGTGAGTTTCCAGCGTTTGAAACATGGCAAGCTACGTCAACAACATTGCCGTCGGCATAACTCTCGCGCCGTCAGTACCTCGCGCCAATAGCCATGGTATGCCGCCGGCCGACATGTTATGTTGATGCGGGCTTTGCAACCGGTTGGAAGCCAACGACAACCGTCAGCGCAACACTAAGCCGACAAAAATCTAGGTTGTACCGACGAACTTTGCTACCTTCAACTTTTAACCTGATTCATGTAGTGAGAAATGGCGCTAAGGCTGCATGCAGGCAAGGGAAAAACCGAAAGAAGTGCTTAATCACCTTACATGCTGGATATAGTTTTTTACAAACATAGTCCCGTATTAATTCATCTTCTTTGAGCGATATTTGTTGGCATTAAAAAATAGGGTAGATTCCTCTAAACATTTATATGCCATAGATGTTCATTATGTGTTTTCTACAAATTGATGATTATAACCTAAGTTTTCGAAAGACAACTAACACCTTATAATTCTCACTAGTATAACCATTTTATTAACTTTGAAAGATTAGTCTGGATGCAAGTCAAGCTATTTCAGCTAAACAATGTCTAGTGAAATCAATCTAGTGACATAGTATTACATTACATCGTATACCAAACTCTATCCGATTGACACCTCACAAGATGAGATGTCGCATAGATGGAGTAAATAGGCGAATTTAAAAATATTATGGATTTAACTTGTAAGAATGCAGAATTAAACGAACGTTTATTTTTGAAACACAAAACCTAAAATAAGCTAGGTTCAACTAAGTGCATCAACAACAACTGAATCTAAGCAAGATAGTCACAAGATTTATGTAACACAAGTGATAGCAAGATATAAGTAATTCAACCTCGATGACTATCACAAGAAAAGTAAATTTAGGTATAGAGATAACCGAGACACTTGGAGACGAGGATCTACTCCGATGTTACCTCACACAAAGTGAGACACGTCATGTTGAAAAGATGCAGGATACCACAAAGGTCTCCCAAACACCACGAAGGAGGGGCGATGCGATTATTGGGAGGTGCCGGTACCTAGCCGCACCTCATACGCCTCCACATACACTATTTTTGATATAATTTAAATTTAAAATAACAAATGAACTACAATAATTAATTACAAGTTTAACAAATCATAGAAATAATTCAACAAGTTCATCATAGTAAACAAATAATTTAAGATCGACAAAGCACACAAATAATTTAACAAGTTTGAATCACAATGACGCCCCGGCGTGGAACAACTAATCCTCGGCCTATCCTCTTTTACGATCATGGCCAAGAGGGTGACGAGGATCGTCATATGCTCCTCGTTGCTGATGGCTTCCCTCACCGTATCTGCGACATCGACTTCCTCGTCCATCAGAGTGACGAGTGCCTCCTTATCGCCAGAGTCCATCGCCTTGGCAAACCATCGAACATATAAAATGCAAGGTGGGCGTGAGGTGGGAACTGAGTATGGGCGACGGTTTGGCTGTGGAGGGGCGACGACGAGATGGGGCGATGCGGTAGCACATTTAGTGGAAAAGTATATGCGGCGGTGGAGGGATTTCTACCGGAGACTACGGGCCAACGATGGCTAGGGGTGGTTGCAGTGTCGATATGGGTCGCGAGAGGACGTCGCGAGGTGGCGAGATGGGGAGAGATTTATGCGAATCTCACCGACCTAGAGCCGGCAGATGATAACGTGGACCGCGCCAATAAAAATACTGAATTAGGGTTGACAGCTAGAAACGATTTTTTCGCTGTCTCTATTTTTAAGTTTTTAGGACTTTATTAGAAATGCAGCATCTACAGCTATACGGCTGTTTTTATACCGTAAAAAAGAAGGTTTGCGATAATAAATTTCAAAACGTCTGAGCGTGCCATCAAAGGGAGGTGGGCATTTTTTGGTCGATACGTAGGGTGGACTTTGTCAGCAGGTACGTTAAAAGCAAACGAACCAGTTGGATTCCCGCACTAGTTTAACTGTTTAACCCATCGTTATGGCCGTAAATATTTTCTTTACCAGGACGCGAGATCCAGATCTGAGCCTCGCCTGCCTTTAAATAGGGCCTCCCGTGCCCACCCAGTCCTCACCTCACCAGATCTGGATCTCGCGAGCAGCAAGGCGTCCTCCAAGGTAACAACCATCTTCTTCCCCCCCTTGTCTAGTATTGGTGTTCTTGCATGATTCAGTATCCTTTTATTAACTTAGAAGCTGCTGGTTCCTTGTGCTCCTTATAGTCGTGTTTATCCTGCTGTTAAGATCCATCGTCGCAGTTCTCTGTTTGCTTACCAGTACCAATTTCTTGGCTAATTTGTTAGTAGTTTTTGCCCATGTTTTCATGCGTGTCTGTAGCTAGAGTAGCGGGGCAAGGTGTGGTAGACAGCAAAATTATTGTGGGATTTATGGGTTGTGGATACTCCTTTGTGTCTGTGTAGACAATATTTATCTGCGTAGGTGTTGTTAGTTGTTACACACTTTTATCCGGATAAATTGAACCTGCCAAAGTTTACCTAGAATCTTCCTGTGCTAATATTGATATGTCCAGAAGTCTGTATCTCTTGCCTTCATGATTAGTACTACTTTAGTATATGTAGGAGTTGGATCTGTTAGCCTCATGAATAACTCTTCTTCTCTTGTTTCACAGCTAGCATCAGGAGGAACATGTTGTCCAGTGGATTAAAGCTCAAACCAGCTTTCATAGATCCTAGCAGTTTTGACGTAATAGCATGCCTGGTTTTGCTTTTCATCAAAGGATCTTGAGAGACCAAAATCTGCAATTTTTGGCACCATGTTGTCATCTAGCAGTATATTTGCAGGTTTTAGATCTAAGTGAAGAATATGAATCGCGTGAAGATAATGTAAACCCTCACAAATTCCCTTGATTATTTCGTAGTGCTCTCTCCATTCAGCTCGATCCATTTAGGTATGGTAACTCTTGTTGATACTGGTTACAGTCATATTTAATCGGAAAACTCAATTTGATACTGATACTTGTTGTTTTGAACTGTAGGATTGAGCCTCTGACAACTGCAACGAAGTTGTCCAGCGCGCACATCCATGAGAAGTTCCACAGTGTCTGAACTGATGAACATGAAAAAAAAGTGTTGACACAGATGCAAAGATAAATGCACAACAGAAAATTTGTCAAATCTGATGATTGTTGTGCTTTCAGTGTCTACCTAGATGGAGTCTTCATGCTCATATGAAAGGTAGCATCATATGTCACATAATCTTCTGTTTTTTGATAGATTGTTCAGATTGCTTACATACATCACAGTTGGTTCAGTAATAGAAATATTTGTTTAGTATTCCACTTGTGTATACTGTCTAGCCTTTTTGAAGATCAAGAGCTTTCATGTATCCCAAATAATTAACTCTCTTCTTTTCTTTATAGATGCATGAATCTGCATGGAAGAAGTGCTATTAAATAATCAGGGAATTTGAGAGGCTTTACATCATCTTTGCAAGACTTTCATCGTTCACTTAGATCTCAGACCTACAAATATATTCCTGGATAACAATATCGTGCCAAACATTGCCGATTTTTGTCCCTCAAGTTGCTTGGAGGAAAAGCGATACCAAGCTGTTGCTTCAAAACAGTTTGGATCTATGTGGTCTATTGGGGTTGGCATGGGTAGTTTTCATTGGTTGTGCAGGTAAGCTCACTAATGGCACATGGCATGCTGCACTAACCTCATTTTGTTGCAGTCAGTGTACATCTCCATTTCCACCTTTGTTGCTCGGAGCTGGTAGATGTGATCAAGTGGCGTTGATTGTCCAACAGAAAGTGGTTCCAGTAGGGGCAGCAAAAGTTCACCTAAGGTATATGCTCACATCTTCAGTAGGACAGCACCAGCATTTGTTTCTGTTCTGACGCTTTTTCTTGCCTACAAATGCAGTTTGCTAGAGAGTTTCATGTATCAGTTAACTTACCAATGCTATCAACTCTGATGCAGAGATGTTGGGAAACTGCCCATCCATGGATAGTGGCTGAACTCGAGGAAACTCAGGTGCAAGCTAAGGTATCTATCACCATAGCCATCTTCTGCAGTTGTTTTGGAACGAAGCACTGCCCAGTTCTTAACATTGGTATGTTTTGTACTTCTATTACAGAAGCAACACCAGGATTCAGGGGAGACAATCCAGGAAAGGATTACCAAGGCGAAGATTGACCCTTTGTGCATACTCCATGAAGTTACTCCTGTTACCTGATAGGATGAGTTAGTATTGGTGTGGCTAGCTTTAGAGAAAGCAGCATGTTGTATTTGCTGGTACTACTTGTGGCCTTATTTATTGGTTTTCAAGGTCTCAGTCTTGATTTTTATTTCGGCCTTAGCCTCAATTCTTAAGCCTAGAGCAAACTGGAATTGTTGTGTTGGCCATTGGATTGATGGATGTAAGGACGTATTGGTTATTATAATCTACAGCTTAAAAGAAAATTGCTTCACATTTCATGTGCCTGGTGTTTGATTCTCGGTTTGACTACCTCATCATTCTTAAGTGCCATCGACGGCTTGGGTTTGCCCGAGCATGAATTTGGGAGGTGAAGAGGACATTATTTAAAAATTTCAATAGAAACCTGAACATGTAAGGTCCTTGGGAGCTGATATTCATGATATTTCCAGTAGGGCAAGACTGATGGATGTAAGGATGTATTGGTTATAATCTACTCCAGTTGTACATCTCCAAATAGCTGCTACTACTTATGAAATCTGTCCAGTGCGAAAGTCCATATCACATTTCATGTGCCGTGTGTGATTCTTTCTTGTACTCGTCCTTGATACTGGACTGTAATTTCTGCTGTTTTTCTACTAGAGTACTATGAGATCAAGAACCAACTGTCCGGAGCAAAGGCCACATCTTATAATATCTCCACCTCTCATTCACCGACGTAATGATTTGGAAGTAAGATTTGACTCTTCCTAATTCTATAACACCTAACTAGTTAGCAAATTCGAACTTGCACATTTTTCTAACAAGTGCAATTGTTTTTTTTTACTTAGGAATTCGAGTGCTAAAATTGTCGACTGCTTAGCCTTACTACCACTGCCACTCCGGTCCCACATGGAGAGCCCCCTGCTCTCAAGCTGGTTGAACCGAACCAGGTAGTAGCAACGAATCGCCCCACCCAAATCAAACCCTCGCCGCCCCACTCTACGGCGGCAGGATCCATGGCGCCGCCACCGGCGCTGATGGATGACGTCGTCGACGAGGTACTCCCCCGCCTCCAGTCGCGTCTGCAAGCCCTGGCGCCGCCTCCTCTCCACCGCAGCAGCAACCACATCGAACCTCGTTATATGGCACGTGTGAGTGGCTTCATCGAGGGTACCGATGTCATCTTCGTGGGCACGTCCAACTCAAGTCAAGGCAGGTCACGAAGTTAGCTCTGTCTTGGGGGAGAGTACTTCCCTACTCGGGCTTACATCGATAGGTACATTGATGTGCCTATGACCCTGTTGTTTATTCCCGAAATGTTACTGCAAAAGTGTAGATTGCGAGTAAAAGGGTACTGCATAGTATTTATTACTACTAACAACATATATAAACTATGGGCAATGATACTGAGCTTAAACTGCTTTCGAAGTCTGTTTTGATAAAATGTTGACAGGTTCATCCGATTTGATGACCTGTTCATCTAAAATGATTACGCACATTAATCTCTGTGCAAGCAAGAGAGGTGGTTCTCTTGAGTTCACTTTAGTCTTTTTCATGAATTTGTGTGGGCCGATGACTAGTTAGTGCCTTTTGGGTTAGCGGTGATTTGTTTGTCCTTGTGGTTTGGGAGAAACAAATCAGTATAATCAGCCAGCTGATTTTCGGGGCAAATTTGATAATCAGTGATCTGATATTTTTTTAAATTGTTGTCGTTTCTGCAGAGATGAAAGCGGCTTCTACAGGTGAGGAGCCAGGAGACAGTGCTTGAAGTGCATTGCAAATTCAAGCTGCTTGAGCAAGGTCTTCTGAGCCAAGGAGTTACGTGCCGTGGTGCGTGCAGATAACGGCTCTTGTGGCATTTTGTGTCAGCACAAGTCTTTGGGATACGCAGGTTCATATTTTTTCCTTTGTGAGGACGGTAAATTAGACATGTCCAAACTCCAAACCCAGTTACGCAGGCTTGCATGGTGGTAAGGTCTGTGGGTCTTTTATCATTTCGGATGTGCTAGCAATAGCGGTGGAATGCCATGGCTTGTGGAGTTGAGTATTGCCAACTGATGACTGGTTGTAACATCGAGCTGGTTACCTATGTATTTTGTGGGATCAAATTAAAAAAAAGGGCAAGTCAACATGGTTAACTAGTATGTGTCTTCACATTGACTTCTTTGTAATTTTCACCTGATGATCTATATATTTCAAGCTCGTGTTCTAGTTTATTGCACTTGATTTTGTTTCATGCTTGACTAAGCCATTGGCAACTGAATATATATACCCCCTCTGCCCATAAAAAGATATCTTAGATTTGTCTAAATTTGGATGTATCTATACGCTAATAGTGTCCACATACATCCAAATTTAGACAAGTCTAAGACATCCTTTTATGGACAGAGGTTTCCGACGAAATGCTGTCCTTTTCTCCTCTTGAAAAATGAAGCCACGTTAGTTTTGTGCTTTAATAAGGATTGCCCTAGTAGCTGTTCCATCAGTGTTTGTATCGTCGGAACATCGTAGGAAGGCAAGGGCAGCCCAAGATGTTGAGTTCTATATGTAACCTTTCCATTCAGAAGCACCAGAGCGACACCGGTTTTACCAATGGCTCAAATTATTGCTAGTCCTACTAGTAATCCACTACTGCCAGGTTGCCAGCCACGCATGTAAGAAACAAGGCAAGAGAATCCAAGTTCTTTTATGGTAAATCACATTTAATTTAGAAATATATGGTTTTGCTGTTATAATCATGATACTAACAGGAAATTGAATACTGTGCAGATCATATATCATGTGCCTATGACAGCAAGTAGATATGTTCAGTTTGGTACTGTACTTTGTGAGCTTATAACATTCAAGGTAGTTAAGTCGTTATCTTGGTTTGCATGATTTAGGCTTACAGTTACTTACTCTTTACCACCAAAGAGTTCCACATATCAATTTTATCCGTGTACCAATTATCTTACCAATGCTACTATATTAACCCTGATGCAGAGATGTCGAGAAACCGTTCCATCTAACCGTCTGTCTGTCCTTAGATATAGTCGCTGAACTGGAGGATATTTAGGCACAAGCTCAGGTATCACCATAACAATCTTCCTAGAGTTGTTTCAAACGAAGCCCTGTCAAGTTCTAAATATTGCCTTGTTTTGTACTTCTGTTGTAGGGAGCAGCATCTGGATTCAGTGGAGGCGAGCCGGGAAGAAAGGATGACCAAGGTACTCCAGGAGTCGAGGTACCTGACTGGCGGACTGAGGATTGGTGTCGCTAAACATTAGAGAAAGTAATGCCTCATTTTCGTACGTTTTGTTGGTACTTCTTGCATTCTTGGAGCCTGATTTGGCCTTAGACTCATTTTTCTTACATATAGCACATTGGAATTGTTTCCTTGACCGGTTTGATGGATATACTAGAAGGACGCAAAGTGCTTTGCTGCGCCGTTTTTCTACAGCTAGCGTCTTTTCTTTGCTTCGTGGTGTCATGCTTGATCTGCTGTTGCTGGGTAGTGATGCAAATGATTTTCGTTTGCTAAATTTTGTCTTCGTGGGAGGGGGTTAGTTTTCTGTTCGATCCAAGAGGCACGGGAATGCCTTGCTGCACCATTTCATTAGTTTTGTGTTTGCTTTCATCGAAGACCTGAAATGTGGTTTCACCAACCTTACAGATGATTCAGAGAGCGATGCAGATATAGTTACATAATTTTTGTTGAAGTGACTATGGAGCAAGTACAGTTCTTTTATTAACAAGAAAGATATGGAATCAGAAGACATGAGTGACATGCAGAGACTAAACCGGAAAAATATCCGAGAAGGCAGTAGCGCAATATTTTATATTCCATTCATTGAGCACAAAAACCTCATGGTTTAGCAAAGAATTTCAATAAAAAACATACACTGCACCGATTATATATTGTCGAAAGCACTCACATATAGTTTTGTTCTTGCCTCATGTAGTCGAGTTCACAGGCCCAGTAACCAGACGGAAACTCGCTGTTGCAGTAAAGCTAATGTTGGCAGGTACACTTCTGACATCGAGACTTCTTTCACAAGCTTGTGAATTTATTCTCCCGGACGTGCTACACAAATATGAAAAGCTATGCAAGATGATAATGTTGGATATTTTGGTGATCTAGGCTGCTCTCCTAGGTCAGATCTTTTTGGGTTGCTACAGTAGGACGGTGCTACAGTAGGGCGGTGCTACAGTAAATGGCCACCTATCCTTATGTGTTGTCTTGATCGGAGACATCGATTTTGATCCAACGGTGCTGGTTCCCCTAGTGCATAGTGCTAAACATATATAAAGGGGTCAAATGACCCTAGAAGAGTGGAGAACACACGGCTGCTCTCAGTTCTCTCTCTCACTCTCTCTCTCACACAAATTAAGCCACCGATCAGGCTAGCACTAAAGCACTGGGAAGAATCAAGCACAAGTTGCTCCATTTTGGTGTGAGCAATTAAACAAGAGGAGACATGGCATCATCTTCAGATCAAGGTATTTCTGATCTTATTCTTTTGTGGCTCAAACTAGAGCTAGTTGATCCTGCTGGATCCAACAATGGTATCAGAGCATCTAGCTCTTAAGTTTGAGCCCTCTTATGTTAAGATTCATGCTTGATTTATCAAGCCAAAATCAAGATCAGGGGCATATGCACATACCCATGTGTTTATATGTTGTCACCAAGTCAAGACATATGCTCAAGTTGCTTCTGTGAAAGAATTTTATGCTTATGTTTAAAGGCTGTTCTTCCTGGTTATCAATTATGTTTTAAGTTTAAGCCCTGTTTTCTTAAGTAACAGCCCTAAAAGTTCTAAAGTGAATCTAGGGTTTTCTCGGATTTAAGCATATATGAAGGGGATTAAGGCAGATTCTTGCAAATCTTCAAATTCCCCAATTCCTAGAAACCCTAGAGTTAAAATCCCTTATGATTCTCCTCTGAAATCAAGTTGTGGTTTCGGCTTAAGCATGATTCTTTAAAGGGGAATGAATAAATAATGATGAATTTAAGCACTTCTTCCCAATTCCGAAACCCTAGATTACGAAATTCCCCAAATTTGAAGGAACCCTAACCCTAATTCAAGATCAAGATCAAGGCGGACTTTACCTTATGGGCCTCGTCGTCGTCGCTGGCCACGGCGGCATCGGAGCCATCTTCTTATGTTGGAAGGTGTGCTCGGACTCGAACCCGAGCAGCCTTGCTGTCCGCTGAACTGGCCGGTGGCTGCTGCTCTCCCCGCGCGCTCGACGCCGTTGGAGACCAGCTGCTGTGCCGGTTCCTGGCGAAGGAAGCTGTCGCCGTCGCGGGGACGCCCACACGCGCACGCTTGCCTCGCACAGGGGCGCCGCCCAGAGCCGCTCGACGGAGCTGTGCGCTGGCCAAAGCTGCACGCAACTCCGGCGAGAGGGCCTGGTTGACGCCGAAGCCTTTTCCCCGTCGCGCGGTGCTCGCCGTCTTCGCTATTGCAGCGGCGTCGCCACTGCTGTCGGGAGAGGAGAGCAGGAAAGAAAGGTAAATGGGCTAGGGTTTCGTGGGGAGCCGGGCGGCGACGACGCGCTGGTTTTGATCCAGCCGGGGTCGTTCCTGGCCATCGGATTGCATCCGACGGCTCGGGTGGTCCTGGCGTTGCAAATGGGCTGTGGCCCAAGAGGGGATCAGGGGGAGCAAATACTGGGCTGGGCCAATTTTGGCCCAGTTCAGCAGGATTATTATGCTAATAATAATAATAATAAAAAAAATTAGGGCTGAAATAAATATCTTTTCAGGGCTATTTTTTCTGGATGAATTGATTATGCTTATTATGTTTATTTTAGGCCACAATTTTAATTGTCATGCTTAGTTTATTTACATGTTGATATTACTTTTATTATTTAGTTTATTTATGATTAATGAATTATGGTGATATTTATCACTATAATTATTATGTGATAATGCTTCCGCTGCAAAATAAAGTTTATGGATCCTCAAATAAAGTGTGGTTTTATGCCTTGTCATTCTGACCAAAGTTGTTTGACGGGCATTTTAACTGCAAAATTCTTTTATTGGTCTGTTTCACTTCTGGCCAAAGCTGATGTGAACCGGGTCGGTAAAAGAAAATAATGAATGAGGATCATTAATGTGTGGCTTCTATTTATCAATTTGGCCAAAGCTAATTGATGAATATTTGTCCACAAAATTTTGTTGTTCATTTTCATCTCTGGCCAAAGCTGATTTGAATTTGATCAATAAAATTTAATGATGATTATGATGATGCTTACTAAAGCATTTTGAATTTTTTTTTCTTTTGCAGCAACTAATGTCTCTAATATTGCTGGAATGCTAAATGGCATCGAACAGCTAAATGGCAGCAATTATGTCACGTGGAAGGAGAAGCTTGAGATCACTATGGCCTTACTCAATATTGATTATGCTCTCCTTAATGATCCTCCTGAGGTGCCTAAAGAAAATAATGAAAATTATGAAGCCCTCAAGAAGGAATATGACATTATTAAGACTAAGTGGGATGACTCTAATCGCAAGTGCCTTATGATGATAAAGGGCTCCATTACACAGAGTATGAGGGGAGCCCTTCCTGATTGTGAGACAGCAAAAGGGTACTTTGCAAAAATTGAGCATCAATTTAAAGGGTCTTCTAAAGTTTATGCAACAAGTCTTATCAGAAGGCTAATTGATGAAAAATATGATCCCACTTGAAGTCTTCGAGAGCATATTATGAAAAAGTGCAACATGGCCGCCAAACTAAAGTCAATGGAGATGGAAATCTCTAATGGTTTCCTCGTCCATTTTATTATGTCATCTTTGCCTCCCCAATTTGATCCATTTATGATCAACTATAATGCGATGGATGTTAAATGGGAGATTGATGAAATGATGGCGCGATGTGTGCAAGAAGAAGAAAGGCTTAAGGCTGACAGAATTGATCATGTTAATCAGTTTGGTCATTCACAAAAGAAGAAGTATAGAAAATTTGTGAATGAATATGTGAAGCCCAAGCCTTATAAGTTCAAGGAAAAAGGCCAATTCTCAAAAGGCTCACAGCAAAAGAAGCCAGAAAAAGCGCCTAATGCTGAAGGAAATAATTCCAATGCTTGCCACTTTTGTGGAAAAGGTGGGCATAGGCGAAAGGATTGTTTTGGCTTCAAGAGATGGCTCAAAGAAAGAGGTACCGACACTATTACTTGTTGTTGAAGAATCCCTTTATGTTAATTATGCCACCAATACTTGGTGGATTGATTCGAGTGCAACAATTCATGTTGTAAATTCGTTGCGGGGATTCAATATGAGGAAGACCCTAAAAAGAGGGGAAAGAACAATTAGAGTTGCTAATGGTGTTGAAGCTTATGCCGAGGCGATTGGAGACTTCACTCTTACACTTCATGGCGGTTTTAAGCTTCAGCTAAATAATGTTCTTTATGTACCCTCGATGAAACGGAATTTAGTTTCCGTCTCATGTTTAGATGATGATAGTTATGAGTGTCACTTTGGGAATAAGCGAGTGTATAATTATGTATGACAATAATAATGTTGGCCTTGCCTGTCGACACGACAAACTTTATGTAATTTCCCTTTGTGATGATATAAATAATGTGGGTTCTACCTCAAATATAAATGTCGGTACCAAACGCAAACGTAATAATAATGAGACTTCTTCGAAATTATGGCACTATCGTTTAGGCCATATTTCGAGGGGAGGATTGAGCGTCTCATTAAAGATCAAGTTCTTCCTTCTCTTGATTTTTCGGATGCGGATGTTGATCATTGTATCGACCGCATCAAAGGAAAATATGCCAAGAAAATTAAGAAAGGTGCAAACCGAAGCACGGGAGTTTTGGAATTAATTCATACGGATATATGTGGTCCGTTTAATGTGAGATCGGTGGACGGTTATAATTCATTCATAACGTTCACTGATGATTTCTCCCGTTATGGATATATTTATCAAATCAAAGAAAAATCAGAGGCATTAGACAAGTTCAAGATTTTCAAAGCTGAGGTTGAAAATCAATGTAATAAAAGAATTAAAGTTGTAAGATCTGATCGTGGTGGTGAATACTACGGCAGACATGCAACTTATGGTCAAATTCCTGGACCATTTGCAAAATTCTTACAGGAAAATGGCATTGCCGCCCAATACTCAGCACCGGGTGAACCTCAGCAAAACGGGGTGGCTGAAAGGAGAAACCGCACACTTATGGATATGGTGCGGAGTATGTTAAACCACTCCACTTTACCGGTGAATTTATGGATGGAAGCCCTTAAAACAGCAGCACATATTCTTAACAGGGTTCCCAGTAAATCGGTGCCCAAAACACCATACGAATTATGGACTGGGAAAAAGCCAACCCTGAATTATTTTCATGTATGGGGCTGTCCTGCTGAAGCAAGGATTTTTAATCCGGTTATGGGAAAATTAGACCCCAAGACAGTCAGTTGCCATTTTATTGGTTATCCTGACAAATCTAAAGCATATCGATTTTATTGTCCAAATCAGACAACGAAATTTGTTGAAACAAGACACGCTGTGTTCTTGGAAAGTGATATGATGAGGGGGAGCATGACTCCCAGAGAAATAGTCTTGGAGGAAAAACAGGAATATGTCCCGATGCCTGTAATCCAAGAGCCAGTGTTTCCAGTACATACTGAAATTGCACCTCAAGTTTCAGCTCCTGTAGCTGATGGTGCTCACATAACTGGACAACAAAAGGACCAAGAACAGCAATTACGAGTGTATTCAAGAAGGCAACGTGCTGCTAATGCAACACCTGCTGATACACCGGCGACTGTTCCAGATGTCACATCTAATGATGCTCTTATTGAAAATAATCAGCAGTCTCAAACTGTTATTAATGTGCCGAATAATGAGCCTCTTAGAAGGTCACAGCGGGCTAGAAAGCCTCGCTATTCCCGATGATTATCTCACCTACATGAGTGAGGATACAAATGAGCCAGTGTTGGATAATGATCCCACCTCATTTAAGGAGGCTATGGAAAGTGAATATTCGTCTAAATGGCTCGATGCTATGAAAGATGAAATGAAGTCCATGAGCACTAATGATGTATGGGACTTAGTAGAAATCCCTGAAGGAGCCAAAACAGTTGGATGCAAATGGGTCTATAAGACCAAACGTGACTCCAAGGGTGATATCGAAAGGTTTAAAGCAAGGCTTGTGGCAAAAGGATTCACTCAAAGAGAAGGGATTGATTATAATGAAACTTTTTCACCCGTCTCTTCGAAGGATTCATTCAGAATAATTATGGCACTCGTGGCTCATTATAATTTAGAGCTACATCAGATGGATGTCAAAACGGCATTTCTAAATGGTGACTTACATGAAGATGTATACATGGCACAACCGGAAGGTTTTGTTATGGAAGAAAATAAACATTTAGGATGTCATCTGAAGAAATCCATCTATGGTTTGAAACAAGCATCAAGAGAGTGGTATCTCAAATTTGATCAAGTAATAAAGAAATTTGGTTTTAAGGAAAATAAGAAGGACAATTGTGTTTATGTTAAGTTCAAGGGGAGTAATTATATCTTCCTGATATTATATGTTGATGACATACTCTTGGCCAGCAGTGATAAAAATATGTTGATGGAGACCAAGAGATTCCTGTCTTCAAAGTTCGATATGAAAGATCTCGGTGAAGCAACTTATGTTTTAGGAATTGAAATTCACCGGGATAGATCCTGAGGGATCTTGGGGCTATCTCAGAGAGCATATATTGAAAAGGTACTGAAAAAGTACAATATGTATAAGTGCTCAGCCTCGCTCTGCTCCTATTGTTAAGGGCGATAAATTTGGGACTTTCCGAGTGCCCAAGAAATAATTATGAATCTGCGCGAGATGAAGTCAATTCCTTATGCCTCAATTGTTGGGAGTATTATGTATGCACAAGTGTGCACTCGCCCTGATTTAGCTTTTGTGACCGGGATGCTTGGCGGATATCGGTCCAATCCAGTGTCCGGATCACCTGGAAGGCTGCTAAAAAGGTCTTGCGTTATTTGCAAGGTACTAAAGGCCTCATGCTTACTTATGAGAAATCTGATAATCTCGAAATAGTGGGTTATTCAGATGCTGATTTTGCGGGGTGTGTTGATACTAAGAAATCCACATCAGGTTATATCTTCACCCTTGCAAAAGGAGCTATATCATGGAAAATCTCGAAGCAAACTGTTACTGCATCGTCGACAATGCAGGCAGAATTTGTAGCATGTTATGAGGCAACCGGGCAGGCGGTATGGTTGAAGAATTTTATCCCGGCACTAAGAGTGATTGACAGCATTTCCAGGCCTCTCACTCTATACTGCGGTAATCAACCCGCAGTGATCTATGCGAGTAACAACAAGTCAAGTGCAGCTGGCAAATTTATTGACCTTAAGTATCTTGTTGTGAAAGATAGAATCCAGGATCAAACAATAGATATCAAGTACATTAGTACTAAATTTATGTTAGCGGATCCGCTCACGAAAGGCTTACCACCCAGCGTATTTAGAGAGCATGTTGCCGGCATGGGTTTGGTTGAAAGCTTTTAATCCTGGAGAAGTTGGAACTATTATGGCACCATCTCCCCAAAAGGGGCTCATTTTGAGATCGGATGGGAACCATAGTCACTTGGTTTAGCAGTACTTAATTGACTGTTGTAACCTATTGTCTTGGTGTACCATTTTATCAAAAGATGAGTCTGTAATGTTTATGATGTTTATGTAAAGAATTATGTAAATTAAGTTAATATATGATGTGAATAAAGTTTATGGAGCTCATAAATTAAAGAGGTTCATTTTGATATGAACTAATGTGCTATAGTCACTAGATTAAATGGTACCTAACAGACCATTATAATCTTTTCGTCCTAGTACATTATTTTGTTAAAAAAAAATGAGCTTATAATGATCAGCCTTACGATCAAGGGGGAGAATGTTGGATATTTTGGTGATCTAGGCTGCTCTCCTAGGTCAGATCTTTTTGGGTTGCTACAGTAGGACGGTGCTACAGTAGGGCGGTGCTACAGTAAATGGCCACCTATCCTTATGTGTTGTCTTGATCGGAGACATCGATTTTGATCCAACGGTGCTGGTTCCCCTAGTGCATAGTGCTAAACATATATAAAGGGGTCAAATGACCCTAGAAGAGTGGAGAACACACGGCTGCTCTCAGTTCTCTCTCTCACTCTCTCTCTCACACAAATTAAGCCACCGATCAGGCTAGCACTAAAGCACTGGGAAGAATCAAGCACAAGTTGCTCCATTTTGGTGTGAGCAATTAAACAAGAGGAGACATGGCATCATCTTCAGATCAAGGTATTTCTGATCTTATTCTTTTGTGGCTCAAACTAGAGCTAGTTGATCCTGCTGGATCCAACAGATAAATCCACACAATTTTTATATTCAAGAAACAAAATTCTATTTAAGATGAGAACATCTGGAGAAATAGCAGGTAACTCGAGCTTCGAACAATATTGAAATGTGAAACAATTTAACACAGACAAGAATGGCTGGGAAGATAATTAGTCAATAGCTGAAGAACTTAGTTTATTCAGGAATTGGATACTACCATATTTTTCTTAAAGTTAAGGAACATACAATGTTGACGAAAACAGTACTTGGTTCGGGATAATTACAATAGATAAAAAAAAAGTTCTGGGGCTACTTTAGGTTGGTACACAATTCTTGCAAATAAATAGGTGCAAAGAAGGCAACATAACAGGAAACTTAACTGTCCAAGTAACTTCGGAGCGACTGGTTAGTAATTATTGAGCATGACATTCAGTAGCCAACATAGAAAACATGGTTGAATAACTGGCTATCAATGGATACCATTGCTTTATACTACCATAAGGATTTCCTCTCACAGAAAATGTCCCTGAAATGTTGAGAACAAACAGTAAAACATTATGTGAGTTATTGATTCAGTCCTGCCACCAGATGGGGACATCTTTCATACCCTTGTCATCTAAAAAGGACTTTGACGATTATATCTGTGAGCGCAAGCAAGAGTTGTTGTGTTTTAATTATGTGATACTCTTAATGATTTTGAGGGTATGTGGTGATGGCGGATGTCTAAATCCGTGCTCTTTCGGTTTGTGGCAATTTGTTGGTTCTTGTGGATGGTGAAAAATCAAGGCCCATTTAGGGCAAAGTGGATAATCAACAATCTGATACATTTTCAATTTTTTTGGCATTTCTGCAGCAATGAAAGAGGCTTCTACAGGCGAGGGGCCAAGAAGCAGTGCTTCGAGCATATGGCAAACTCAAGCTGCTTGAGCAAGGTCTTCTGAGCCAAGAAGGAACAGCGCTGTGGTGCGTGCTGGTGGCTTATGGGTCACTTTGTGGTGGGACAACTCTTTGGGATACATGTGATTATGTCCTCTCTTTGTGAAGAGTGTGAATTAGACCTTTCGAAACCCAGTTAGGCAGATCTGCATGGTTGTAATGTCTGTGTTTTTATCATTTCCGATGGCGCTAGCTGATAGCGGTGGATTGCCATGGCTAGTGGACGAAGTGATGCCCACTGACTTGTTTGTAATTTTGACCTGAAGATGTATGTTTCAGGTTTGCAGTCTGGTTCACTGCACATGATTTCTGTTTCATGCTTGACTGGCAACTGAATATTTATGAGTTGGAATCCCTTCGTTTTCTCCTGGTAGTAAAAAAGGAAGCCGCATTGATTTTGGTACTTTAACATCCCAAGTAGCCGTTCCCTACTACATCAGTGATTCAGTGTCTGCATCATTGGAACATCTCAGGATGCAAGGCCAACCCAAGATGTTGAGTTTTGTTTAACCTTGCTGTCCAGAAGCGCCAGGGCAACACCGGTTTTACCAAGGGCTCAAATTATTGCTAGTCGTACTCTGGTACTGCCAGGCTGCCAGCCACGCTCGCAAGAAACAAGGCAGAGAATCCAAGTTCTTACTCTGCCCTTTTCCAAAACTGGATAGGAGTTTCCACCGGCTTGGTGCTGATTCCGTGGAAACAATGATAGTATATATAGGAGGATGATAGTGATTCAATGTTTTTCAAAATAGACGTCATTTTGGACAACAGTGTTGGTCAATGTTTTCGACGCATTTTTTACCACTAGTTTTTTATTACAATTGAATGACTTGTTTTTTGTTAACGAAGACAAGCATGTCATTTCAGACATCGACCTCCTGTGATACCTTTTCTGATTATGTTTGCAGAAACCACGGAATACATATGCGGTTCGAGGACATATCTTCTTATCCGATTGTGATGCACTTCACCTTTCAGTTTGGATCCAGTCATTTCAAAATTTCCGGTCGCTTTGTGTGTCCTTAGAAAGTTTAACTTCATCATGTGCTTAGAGAAATAGAACAATACGCGGGAACATTGCATTTTTTATCATTATTTTCCTTCATATATTGTTTTTCAAAATCTTCTCTTATTTCAAATCTTCTCTCAAATCACCAAGTACAATGTAGACATATACTCACACCAGTGTCAATTGAAGGAGTGCATTTATTTTGGTTGTTCATTAAACGTAAGATGAACCAGAAGTTTGGGAAGCTCCGCCGGGACTTTTCATGTAACCCGTGGTGTTTTCAGCTTTGAACCGGTTTGTGCTGGTTTAATTTATTGTGCCATTTCTTTTCTGCGTATTGCGAGAGGGAGTATGTGCGGGATGTGGCATAGTTCACGTGGGGTGCCATGGTCTATGTTACGCCCAGTATGTGTGTGTGGAGTGGCATTGAAAGGGGAACCCACCGTAAGCGCGTTACTGAAAGGGGAACACAAGAAACTCATGAAAAATCGGAGCGATAAAAATCATGTCACCCTGCAGCCACGTCCCTTACGAAAAAACACCCACATGGCCTACCACTTTGCCGCCTCCTGGGAACCAAGAAGACTCCCCTCTCATTATCGGTAGTTCCACCGCCACCAAACAACATCTGACGGTGAAGAGTGGCCTCACAAGGAGCCCGCCCAGGTGGAGACAATGAAAGATACAACAAAACCCGAACCAACATAAAAAATCCCAGATGCATACGACCATAGCATAAACCCCAATCCAGCACAGATTGATAGAAGAGGTCCCATGCACGATTGACCTTACGCGTTGATGGAGAAAAGTGCACAAACCACTAATAATAGTCAACCATAAGCGGTTTGTGCAATTTCCTCCCACATTGACTAGGGACACGCCGATTCCAAATTATCACATTCGGTAAATCCTACCCACCATAGCAACTTCCTACCAGCCACAACAGAACAACAAGGAACCACATAACAGTATAACCATTGGGATTCGTCGACTACGTGGCCAATTTTTTTCGAATGATCACCAGTGGGAGAAACCCTAGTAACTTTGAGTTTCTTTGAGTCACTGAATTGTAGGCCCCATATATAACGGCCCCACTTATAAGTCTTTGAGGTAGCAAAGTCAGCCAATATGTGCCCAACGAAATACATACACCGAACAATTACCTAAGCCAACACGCACACACCAAGTGTAGACTCAACCAGGGATGGGACATGCCCTCACAAGTCACAATCGCCCCAGCTAGCCCCCCATAAACTTGGAGAGTATTTGAATATCCGAGTAATAAATATGAGAAAGGCCGTGAAAAAGTTCATAAATCATGCATAGAACCATATCTAGACAGTGTTATTTTTAGCGGGGACTCCAGACCATGAGTATTATCGTTTTGTATCTTATTAATTTGTGTTCTTCGTAATAGGACACGTCGTCATAGCATGCATCATTATAGACGTTTACTTTCTACTACTCCTAATCGTCTCGCTCTCGCAGCTCTGCTTCCTGCTCGATATATACATACGGTCTCGTGTTCTCCACACGCCCATGCGTTTTGTGCGTGTGGCAGTTGCACGCCTCTACTCCCTGGAAATGGCCACCAACGGTGAGACCAAGCTCGCCGTACTAGACGCGAGTCACCCGGCCACCGCACCGGCGTCCATGGAATCCGGTGGTGCAGCCAGCTACGACGACGTGTCGCGGCACGGCCAGTGGCTGCGAGCAGCGGTCCTCGGCGCGAGCGACGGCCTCGTCTCCACGTCCGCGCTCATGCTCGGCATCGGCGCGGCGCGGCCTGGCGACCCGCGCGCCGCGCTCCTGTCGGGCGTGGCGGGCCTCGTCGCCGGCGCGTGCAGCATGGCCATCGGCGAGTACGTGTCGGTCCACGCGCAGCTCGACGTGGAGCTGGCCGGGCTCAAGCGAGTCGAGGAGGCCCGAGGGTACCCGGCGGACCGGGCCGGGCTGCCGAACCCCGGCCATGCATCGGCGGCCTCGGCGCTGTCGTTCGCTGCTGGCGCGGCCATTCCGCTGCTGGCGGCGTGGTTCATGGGGAGCTACGGGATGCGGGTCGCGGTCGTCGTGTCGACGGCGACCTTGGCGCTGGCGGTGTTCGGCGCCCTTGGGGCGGTGCATGGCGGAGCTCCAGCAGGTCGGGCTGGGTTGAGGGCCGCACTGGGAGGATTAGTGGCGATGGGGATCACCTACGGACTCATGAAGTTGTTCCGGGCCGATTCAGTTTGATGGAATTTCCAGTTTGATATGCGTTGGTTGAGAAACCATGTCATGGGCATATTACTGTAGACCCAAACCCTTACGTTAGAAATAATCGACCGATACAATTATAGAATATAAGAATGGCAATGTTTATATAGAGTGTTTTTGTTTTCTTTAAAGTACACACGCATGCATGAGGGGTCTGTTTGGTTACTCGTACCGTTTTTTTCGTCTTTTCCCGATTTGGCTCGCCAACTGCTGACCTATTTACGCACATAATTTGGTTTTCAACAGTGTGTTTTGGTGCAGTTTCTTCAGTGTTTGATAGACCGCACCGTTTACAAATCTGCTAGATAGAGGAAAAAAAATGCTGTTTGGTTATGTGCTATAATATGGCTTATGGCCACCACTTCATACTTGATGGTGTTACCTCCTAACGGCTATGATCACACCTAACACATAGAACACTCACTGAATTTGGCAAGAAACATCAGATTAGTGAACACGTTTCATATACGTATGTGTTCAAAAATCATGGTTCAGACGAACACTGCTGATCAAAAGCAACCTGAAAGGCTCTAGAACTACTAGGGTATTGTAACATCCCAAGTTTTCAATAAAGAAAGAAAGAGAGAGTTCCAAAAACCCAAAAATTAGAACCAACAAATTTTTTTCTCATCATATAGAACTATGCATATAGATCACCTTATTAATTATTTAAGTGTGCATTTTGCCATGATGCTTGCTTGTGTGTTTACACTTACACTAAAACCCTAACCATGATCTCATGATCATCCAAATACAAAGAAAAAGAAAAGAGAAAAGAGAATATAAAATTCACCTCAACACACACATATGGCCTATGCCATTTTTGCAAATCCTTAACCTAGACCATTTTGGTTTGCACCATTAGTTGTAAATGGATACTAAACACTTATTAACACTTTTGGAAGCAAAGAAACTCAACTTAAATCAAATTTGAATCAAATTTGAGCTCACATGCAATTATGGTCACTTGTGCCATTTTTAGCCTGATGCCCACTTTGAGCCCTGATATTTAGAGATTTCCCTTCTACACTTTGCCAACTCTTTGCACCTAATCCAAGACAACAACAAGGTGAACAACTTTGCCCAAAACCATCACCCCAAATTCTGTCCCAAATTCAAATGGTGAGCAAGCAAAGTAGGGACCATGAAACATATGTAAGATCATATGCCAAATGTGATTTTGCAAATCAACACCATTTTGACCACCACCACCACCAATCTACTTCAAATAATATATGATGACAATCCACCAAAAATCTTTCGAAAATTCAGAAATCTTTTTCTTGCGGCCATTTAATCAAACACCTTGTGGGCAGGGGAGAAAATGAAGCCCATGCTGGAAATTGGAGGAGACCAAGTCCACTCTGGCCCTCCTCTGATGCTCTGGAGACCCTCTCCACCTCTCTGCATCCATGCCACCACTTGACAGGGCCTCCACTTGCCCAAAGTGACAAGGGCATGACCATGCCGTGGCATGGCATGGCCACCCCGAGCCATCTCCCTCTCCTCTCCCATCCAAGCCAATCCATCATGTCTCTGAGCCTGCCCTGACGCTGCTGATCATGACCATGCACTCCCTTGACTGAAACGGGGTCAACACTGCCCAGGACTTGCGCGCCCAGACACGCCCAGAGACGCCCACGCGCGCCAGGACGCGCATGGTGACGCCCCGGAGCGCGCCAGGACATCACCTCGCCCCGTCGACACAACACTCCCCTCCCTCTCCCCTGGCGCGTGCACGCTCACCTCGACGTCAGATACCGACTGGACAACTCCACTTGGACGCGCCGGCCCTGTAGACGACGACACGGACGGTGACCATCGGCCGCAGTACACGGGTACCCGATGACGGTGACGACGCGACCGTTCCTTCCCTGCCGCGCCACGACGCGCGTCAGCCTCACCTGGACGTCGCCAACACTCCGCGCCCATCCCTTGCCCCTTCGCCGCCCTGGAACGACGACGCCATCGACGACCTGCCAGCTCCGCCACGGCCACCTCTCGCCACTATAAAAGGAGCCCTCCGCTCCTCAAATTGCTCACACCATCAACTTCCTCTCCCTCTTCTCACTCGCCTCGACCATCGCACTTGCTCGATTAGCCACTAGAGAGCTCCAATTGCAAGATCGCTGCCGCGCTCCGTCGCCGAAGCTCGCCAGAGAAGGAGGCCGCCCCAGGAGACGCAACTGCTACCATCGGCTTCCCTTCCTCGACAACGTAGCTGCGCACACCTCCGACGAGCTCGCCGACCCCTACCTCCGCCGCCAGTGAGTTCCCTTCTCGCCGGAGACGAAGACCTCCCTCGACCGTGCGATCTCCTTCTAATCGCACGGCTCTCCTTCATCGTACCGTTTCGCTGGCTAACTCCCACTGACGTGTGGCCCCCACGCTGTCAGCTGGCCTGCTGCGAAGCTGGGCCGTCCCACTCCTTTCTCTCTCTGCGCAGCCCGTTAGCAGTTCCCGCCAGCCCACGTAGTTCAAATTTGAAATTCCAGAATAGATAAATATTGCAATCTGATGTCAACTTCAAAAATCAATAGGGACAAATCTACTTGGCCAAATTTTACAAATTTTATATATTTGTAAATCTTATCAAAAGCTCTATCCAACTACACTGGTTTGAAGGCTAGATCTGTTGTAGAATTAAAGTAGCAAAATAAACAAGGCAGGGACTTTTGTGACTTAGAATAATTATTAAAAATCAACCAAAAATGCTTTTGAGTTGATTCCAACTCCTATAAATCACATTTCACTTGCATTGATTGTTTCTGCAAAAATATGCCATGCTTACTTTGAATGATCATGGCCTAGTTTAATGAAAGGACTATATGGCTATTTCTAGTCAAAGATATTGTCCAAAACTATTTAAAAATCACATGGGAGTTTTTCTCTCATTTAAATATTGTCATGAACATTTCAAAATGAGGTAGAGACTCCGGTCATTTAGTTCTCATATGATTTGTTTGATGATATTAAATCATCACCATGTTAGGATTAAATTGCATGAGGTGCTCCACCTCATTTAAATCATTTTCTTAAATGATGAGTATGAAGAGGTTGACTTTGGTCAACCTAGGTCATATACCTTTCATGAAGGAAATTAAATTGTAATAAGATAATTAGAGGAAATTATTTCTCTAAGGAATTAAAAGTAACACTTTAATTTGTATGAGAGGAAATTATTTTTCTTAAGTAAGAAAACAAATCCACCAACTTAATAGTAATGTGTGATGCTAGCATAAGTTGTGTGATTCATGTGTGTGATTAGCTTAGTACTTAAGTTTGGTATGATGATTGTATACCCCGTATTCGTATTTTAGACGCTAGTACCGAGGAGTATCAAGAGGAGGAGGAGGTCTACTTCCAAGGAGAAGAAGACCACTTTGAACAATTCCCTAACCAAGGCAAGATAATACTCTTGCAAAGTGCAAAGCTCACCATGAGCAAGGAATTACCCCATTTACTTTATGTTTATGATCCTATTTCCAAGTTTTACTTTACAAGCTTTATTACTTTTGTTTTATCAAAGTACTTTTTGATTTATGATTCACTTGGTTAGTATTGGATTAGTACAAGAGTATCAAAGTTAGCCTAGAAGCAAAGCAAATTACTTAGCACCCCTCATACTTAGATGCTAGTGCTAAATAAAAATTGACTACTCTAGATGGGAACATGTGTTTGTGAAATGATGATGGTGAAAACCTTGGAATGATGAGTCATTTCCATTGAGAGATTTTAAAAGGTGAATATGACATGAATTTGACTTGGTGAAATGGTTAAAAACTGATGATTGAGTTGGATGCGATACCATTCCAATTCTCGAGTACCCCGACAATACCTGATTATGGGTAAGGCTTAGCTGGAAATTTATGTGTCTTAGTATGGGTTCCCTCTAAACATGCGTCATAGAGGTTATGCCGAGACTGCCTCCGTTAAAAGTGAAATGACGTGAATTGAGGTGAATTGTACGGCCAAGCCCTGTGTAGTTCCCGGGATAACAGTTGGCTATCACCGGGAGGCCAAGCTCATGGGGAGAGGTGCCTATACTAGGATGTGTAAGTGAAAGGTTAATGGTTGATGATCTGCGTACTGAGTTACGATTATTCGGGGTTTATCCCTGACGGATGTAATCAAATGTTGTGGCACAAGTGTGCAACCTCTGCAGAGTGTAAACCTATTCGAATAGCCACGTCCGCGGTCATGGACAGTTGGAAAGGCCATACTGTTTCCGTCATCAGAATTTTATCTCTTTTTGACTTGTGATTTTGATCTTGAAAGGTGACTTTGAATTTGAATCACAACAGAGTTGTGGGAATGACACTAATGTTCCCACTTGAGTTAGTTAGCACATGAGGAGTTGTTTACTAAAATGTTTCTAAACTAAAATTGGCTTTATGCAAATAACCTTAGAGCTTAGAACACTCTCAATAGCAATGTTAGTACTTACATTAGTATTAGTTTGCGAGTACTTGAAAGTACTCACGACTTTGTCCCTGGCTATTCAAATGGCCAGACTATGAAGCCAAACAGCAGTACGAGGATGACGACCAGCAGGACGTCTACCACAACTAGGAGCTTCTAACGTCAAGCGTTGCCTGTGGAATAGATAGTCCACTACTACTTCGCTTCCGCTACGTATTTGTGTAATGATCAGTAGATCAAGTGTTGTAATGAGACTGGATCATGTGATCCTATTCGTGTAATGACTATGTTGGTATTGTAATGAATGATGACTCTATGCTACTTAACTATTATGTCTCGCAAAAACAATATTCCTGGGATTGCGAGGTATGGCATAATAGGCATATGGACTTAAAAATCCGGGTGTTGACAAGTTGGTATCAGAGCCATTGTTTGACCTTAGGAGACCCTAGTTAGAAATGGACGTTCTGAAAATTTAGTTTCAAAAACAAATGAAGTGAGTATTTCTGAAAAACTAAGTCTTTGTCTTCTCTTTGAGTTCTTTGGGAAAATAAGAAATCATGCTCTTCCTTAGAAATGTACCTAAAATTTTGCCACACTTGTTCACTTCTCTAACTTAATCCTTCACTTCACTTTCAGATGGAGCCCGTGAACACAAAGTTTTACCAGCTTGGGAATGGGGGAAGCTTGATCTTCGAGCACGACCTCAACGCCCTGTCCGATCACCTTGATCGCCCCCACCCGGAGTTCCACGGAGTTCAGGTCACGTACCAGCCATGAGGAGAGCTGCAGTGGATCATCACCGCTGACTTGAGGGGCAAGATGGAGCTTCCCACTTCTGAGAGGATCCTCTTCTCCTTCAGGGAGAGCAACTGGCTGGATGGACTTGCCCGCGCCCTTCAGGAGGGACTCGCACGCTTGAGCGGGATGAGCGGGGAGGCCCTCAAGGACCCTCGCTTTTCTCACCTCGCGAGGCATAACTCTGCTGGAGAGCCCATGGACATGCAGCCCCACCCGGAGCTGAAGCACCATGTGGAGCATCTCGACTTCATCCTGTACCACACTTAGCAGGATCTCGACTACGCCCGTGAGTACGCCAACCAGACTCACGCTCACATCATCCAGCAGGGCGAAGCCATCAAGATGCTCGCCAAGGACCGCAGGACCCTCCACCAGCAGCGTACCAAGAAGGACGCTACCATCACTCGCTTCCGCGAGAAGATAGCAGCACCAGAGGCCACTGTCAAGGCCCAAGAGGAGCAGATGAAGAAGATGGAGGAAGATGGAGAAGACATTCAGGGAGGAGGAGCCTTCCTGAGTGACGACGACAACTTCGAGGAGGATGAGAACACCGAGGAGGAGGATGCTGGCGTGTAGTTGACGTGGGAGTTAGAAGTCTTCTTTTCTTCAGTTCCCCGGCAACGGCGCCAGAAATTTAGCTTGACACGCGTACAACACGCGACCATTGGGAACCCCAAGTGGAAGGTGTGATGCGTACAGCAGTAAGTTTCCCTCAGTTAGAAACCAAGGTTTATCGAACCGAGTAGGAGTCAAGAAGCACGTTGAAGGTTGATGGCGGCGAGATGTAGTGCGGCGCAACACCGAGGATTCCGGCGCCAACGTGGAACCTGCACAACACAAACCAAGTACTTTGCCCCAACGAAACATCGAGGTTGTCAATCTCCCGGCTTGCTGTAACAAAGGATTAGATGTATAGTGTGGATGATGATTGTTTGCGGAAAACGAGTAGAACAGTATTGCGAGTGGATTGTATTTCGAGTATAGAGAATTGGACCGGGGTCCACAGTTCACTAGAGGTGTCTCTCCCATAAGATAAACAGCATGTTGGGTGAACAAATTACGGTTGGGCAATTGACAAATAAAGAGGGCATGACCATGCACATACATATTATGATGAGTATTGTGAGATTTAATTGGGCATTACGACAAAGTACATAGACCGCTATCCAGCATGCATCTATGCCTAAAAAGTCCACCTTCGAGGTTATCATCCGAACCCCCTCCGGTATTAAGTTGCTAACAACGGACAATTGCATTAAGTATTGCGCATAATGTAATCGGTGACTACATCCTCGAACATAGCACCAATGTTTTATCCCTAGTGGCAACAACACATCCATAATCTTAGAGATTTCGTCACTTCCCAGATTCACGGAGACATGAACCCACTATCGAGCATAAATAATCCCTCTTGGAGTTACAAGCATCTACTTGGCCGGAGCATCTACTAGTAACGGAGAGCATGCAAGATCATAAACAACACATAGACATAACTTTGATAATCAACATAACAAGTATTCTCTATTCATCGGATCCCAACAAACGCAACATATAGAATTACAGATAGATGATCTTGATCATGTTCGGCAGCTCACAAGACCCGACAATTAAGCACAATGGGGAGAAGACAACCATCTAGCTACTGCTATGGACCCATAGTCCAGGGGTAGACTACTCACACATCACTGCGGAGGCGACCATGGCGGCGTAGATTCCTACGGGAGATGATTCCCCTCTCCGGCAGGGTGCCGGAGGCAATCTCCTGAATCCCCCGAGATGGGATTGGCGGCGGCGGCATCTCAGTAAGGTTTTCCGTATCGTGGCTCTCGGTACTGGGGGTTTCGGTCCAGGGGCTTTATATAGGCGAAGAGGCGGCGTCAGAAGGTTGAAGGGGCGACGACACTATAGGGGGGCGCGGGCCCCCCTTGGCCGCACCGGCCTAGGGTTTGGTGGGCCCGTGCCCCCTCTCTGGCGGTTCTCGTGCGTTCTGGATGCTTCCGGGCAAAATAGGAACCTGGGCGTTGATTTCGTCCGATTTCGAGAATATTTCGTTACTAGGATTTCTGAAACCAAAAGCAGCAGAAAACAGGAACTGGCACTTCGGCATCTTGTCAATAGGTTAGTTCCAGAAAATGCACGAATATGACATAAAGTGTGCATAAAACATGTAGATATCATCAATAATGTGGCATGGAACATAAGAAATTATCGATACGTCGGAGACGTATCAGCATCCCCAAGCTTAGTTCCTGCTCGTCCCGAGCAGGTAAATGATAAACAAAGATAATTTCTGGAGTGACATGCCATCATAACCTTGATCATACTATTTGTAAAGAATATGAGCTGAGATCAAATCATTCAAAGCAAGTATCTATATTGACATAAGAGATGATAATGCAAGAGTTAGACAAGCTAGAAGTTTTCATGAACTATTGCTTTAAAGACATGCAACCGTACAAAGTTCATTAAAGATGTATTAAGTATTCAACATAGAAGTTCTATCCTTCATTCCAAGCATCAAGTAAATTTTCACAACATAAGAAGGATTCAGTCAAGTAAACATAAACATGAACGTCATGAATCAAGCTGTTTCGAAGTCTACTCAACCGGTGAGCGCAAGCATTTGGTATTAGCACCAGGATGTTATGGCATAAAGAACGTTAATGGGGGTTTGGAAGGCCAAATGGAAGAAAGGCTTGCAAAGCTATAAATGACCATTAGACAAGAGGAAGCCTTATGATCGAAGCTATGCAAGGAGTAGTGATTGCCATGCAACGGATGCACATAGAGCTATATGTGTATGAAAGCTCTCCAATGGAACTAGTGGGGGTGCATCCAACTTGGTTGCTCACGAAGACCTAGAGCAATTTTGAGGAGGCTCATCATTGGAATATACAACCCAAGTTCTATAGTGTAAATTCCCCACATAGTTATACTAGTAAAACATGAAAATTCTCTCATATGAATGTAGGTGCTGAACATGAGCACAAATGATGACTATGAATAATGCGGGTGCTAAAATATGAGCACAAGTGTGGATAAAAGATAGTAATGCTGCCCCCTTTTTCTTTATTCTCTCTTTTTTTCTCTTCCTCTTTTTTTTTTCTTTTCATTTTTTTCTTTCTTCTCTTTTTTTTTTCTTTTTGATGGCCTCCACGGCTCTTTTCATTTTTAGGGGAAACATCCTAATATGACAACACACTTTTTGGTACAAATAACTCATAATGAATGAAACATGATGTATGAAACTGTATGCCTCTGCCAGTGTAGCAGGATGTGCAATGATCTAGCGTAACATGGGTAAACCACACATCAGCTGTATATGATCATGCAAAGCAATATATAAATAATAAATGACAACATGGCATGTAATGTAAAAAATGGATGTTGCATGGCAATATATCTCGGAACAGCTATGGAAATGCTGTGGTAGGTAGGTATGGTGGCTGTTTTAAGGAGATGTATGGGCTTATGTGTAGGAGAACAAGAGAAAGTTCTCCCACGGGTTTGGATGTACCGGCGAAGTATGCACAATTCTCAATGTGAGCAAAAGGCAATGCACAGTACCGAGGAGGCTAGCAAATTTGGATGGTGGAAGTACCAAAAACCGTAGCTTAACATTAGTCAAAAAGAACTCATAAGCTTATTGCAAACAACTAGCAGGTTCATCATTAAGAGCATGATTAAAATTTTACTCCAAGGAGGGCCATTCACGGTGGCACAAGTACCCCGCTAGCTCCCTCGACCTTCAGCACAACTTAGTTATTACGATGAACTCTCAGACATGGAAAGCTATCAAGTCCAACTACGCCTTCAACTATTTAAATAGAGTTTGTAGTACGGCACAAGCTTAAAGACAACAATCCACTACTAATTTTAACTTATTTATCCAGCAAGCCTTACCATCTAAATATCTCAAAACATTTGCAAAGAATCAAGTTATCAAAGCTCAATGTCCTACAAGTATTTTATTATATATTACCACATGCAACATTTCCCGTTTCCAACCATACAACAATTTAACGAAGAAGAAACTTTGCCATGAATATTATGAGTAAAGCCTAAGGACATACTTGTCCATATGCTACAGCGGAGCGTGTCTCTCTCCCACAAAGTGAATGCTAGGATCCATTTTATTCAAACAAAACAAAAACAAAAACAAACCGACGCTCCAAGCAAAACACATAAGCTATGATGGAATAAAAATATAGTTTCAGGGGAGGAACCTGATAATGTTGTCGATGAAGAAGGGGATGCCTTGGGCATCCCCAAGCTTAGACGCTTGACTCTTCTTGATATATGCAGGGGTGAACCACCGGGGCATCCCCAAGCTTAGAGCTTTCACTCTCCTTGATCATGTTGTATCATCTCCCTCTCTTGATCCTTGAAAACTTCCTCCACACCAAACTTAGAACAACTCATTAGAGGGTTAGTGCACAATCAAACTATACATGTTCAGAGGTGACATAATTATTCTTAACACTTCTGGACATTGCACAAAGCTACTGAAAGTCAACGGAATCGAAATATCCATCGAACATAACAAAACTGGCAATGCGAAATAAAAGACAGAATCTGTCAAAACAGAACAGTTCGTATTGACGAATTTTATCGAGGCACCAGACTTGCTCAAATGAAAATGCTCAAATTGAATGAAAGTTGCGTACATATCTGAGGATCACTCACGTAAATTGTCATAATTTTCTGAGTTACCTACAGAGAATTTTGCCCAGATTCGTGACAGCAAAGAAATCTGTTTCTGCGCAGTAATCCAAATCTAGTATGAACTTTTCTATCAACGACTTTACTTGGCACAACAAAACACTAAACTAAGATAAGGAGAGGTTGCTACAGTAGTAAACAACTTCCAAGACACAAAATTAAAACAAAGTACTGTAGTAAAAACATGGGTTGTCTCCCATAAGCGCTTTTCTTTAACGCCTTTCAGCTAGACGCAGAAAGTGTGCATCAAGTATTATCAAGAGACGAAGTGTCAACATCATAATTTGTTCTAATAATAGAATCAAAAGGTAACTTCATTCTCTTTCTAGGGAAGTATTCCATACCTTTCTTGAGAGGAAATTGATATTTAATATTACCTTCCTTCATATCAATGATAGCACCAACAGTTCGAAGAAAGGGTCTTCCCAATATAATGGGACAAGATGCATTGCATTCAATATCCAAGACAACAAAATCAACGGGGACAAGGTTATTGTTAACGGTAATGCGAACATTATCAACTTTCCCCAAAGGTTTCTTTGTAGAATGATCAGCAAGATTAACATCCAAATAACAATTTTTCAGCGGTGGCAAGTCAAGCATATTATAAATTTTCTTAGGCATAACATAAATACTTGCACCAAGATCACATAAAGCATTACAATCAAAATCTTTAACCTTCATCTTAATGATGGGCTCCCAACCATCCTCTAACTTTCTAGGAATAGAAGCTTCGCGTTCTAGTTTCTCTTCTCTAGCTTTTATGAGAGCATTTGTAATATGTTGCGTGAAAGCCAAATTTATAGCACTAGCATTAGGACTTTTAGCAAGCTTTTGTAAGAACTTTATAACTTCAGAGATGTGGCAATCATCAAAATTCAAACCATTATAATCTAAAGCAATGGGATCATCATCCCCAATGTTGGAAAAAATTTCAGCAGTTTTATCACATGCAGTTTCAGCAGTTTTAGCAGTTTCAGGCAGTTTTTCGCGCTTTGCATTAGAAGTGGAAACATTGCCAACACCAATTATTTTACCATTAATAGTAGGAGGTGCAGCAACTTGTGTAGCATTAGCATTACTAGTGGTGGTAATAGTCCAAACTTTAGCTATATTATCTTCTTTTTCATTTTCTTCTCTTTCCCACCTAGCACGCAATTCAGCCATCAATCTTATATTCTCATTAATTCTAACTTGGATGGCATTTGCTGTAGTAACAATTTTATTATTAAGATTTTCATTAGGCATAACTTTCGATTTCAAGAGATCAACATCAGCGACAAGACTATCGACTTTAGAAGCAAGTATATCAATTTTCCCAAGCTTTTCTTCAACAGATTTGTTAAAAGCAGTTTGTGTACTAATAAATTCTTTAAGCATGGCTTCAAGTCCAGGGGGTGTGTTCCTATTATTGTTGTAAGAATTCCCATAAGAATTACCATAGCCGTTGCCATTATTATAAGGATATGGCCTATAGTTGTTACTAGAATTGTTCCGGTAAGCATTGTTGTTGAAATTATTATTTTTAATGAAGTTTACATCAACATGTTCTTCTTGTGCAACCAATGAAGCTAACGGAACATTATTAGGATCAACATTAGTCCTATCATTCACAAGCATAGACATAATAGCATCAATCTTATCACTCAAGGAAGAGGTTTCTTCGACATAATTTACCTTCTTACCTTGTGGAGCTCTTTCCGTGTGCCATTCAGAGTAATTGATCATCATATTATCAAGAAGCTTTGTTGCTTCACCAAGAGTGATGGACATAAAGGTACCTCCAGTAGCCGAATCCAATAGGTTCCGCGAAGAAAAATTCAGTCCTGCATAAAAGGTTTGGATGATCATCCAAGTAGTCAGTCCATGGGTTGGGCAATTTTTAACCAAAGATTTCATTCTTTCCCATGCTTGTGCAACATGCTCAGTATCCAATCGTTTAAAATTCATTATGCTACTCCTCAAAGATATAATTTTAGCAGGGGGATAATATCTACCAATAAAAGCATCCTTGCATTTAGTCCATGAATCAATACTATTCTTAGGCAGAGATAGCAACCAATCTTTAGCTCTTCCTCTTAATGAGAAAGGAAACAATTTTAATTTTATAATGTCACCATCTACATCTTTATATTTTTGCATTTCACATAGTTCAACAAAATTATTGAGATGGGCAGCAGCATCATCGGAACTAACACCAGAAAATTGCTCTCGCATAACAAGATTCGAGTAAAACGGGTTTAATTTCAAAGAATTCTGCTGTAGTAGCAGGTGGAGCAATAGGTGTGCATAAGAAATCATTATTATTTGTGGTTGTGAAGTCACACAACTTAGTATTTTCAGGAGTACCCATTTTAGCAACAGTAAATAAAGCAAACTAGATAAAGTAAATGCAAGTAACTAATTTTTTTGTGTTTTTGATATAGCAAACAAGATAGCAAATAAAGTAAAACTAGCAACTATTTTTTTTTGTATTTTGATATAGTGCAGCAAACAAAGTAGTAAATAAAACTAAGCAAGACAAAAACAAAGTAAAGAGATTGGGATGTGGAGACTCCCCTTGCAGCGTGTCTTGATCTCCCCGGCAACGGCGCCAGAAATTTACTTGCTGGCGTGTAGTTGACGTGGGAGTTAGAAGTCTTATTTTCTTCAGTTCCCCGGCAACGGCGCCAGAAATTTAGCTTGACACGCGTACAGCACGCGACCGTTGGGAACCCCAAGTGGAAGGTGTGATGCGTACAGCAGTAAGTTTCCCTCAGTTAGAAACCAAGGTTTATCAAACCAGTAGGAGTCAAGAAGCACGTTGAAGGTTGATGGCGGCGAGATGTAGTGCGGCGCAACACCAGGGATTCCGGCGCCAACGTGGAACCTGCACAACACAAACCAAGTACTTTGCCCCAACGAAACAGCGAGGTTGTCAATCTCACCGGCTTGCTGTAACAAAGGATTAGATGTATAGTGTGGATGATGATTGTTTGCAGAAAACAGTAGAACAATATTGCAGTGGATTGTATTTCAGTATAGAGAATTGGACCGGGGTCCACAGTTCACTAGAGGTGTCTCTCCCATAAGATAAACATCATGTTGGGTGAACAAATTACAGTTGGGCAATTGACAAATAAAGAGGGCATGACCATGCACATACATATTATGATGAGTATTGTGAGATTTAATTGGGCATTACGACAAAGTACATAGACCGCTATCCGAGCATGCATCTATGCCTAAAAAGTCCACCTTCGAGGTTATCATCCGAACCCCCTCCAGTATTAAGTTGCTAACAACAGACAATTGCATTAAGTATTGCGCGTAATGTAATCAGTGACTACATCCTCGAACATAGCACCAATGTTTTATCCCTAGTGGCAACAGCACATCCATAATCTTAGAGATTTCTGTCACTTCCCCAGAATTCACGGAGACATGAACCCACTATCGAGCATAAATACTCCCTCTTGGAGTTACAAGCATCTACTTGGCCAGAGCATCTACTAGTAACGGAGAGCATGCAAGATCATAAACAACACATAGACATAACTTTGATAATCAACATAACAAGTATTCTCTATTCATCGGATCCCAACAAACGCAACATATAGAATTACGGATAGATGATCTTGATCATGTTCGGCAGCTCACAAGACCCGACAATTAAGCACAATGGGGAGAAGACAACCATCTAGCTACTGCTATGGACCCATAGTCCAGGGGTAGACTACTCACACATCACTCCGGAGGCGACCATGGCGGCGTAGATTCCTCCGGGAGATGATTCCCCTATCCGGCAGGGTGCCGGAGGCGATCTCCTGAATCCCCCGAGATGGGATTGGCGGCGGCGGCGTCTCAGTAAGGTTTTACGTATCGTGGCTCTCGGTACTGGGGGTTTCGGTCCAGGGGCTTTATATAGGCGAAGAGGCGGCGTCAGAAGGTCGAAGGGGCGACGACACTATAGGGGGGCACGGGCCCCCCCTTGGCCGCGCCGGCCTAGGGTTTGGTCGGCCTGTGCCCCCTCTCTGGCGGTTCTCGTGCGTTCTGGATGCTTCCGGGCAAAATAGGAACCTGGGCGTTGATTTCGTCCGATTCCGAGAATATTTCGTCACTAGGATTTCTGAAATCAAAAACAGCAGAAAACAGGAACTGGCACTTCGGCATCTTGTCAATAGGTTAGTTCCAGAAAATGCACGAATATGACATAAAGTGTGCATAAAACATGTAGATATCATCAATAATGTGGCATGGAACATAAGAAATTATCGATACGTCGGAGACGTATCAGAGGACTACGAGTTCCTGGACGCCGGAGAGGATGACTACATCCCCATAGATGTAGACGAGGAGTAGTTTCACTTGTGCACTATCGTAGGTGTGAGTTGTATCCCCGGCCCATGTATCGTAGCTTGGAGAATAAGGGTTCTTAAAACCCTTAGTGTGTTATCTTGTAATGTGTGTTGTTTGTTATGAATGAATGTATGTTTGTGTCATCATGAAAAGACTTCAAGTTTTAAACTTTTTAACTTAAACACAAAGCAAGCCATAGAGAATTTCCCTCTTATCTCATGATCTATCTCAATATTCAGATGGCCCCTCCCACTCGCAACGCGAATCAAGAAACCATGATGCAGATGTTGCAAGTTATGCTGGAAGATAGAGAAGCCGAAAGAGCTGAAAGACAAGCCAACATTGCAGCACTTCAACAACTTGCCAACAACAATCAAGGCCATCATGATCACCCAGGATCTAAGCTCAAGAACTTCCAGAACACAAACCCGCTAGTTTTCAGCAAGACTGAGGAACCCCTGGATGCAGATGATTGGCTCCAAACTATGGAGAACAATCTAGAAGTGGATGGAGTAGAGGACAATGAGAAAGTGCTGTTTGCCACACACTACTTAGCAGGACCAGCAAGAGCTTGGTGGACAAGCACCCGTGCCATGAACGCGGGACAATTCATGACTTGGGTAGATTTCAAGCTCAAGTTCAGCAAGTACCATGTGCCCCCGGGTTTGATAAAGAAGATGAGGGATGAGTCCGTGAACTGAAGCAAGGCCGGATGTCCGTGGTGGAATACCGCGACAGATTTCTGACTCTGTCAAGGTATGCCCCGAATGAGACTGATACTACTGAGAAGAGGAAGGAAACGTTTCTGAACGGCCTGCATGATGAGATGCAGACTGTGTTGATCAACATCCCCTTCGCCGACCTCGAAGCCCTTGTTGACTCCGCCATCCAAATGGAGGGCAAACTGCATCAAGCCAGTGAGAACCGCAAGCGCCGCATGATGAATCAGAGTGGGCCCAACAATGCCCCAAGGTATCGCCCCAGCTCAAGCGGAGGCTTCGCCTCTAGGAACAACAAGCCCAATGCACAGATGTCACGTCCGGGTTTTCAGAACCGGAGTGGAGGAAACCCTAGGCCAGGAGGCCACCACAACAACAACAACAACTACAACCACAACAACAACAACTTCAACCGCGCTCCGCCGAGAACCCCCAACAACAACAACAACACCAACACCGCTCCAAGGACTGGGAGCAACGCCATCCCCGTTGCAACCAAGGACAAGGCCACAATCACCTGCTATGAATGTGGAGTTGTGGGACACTACTCCAATGAGTGCCCCAAAAGGTTAGCCAAGATCGCCGACAACACCGCTGCCCTTGCTCAGCAGCAACGCCGTGTCTCCACCGGCAAGAAGTTCGCCCCCAACAACCCGAACAACCGTGGAGGTCGCCTCTTCCACATGAACGCCGAGGAAGCCCAGGAAGCACCAGACGTGGTGCTGGGTATGTTCTCTGTTAACTCAATACCAGCAAGAGTGTTGTTTGATTCCGGAGCATCACATTCATTTGTTACAGAAGATTTTGTTTGCACTAGTAAGATTCAACCAATCAGTTTGAAACATGTCATGATAGTTCAAATACCTAGGTCAACCACCAAAGCTAGAAAATTTTGCAAAGATGTACCCATCAGAATTCATGAAATAGATTTTTACGCCAACTTGATTGTTCTGGGAACAAAATGATTGGAAGTAGTACTGGGTATGGATTGGATGTCGAAACATCATGGATTGATAGACTGTGCCAAGAAGGCCATCACCATGACTAGTAGCACCGGAATAATAATAGAACATGTGTCTGAGAGACTACCCAGAAAGTTCACTTGCAACCAAAGTTTAGCCAAGCCAACCTTGGATCAGATCAGGGTCGTTTGTCGATACCCTGATGTGTTTCTAGATGATCTACCCGGTATGCCCCCAGATCGGGATATCGAGTTCATCATCGAGTTAATCCCTGGAACAGGACCTATAGCCCAGAGAGCCTATAGCATGAACCCCACAGAGCTAGTGGAACTGAAGAAGCAACTGGATGATATGCTGTACAAAGGTCTGATTCGACCAAGTGCGTCGCCTTGGAGATCACCAGTTTTGTTTGTGGATAAGAAAGACGGTTCCACTCGTTTAGTTACAGATTACTGTAAGCTTAACAATGTCACTATCAGAAACAAATACCCCTTGCCAAAGATAGAAGACCTGTTTGACCAGCTGACCGGTGCCCAAGTGTTCTCTAAGATTGAAATTAGGACAGGTTACCATCAACTGAAGATCCGTGCAACAGATATTCCTAAGACTGCCTTTACCACCAGATATGGATTGTATGAATACAATGTCATGTCATTTGGATTGACCAATGCCCCTGCTTATTTCATGAACCTCATGAATAAGATCTTTATGGACTTTTTGGATAAGTTTGTCGTTGTCTTCATCAACGACATTCTTATCTACTCCAAATCCGAAGAAGAACATGAGCAACATTTGGAAGTGGTCCTAGAAACCCTTAGGCAGCACAAGTTGTACGCCAAGTTTAGCAAATGCGAGTTTTGGTTGAAGGAAGTAGGATTCCTGGGACACATCTTGTCTGCAGGAGGAATTGCCGTAGATCCCGCTAAAATCAAAACCGTTGAGGAATGGACAGCCCCAACTACCCAGACTGAAGTCCGGGCATTTCTGGGATTAGAGGGATATTACCGCAGATTCGTTGAAGGATTTTCCAGCATCGCAAGACCAATGACTCAACTGCTGAAGAAGGACAAGAAGTTTGACTGGAATGACAAATGTGAAGAAAGCTTTCAGCAACTCAAGCGCAGATTAACCACCGCCCCAATTCTGATCATGCCCGATGTCAACAAGCCATTGGACGTCTATTGTGATGCATCCAAGATTGGTCTTGGATGTGTGTTGATGCAAGGAGGCAAGGTGATATCATACCTATCAAGGCAACTGAAGCAACATGAACAGAACTATCCAACTCATGACTTGGAGTTAGCAGCCGTAGTTTTAGCCCTGAAGGTTTGGCATCATTACCTCATGGGTAATCGATGAGAGATATATTCAGATCACAAGAGCTTGAAGTACATTTTCACCCAGAAGGAGCTGAATATGCGACAGCGCAGATGGATAGAATTGATACAATATTACGACATGGAAATTCACTATCACCCTGACACGCGTACAACACGCGACCGTTGGGAACCCCAAGTGAAAGGTGTGATGCGTACAGCAGTAAGTTTCCCTCAGTTAGAAACCAAGGTTTATCGAACCAGTAGGAGTCAAGAAGCACGTTGAAGGTTGATGGCGGCGAGATGTAGTGCAGCGCAACACCAGGGATTCCGGCGCCAATGTGGAACCTGCACAACACAACCAAAGTACTTTGCCCCAACGAAACAATGAGGTTGTCAATCTCACCGGCTTGCTGTAACAAAGGATTAGATGTATAGTGTGGATGATGATTGTTTGCAGAGAACAGTAGAACAAGTATTGCGGTAGATTGTATTCGATTAAAAGAATGGACCGGGGTCCACAGTTCACTAGAGGTGTCTCTCCCATAAGATAAATAGCATGTTGGGTGAACAAATTACAGTTGGGCAATTGACAAATAGAGAGGGCATGACAATGCACATACATGATATGATGAGTATTGTGAGATTTAATTGGGCATTACGACAAAGTACATAGACCGCTATCCAGACATGCATCTATGCCTAAAAAGTCCACCTTCAGGGTTATCATCCGAACCCCTTCCCAGTATTAAGTTGAAAACAACAGACAATTGCATTAAGTATGGTGCGTAATGTAATCAATAACTACATCCTCGGACATAGCATCAATGTTTTATCCCTAGTGGCAACAGCACATCCACAACCTTAGAACTTTCTGTCACTGTCCCAGATTTAATGGAGGCATGAACCCACTATCGAGCATAAATACTCCCTCTTGGAGTTAAGAGTAAAAACTTGGCCGAGCCTCTACTAATAACGGAGAGCATGCAAGATCATAAACAACACATAGATAGATTGATAATCAACATAACATAGTATTCTCTATCCATCGGATCCCAACAAACACAACATATAGCATTACAGATAGATGATCTTGATCATGTTAGGCAGCTCACAAGACCCGACAATGAAGCATAATGAGGAGAAGACAACCATCTAGCTACTGCTATGGACCCATAGTCCAGGGGTGAACTACTCACTCATCACTCCGGAGGCGACCATGGCGGTGAAGAGTCCTCCGGGAGATGATTCCCCTCTCCGGCAGGGTGCCGGAGGCGATCTCCTGAATCCCCCGAGATGGGATTGGCGGCGGCGGCGTCTCTGGAAGGTTTTCCGTATCGTGGCTCTCGGTACTGGGGGTTTCGCGACGAAGACTATATGTAGGCGGAAGGGCAGGTCAGGGGGCCCCACACGCTAGGCCGGCGCGGGCCCCCCTTGGGCCGCGCCGCCCTAGTGTGGCGGCGCCCCATGGCCCCACTTCATCTTCCCTTCGGTCTTCTGGAAGCTTCGTGTGAAAATAGGCCCCTGGGCGTTGATTTCGTCCAATTCCGAGAATATTTCCTTACTAGGATTTCTGAAACCAAAAACAGCAGAAAACAACAACTGGCTCTTCGGCATCTCGTTAATAGGTTAGTGCCGGAAAATGCATAAATATGACATAAAGTATGCATAAAACATGTAGATATCATCAATAATGTGGCATGGAACATAAGAAATTATCGATACGTCGGAGACGTATCAGCATCCCCAAGCTTAGTTTTCGCTCGTCCCGAGCAGGTAAACGATAACAAAGATAATTTCCGGAGTGACATGCCATCATAACCTTGATCATACTATTGTAAGCATATGTAATGAATGCAGCGATCAAAACAATGGTAAATGACATGAGTAAACAAATGAATCATATAGCAAAGACTTTTCATGAATAGTACTTCAAGACAAGCATCAATAAGTCTTGCATAAGAGTTAACTCATAAAGCAATAATTCAAAGTAAAGGCATTGAAGCAACACAAAGGAAGATTAAGTTTCAGCGGTTGCTTTCAACTTATAACATGTATATCTCATGGATATTGTCAATGTAAAGTAATATAACAAGTGCAATATGCAAGTATGTAGGAATCAATGCACATTTCACACAAGTGTTTGCTTCTTGAGGTGGAGAGAAATAGGTGAACTGACTCAACATAAAAGTAAAAGAAAGGCCCTTCGCAGAGGGAAGCATTGATTGCTATATATGTGCTAGAGCTTTAATTTTGAAAACAAGAAACAATTTTGTCAATGGTAGTAATAAAGCATATGTGTTATGTAAATTATATCCTACAAGTTGCAAGCCTTATGCATAGTATACTAATAGTGCCCGCACCTTGTCCTAATTAGCTCGGATTACCTGTATTATCATTGCAATGCACATGTTTTAACCAAGTGTCACAAAGGGGTACCTCTATGCCGCCTGTACAAAGGTCTAAGGAGAAAGCTCGCATCGGATTTCTCGCTATTGATTATTCTCAACTTAGACATCCATACCGGGACAACATAGACAACAGATAACGGACTCCTCTTTTATGCATAAGCATGTAGCAACAATTAATTTTCTCATATGAGATTGAGGATATTTTTCCAAAACTGAAACTTCCACCATGGATCATGGCTTTAGTTAGCGGCCCAATGTTCTTCTCTAACAGTATGCATGCTCTAACCATTCTAGCGGTAAATCTCCCTTACTTCAGACAAGACGGACATGCATAGCAACTCACATGATATTCAACAAAGAGTAGTTGATGGCGTCCCCAGGAACATGGTTATCGCAAAACAAGCAACTTAATAAGAGATAAAGTGCATAAGTACATATTCAATACCACAATAGTTTTTAGGCTATTTGTCCCATGAGCTATATATTGTAAAGGTGAAGAATGGAAATTTTAAAGGTAGCACTCAAGCAATTTATTTTGGAATGGCGGAGAAATACCATGTAGTAGGTAGGTATGGTGGATACAAATGGCATAGTGGTTGGCTCAAGGATTTGGATGCATGAGAAGTATTCCCTCTCGATACAAGGCTTAGGCTAGCAAGGTTTATTTGAAACAAACACAAGGATGAAACGGTGCAGCAAAACTCACATAAAAGACATATTGTAAACATTATAAGACTCTACACCGTCTTCCTTGTTGTTCAAATTCAATACTAGAAATTATCTAGACCTTAGAGAGACCAATTATGCAAACCAAATTTTAGCAAGCTCTATGTATTTCTTCATTAATAGGTGCAAAGTATATGATGCAAGAGCTTAAAGATGAGAACAAAAATTGCCAAGTATCACATTATCCAAGACATTTTAGCAATTACTACATGTATCATTTTCCAATTCCAACCATATAACAATTTAACGAAGAAGAAACTTTCGCCATGAATATTATGAGTAAAGCCTAAGGACATACTTGTCCATATGCAACAGCGGAGCGTGTCTCTCTCCCACACAATGAATTCTAGGATTCATTTTATTCAAACAAAACAAAAACAAAAACAAACAGACGCTCCAAGCAAAGTACATAAGATGTGATGGAATAAAAATATAGTTTCACTAGAGGAACCTGATAATGTTGTCGATGAAGAAGGGGATGCCTTGGGCATCCCCAAGCTTAGATACTTGAGTCTTCTTGATATATGCAGGGGTGAACCACCGGGGCATCCCCAAGCTTAGAGCTTTCACTCTCCTTGATCATATTGTATCATCTCCCTCTCTTGATCCTTGAAAACTTCCTCCACACCAAACTCAAAACAACTCATTAGAGGGTTAGTGCATAATAAAAAATTCACATGTTCAGAGGTGACACAATCATTCTTAATACTTCTGGACATTGCACAAAGCTACTGAAAGTCAATGGAATCGAAAAATCCATCAAGCATAGCAAAACAGGCAATGCGAAATAAAAGGCAGAATCTGTCAAAACAGAACAGTTCGTAAATACGAATTTTATTGAGGCACCAGACTTGCTCAAATGAAAATGCTCAAATTGAATAAAAGTTGCGTACATATCTGAGGATCACTCACGTAAATTGGCATAATTTTCTGAGTTACCTACAAAGAATTAGGCCCAGATTTTTGACAGCAAAGAAATCTGTTTCTGCGCAGTAATCCAAATCTAGTATGAACCTTACTATCAACGACTTTACTTGGCACAACAATGCACAAAACTAAGATAAGGAGAGGTTGCTACAGTAGTAATAACTTCCAAGACTCAAATATAAAATAAAGGTACTGTAGTAAAAACATGGGTTGTCTCCCATAAGCGCTTTTCTTTAACGCCTTTCAGCTAGGCGCAAAAAGTGTGTATCAAGTATTATCAAGAGATGGTGCACCAACAGCGGGGTGTGGAGTTTTCTCAACTATGCATTGTATCTTATCTATGTAAGTTTCAGAGGTTCCCTTTTCATTACCCTTAGGCTTGCTACTCTCATCAAACAAATCTTCAGGAACAATCCAATCAAAATTCTTTTCTAGTGCCTCGCACATTCCCAAGAGCTTGCAAGGTATTGATGTTTTAATATCCCCCTCATAATTAACTTTATTAGTGTACTTTTGTCTATCTTTTTCCATCTTTTCAAGGGTGCTAGCAAAGTTTGTATAAGAGCCAAGCATATTGTATTTAGTAAAGACCTTTCTAGCTTCTCTTGCTACATCACCAAATTCTTTAAGAAGGGTTTCTAGGACAAAATCTTTCTTTTCTCCTTCTTCCATATCACTTAGTGTAAGGAACATATGCTGCATTACGGGGTTGAGGTTAACAAATCTAGCTTCTAACATGTGTACTAAAGAAGCAGCAGCAATTTCATAAGTAGGTGCAAGTTCTACTAGGTGTCTATCTTCAAAATCTTCAACCGTACTAATATGAGTGAAAAAATCTTCTATATTATCTTTCCCGAGGATAGACCATCGGCCTACCGGTACATCCTTAAGAATAAACTTAGGAGGAAACATGATGAAATAAGTAAAGCAAATACAAGTAACTAATTTTTTTGTGTTTTTGATATAGAGTGCAAACAAGACAGTAAATAAAGTAAAACTAGCAACTAATTTTTTTTTGTATTTTGATTTAGTGCAGCAAACAAAGTAGTAAACAAAATAAAGCAAGACAAAAACAAAGTAAAGAGATTGGGATGTGGAGACTCCCCTTGCAGCGTGTCTTGATCTCCCCGGCAACGGCGCCAGAAATTTAGCTTGACACGCGTATAGCACGCGACCGTTGGGAACCCCAAGTGGAAGGTGTGATGCGTACAACGATAAGTTTCCCTCGGTTAGAAACCAAGGTTTATCGAACCGAGTAGGAGTCAAGAAGCACGTTGAAGGTTGATGGCGGCGAGATATAGTGCGGCGCAACACCGGGGATTCCGGCGCCAACGTGGAACCTGCACAACACAACCAAAGTACTTTGCCCCAACGAAACGAGTGAGGTTGCCAATCTCACCGGCTTGCTGTAACAAAGGATTAGATGTATAGTGTGGATGATGATTGTTTGCGAGAGAACAGTAGAACAAGTATTGCGAGTAGATTGTATTCGATTAAAAGAATGGACCGGGGTCCACAGTTCACTAGAGGTGTCTCTCCCATAAGATAAATAGCATGTTGGGTGAACAAATTACAGTTGGGCAATTGACAAATAGAGAGGGCATGACAATGCACATACATGATATGATGAGTATTGTGAGATTTAATTGGGCATTACGACAAAGTACATAGACCGCTATCCAGCATGCATCTATGCCTAAAAAGTCCACCTTCGAGGTTATCATCCGAACCCCTTCCAGTATTAAGTTGAAAACAACAGACAATTGCATTAAGTATGGTGCGTAATGTAATCAATAACTACATCCTCGGACATAACATCAATGTTTTATCCCTAGTGGCAACAGCACATCCACAACCTTAGAACTTTCTATCACTGTCCCAGATTTAATGGAGGCATGAACCCACTATCGAGCATAAATACTCCCTCTTGGAGTTAAGAGTAAAAACTTGGCCAGAGCCTCTACTAATAACGGAGAGCATGCAAGATCATAAACAACACATAGATAGATTGATAATCAACATAACATAGTATTCTCTATCCATCGGATCCCAACAAACACAACATATAGCATTACAGATAGATGATCTTGATCATGTTAGGCAGCTCACAAGACCCGACAATGAAGCATAATGAGGAGAATACAACCATCTAGCTACTGCTATGGACCCATAGTCCAGGGGTGAACTACTCACTCATCACTCCGGAGGCGACCATGGCGGTGAAGAGTCCTCCGGGAGATGATTCCCCTCTCCGGCAGGGTGCCGGAGGCGATCTCCTGAATCCCCCGAGATGGGATTGGCGGCGGCGGCGTCTCTGGAAGGTTTTCCGTATCGTGGCTCTCGGTACTGGGGGTTTCGCGACAAAGACTATATGTAGACGGAAGGGCAGGTCAGGGGGCCACACGGGGGCCCCACACGCTAGGCCGGCGCGGCCCCCTTGGGCCGCGCCGCCCTAGTGTGGCGGCGCCCCGTGGCCCCACTTCGTCTTCCCTTCGGTCTTCTGGAAGCTTCGTGTGAAAATAGGCCCCTGGGCGTTGATTTCGTCCAATTCCGAGAATATTTCCTTACTAGGATTTCCGAAACCAAAAACAGCAGAAAACAACAAGCTGGCTCTTCGGCATCTCGTTAATAGGTTAGTGCCGGAAAATGCATAAATATGACATAAAGTATGCATAAAACATGTAGATATCATCAATAATGTGGCATGGAACATAAGAAATTATCGATACGTCGGAGACGTATCACACCCCGGCAAGGCCAATGTGGTAGCGGATGCCTTGAGCAAACTGCCGTGTCAGTTGAATTCCATGATCGCAATAGAGCAACCCAGCCTGTTTCAAGAGTTTGAACAGTTTCGACTAGAGCTAGTGAGCGAAGGATTCTTAGCCAGCATTGAGCTCCAACCCACCTTGATGAGCCAGATCAAGGAAGCCCAGAAGGGAAATGCCAGCATTGACGGAATCAAGAGTCAGATAGCTGCAGGAAAGGCACTAGGATTCACCATAGATGAAGAAGGAGTTCTTTGGTACAACGGACGCCTGTGTGTACCGTCAGATTCAGAGTTGAAGCAAGTCATTCTGAAGGAAGCTCACGATACACTATATTCCATTCACCCCGGAGGAACCAAGATGTACCAAGACCTGAAGGAACAATTCTGGTGGCACGGAATGAAGCGAGAGATAGGAAGCTACATCGCCAAATGTGATATCTGTCAACGAGTCAAGGCAGAACATCAGCGACCCGCAAGACTGTTGCAGCCATTACAGATTCCTGAGTGGAAATGGGATTCTATCGGTATGGCCTTTATCACAGGATTGCCCAAATCTAGCAGAGGAAATGACTCCATTTGGGTAGTTATTGATAGGTTAACCAAGGTTGCACATTTCATCCCCGTCAAGACCACATACCAAGGCCCAAAGCTAGATGAGTTATACATCTCCAGAATAGTCAGCCTGCACGGAACCCCAAAGTCAATTGTGTCAGATAGAGGATCTCAATTCACCTCAAGATTCTGGCAGAAAGTGCATGAAGGACTAGGAACCCGTCTGAATTTCAGCACAACTTATCACCCGCAGACTGACGGACAGACTGAGAGAGTCAACCAAATACTTGAAGTTATGTTGAGAGCTTGTGTGCTAGAGTATGGATCCAAATGGGAAGACTGCCTACCTTACGCAGAATTCTCCTACAACAACAGTTATCAAGCCAGCTTACAGATGGCCCCCTTTGAAGCCCTGTACGGAAGGAAGTGCCGTACCCCTCTGAACTGGTCGGAAGTCAGAGATAGTCAAGTATTCGGCCCCGATATTCTCCGAGAAGCCGAAGAGAAGGTGCACAAGATCCGCGAATACCTCAAGACCACCCAGTCAAGACAGAAGAGCTACGCCGACAAGAGACGCCGAGAGATGACATTCGAGATCGGAGATTTTGTGTATCTCAAAGTCTCACCCCTCAAAGGAATGCAGAGATTTTAACTCAGAGGAAAGCTCGCCCCCAGATATGTCGGACCCTTCAAAGTTGAGTCGCCGAGGAGAAGTTTCTTATCAGCTTGAACTACCGGAAGAAATGTCCGCTGTGCACAATGTGTTTCACATCTCACTACTTCGAAAGTGCCTAGAAGTGCCGGAGAAGATCGAAGTGTTCAAGAACATCGACCACAGAGCCATTGATATCAACAAGGATCTGACCTACCGTGAAGTGCCTATTCGCATCCTTGAAGAAGCTTTCAGAACCACCCGCACCAAGAGTATCAAGTTCCTGAAAATTCAATGGAGCAATCACACCGAAGAAGAAGCCACTTGGGAGCGCGAAGAAGACATGAAGAAGGAATACCCTGATCTCTTTTGTACCTAGTTTTCTTTAGATCTCGGGACGAGATCTTTTGTAAGGGGGAAGGGTTTGTAACATCCAAAGTTTTCAATAAAGAAAGAAAGAGAGAGTTCCAAAAACCCAAAAATTAGAACCAACAAATTTTTTTCTCATCATATAGAACTATGCAAATAGATCACCTTATTAATTATTTGAGTGTGCATTTTGCCATGATGCTTGCTTGTGTGTTTACACTTACACTAAAACCCTAACCATGATCTCATGATCATCCAAATACAAAGAAAAAGAAAAGAGAAAAGAAAATATAAAATTCACCTCAACACACACATATGGCCTATGCCATTTTTGCAAATCCTTAAACTAGACCATTTTGGTTTGCACCATTAGTTGTAAATGGATACTAAACACTTATTAACACTTTTGGAAGCAAAGAAACTCAACTCAAATCAAATTTGAATCAAATTTGAGCTCACATGCAATTATGGTCACTTGTGCCATTTTTAGCCTGATGCCCACTTTGAGCCCTGATATTTAGAGATTTCCCTTCTACACTTTGCCAACTCTTTGCACCTCATCGAAGACAACAACAAGGTGAACAACTTTGCCCAAAACAATCACCCCAAATTCTGTCCCAAATTCAAATGGTGAGCAAGCAAAGTAGGGACCATGAAACATATGTAAGATCATATGCCAAATGTGATTTTGCAAATCAACACCATTTTGACCACCACCACCACCAATCTATTTCAAATAATATAGGATGACAATCCACCAAAAATGTTTCCAAAATTCAGAAATCTTTTTCTTGCGGCCATTTAATCAAACACCTTGTGGGCAGGGGAGAAAATGAAGCCCCTGCTGGAAAATGGAGGAGACCAAGTCCACTCTGGCCGTCCTCTGATGCTCTGGAGACCCTCTCCACCTCTCTGCATCCATGCCACCACTTGACAATGCCTCCACTTGCCCAAAGTGACAAGGGCATGACCATGCCGTGGCATGGCATGGCCACCCCGATCCATCTCCCTCTCCTCTCCCATCCAAGCCACTCCATCATGTCTCTGAGCCTGCCCTGACGCTGCTGATCATGACCATGCACTCCCTTGACTGAAACGGGGTCAGCACTGCCCAGGACTTGCGCGCCCAGACACGCCCAGAGACGCCCACGCGCGCCAGGGCACGCATGGTGACGCCCCAGAGCGTGCCAGGACATCACCTCGCCCCGTCGACACAGCACTCCCCTCCCTCTCCCCTGGCACGTGCACGCTCACCTCGACGTCAGCTACCGACTGGACAACTCCACTTGGACGCCCAACCCTGTAGACGACGACACGGACGGCGACCATCCGCCGCAGTACGCGGGTACCCGATGACAGTGACGACGCGACCGTTCCTCCCCTACCGCGCCACGATGCACGTCAGCCTCACCTGGACGTCGCCAACACTTCGCGCCCATCCCTTGCCCCTTCGCCGCCCTGGAACGACGACGCCATCGACGACCTGCCAGCTCCGCCACGGCCACCTCTCGCCACTATAAAAGGAGCCCTCCGCTCCTCAAATTGCTCACACCATCAACTTCCTCTCCCTCTTCTCACTCGCCTCGACCACCGCACTTGCTCGATTAGCCACCAGAGAGCTCCAATTGCAAGATCACTGCCGCGCTCTGTCGCCGAAGCTCGCCGGAGAAAGAGGCCGCCCCAGGAGACGCAACTGCTACCATCGGCTTCCCCTTCCCCGACAACGTAGCTGCGCACACCTCCGACGATCGCCGGAGCTCCGATGAGCTCGCCGACCCCCTACCTCCGCCGCCAGTGAGTTCCCTTCTCGCCGGAGATGAAGACCTCCCTCGACCGTGCAATCTCCTTCTAATCGCACGGCTCTCCTTCATCGTACCGTTTCGCTGGCAAACTCCCACTGACGCGTGGCCCCCACGCTGTCAGCTGGCCTGGCCCACTCCTTTCTCTCTCTGCGCAGCCCGTTAGCAGTTCCCGTCAGCCCACGTAGTTCAAATTTGAAATTCCAGAATAGATAAATATTGCAATCTGATGTCAACTTCAAAAATCAATAGGGACAAATCTACTTGGCCAAATTTTACAAATTTTATATATTTGGAAAGCTTATCGAAAGATCTATCCAACTACAATTTTTTGAAGGCTAGATCTGTTGTAGAATTAAATTAGAAAAATAAACAAGGCAGGGACTTTTGTGACTTAGAATAATTATTAAAAATCAACCAAAAATGCTTTTGAGTTGATTCCAACTCCTATAAATCACATTTCACTTGCACTAATTGTTTCTGCAAAAATATGCCATGCTTACTTTGAATGATCATGGCCTAGTTTAATGAAAGGACTATATGGCTATTTCTAGTCAAAGATATTGTCCAAAACTATTTAAAAATCACATGGGAGTTTTTCTCTCATTTAAATCTTGTCATGAACATTTCAAAATGAGATAGAGACTCTGGTCATTTAGTTCTCATATGATTTGTTTGATGATATTAAATCATCACCATGTCAGGATTAAATTGCATGAGGTGCTCCACCTCATTTAAATCATTTTCTTAAATGATGAGTATGAAGAGGTTGACTTTGGTCAACCTAGGTCATATACCTTTCATGAAGGAAATTAAATTGTAATAAGATAATGAGAGGAAATTATTTCTCTAAGGAATTAAAAGTAACACTTTAATTAGTATGAGAGGAAATTATTTTTCTTAAGTAAGAAAACAAATCCACCAACTTAATAGTAATATGTGATGCTAGCATAAGTTGTGTGATTCATGTGTGTGATTAGCTTAGTACTTAAGTTTAGTATGATGATTGTATACCCCGTATTCGTATTTTAGACGCTAGTACCGTGGAGTATCAAGAGGAGGAGGAGGTCTACTTCCAAGGAGAAGAAGACCACTTTGACCAATTCCCCAACCAAGGCAAGATAATACTCTTGCAAAGTGCAAAGCTCACCATGAGCAAGGCATTACCCCATTTACTTTATGTTTATGATCCTATTTCCAAGTTTTACTTTACAAGCTTTATTACTTTTGTTTTATCAAAGTACTTTTTGATTTATGATTCACTTGGTTAGTATTGGATTAGTACAAGAGTATCAAAGTTAGCCTAGAAGTAAAGCAAATTACTTAGCACCCCTCATACTTAGATGCTAGTGCTAAATAAAAATTGACTACTCTAGATGGGAACATGTGTTTGTGAAATAATGAAGGTGAAAACCTTGGAATGATGAGTCATTTCCATTGAGAGATTTTGAAGGGGAATATGACATGAATTTGACTTGGTGAAATGGTTAAAAACTGATGATTGAGTTGGATGTGATACCATTCCAATTCTTGAGTACCCCCACAATACCTGATTATGGGTAAGGCTTAGCTGGAAATTTATGTGTCTTAGTATGGGTTCCCTCTAAACAAGCGTCATAGAGGTTATGCCGAGACTGCATCCGTTAAAAGTGAAATGACGTGAATTGAGGTGAATTGTACGGCCAAGCCCTGTGCAATTCCCGGGATAACAGTTGGCTATCACCGGGAGGCCAAGCTCATGGGGAGAGGTGCCTATACTAGGATGTGTAAGTGAAAGGTTAACGGTTGATGATCCGCGTACTGAGTTACGATTATTCGGGGTTTATCCCTGACGGATGTAATCAAATGTTGTGGCACAAGTGTGTAACCTCTGCAGAGTGTAAACCTATTCGAATAGCCGCGTCCGCGGTCATGGACAGTTGGAAAGGCCATACTGTTTCCGTCATCAGAATTTTATCTCTTTTTGACTTGTGATTTTGATCTTGAAAGGTGACTTTGAATTTGAATCACAACAGAGTTGTGGGAATGACACTAATGTTCCCACTTGAGTTAGTTAGCACATGAGGAGTTGTTTACTAAAATGTTTCTAAACTAAAATTGGCTTTATGCAAATAACCTTAGAGCTTAGAACACTCTCAATAGCAATGTTAGTACTTACATTAGTATTAGTTTGCGAGTACTTGAAAGTACTCACGGCTTTGTCCCTGGCTATTCAAATGGACAGACTATGAAGCCGAACAGCAGTACGAGGATGACGACCAGCAGGACGTCTACCACAACTAGGAGCTTCTAACGTCAAGCGTTGCGTGTGGAATAAATAGTCCACTACTACTTCGCTTCTGCTACGTATTTGTGTAATGATCAGTAGATCAAGTGTTGTAATGATACTGGATCATGTGATCCTATTCGTGTAATGACTATGTTGGTATTGTAATGAATGATGACTCTTTGCTACTTAACTATTATGTCTCGCAAAAACAATATTCCTAGGATTGCGAGGTATGGCATAATAGGCATCTGGACTTAAAAATCCGGGTGTTGATAGGTATAACCCTAGATCAAAATGAACCACATCAACACACATGTTCAGCATTATCTCGCGCTTACTACTACATACGTAGATACACAAACACATATGGACACAAAAACATGGAGGCCGCGGACTAGTAGTGATCAGGGCAGACGTAGGTCTTGGCGCTTGAGCAGTTGCGCTTGTAGATGTTCATCTTCAAGCCAATGCCTTGAGCTTAAACTCCAACACATCTCCGCGCTCCATGTCGTACTTGTAGACGACTGCCATCCAGTTCCTCCCCGGCACCACCTGCCTGCCGTGATATTCGACCTGCACCCACTCTCGGACCAGCGACATGCCGAGATGGCCACGCTACGCGACAGAGGGATTTTGATCCACTCCCTCAAGCCGGCCTAGAACGCCGATGGAATGCCAAGCATGTGCATGTTGTTCACGTCCAGTTGGACATAGCAACGACGGGGATGAGCAGTGACGGAGCGTGACCAAAAGCAGATGGGGGGCCAAAAGATATCTTTTGGGCCCCAAATCAACTCTCCGCACTAATTTTGCTGTAATTTTAGTCATAGCGATAAGCTTGAAAATGCACTTGCTGATGTCCTAAGTTAAAATTTAGTACATTTGACCAACTTCTTAGAAAAAATAAGAATATTTATGATACTAAATGAGTACTCCATTCGTTTTAAAATAAGTGTTAGAACTTATTCTAGATACGATGTATCTAATATTAAATGCATTTAGATATACAATTGTATATAGACAAGGTTACAATATTTATTTTAGAACGGACGTAGTATCATCAGATCCATCTTAAAATGTAGCTTCATAATATACTAATTTGGTGCTGCATATTTCGATACTTTTTATATGAAGTTGGTTAATTTTTTTTATTAAAGACAATAGCTAATCGTATACTTATTTATGGATGGAGCATCGTGGTAACTAAAATTTGATCAAAGACAATATCTAAGCACATACTAATTTATAGAATGCTTAATAGACTTAGTTCTATTTGTGATAAAAAAAAGTAGGAGGAGCGAGCACCAAGATCTACCAATCGTACCTAGCAAGGAAAAACACACTTGCCAACGCTTGGGTGGCCAAAATTAGAATGGACATAAACCTCACCGTCCAACACATACATGAGTACATTCGCATTTGGACGCTTATCCAACAAATCCAACTCGTTGAGCATATTGACGATACCATCACTTGGAACACCACTTCGAACGGAGAATACTTCTCTACCACGGCTTACAATGCACAATTCTTTGGCGTCTTGATTACCAACATGAACAAGATTGTTTGGAAGGATTGGGCCCCTTCCAAAATTAAGTTCTTTGCTTAGTTGGCTCTCTAAAATAGGATTTGGATGGCGGACCATCTCGAGAGGAGGGGTAGGACAAATTGTGGTTTGTGCCCTCTATACAAGCACACTCAAGAAACGGCGGCTCACTGATGACCCACAAGTATAGGGGATCGCGATAGTCTTCGAGGGTAGTATAACCCAAATTTATTGATTCGACACAAGGGGAGGTAAAGAATACTTATAAGCCTTAACAACTGAGTTGTCAATTCAGCTGCACCTGGAAAAGCACTAGCAACAGGGGTGATGTGAAAGTAGCAGTAATATGAGAGCAGTAGTAACAGTAACACAGCAGCAGTAATAGCAATATGAGAGCAATGGCACCAGAAAATAGTTGATACTACTTCCAATGACATGTAGAACGAGTATATAATGATGAGAGATGGACCGGGGTTCCCAGCGATCTACACTAGTGGTAACTCTCCAATAAGTGACAAGTGTTGGGTGAATAAATTACAGTTGGGCAATTGATAGGAATCAAAGCATTAAGAAAGAACATCATGCTTATTAATTATGTAGGCATGTTTTCCGTATATAGTCGTACGTGCTCGCAATGAGAAACTTGCACAACATCTTTTGTCCTACCAGCTGGCGGCAGCCGGGCCTCGAGGGAAACTACTGGATATTAAGGTACTCCTTTTAATAGAGTACCGGAGCAAAGCATTAACACACCGTGAAAACATGTGATCCTCACATCACTACCATCCCCTCCGGTTGTCCCGATTTCTATCACTTCGGGGCCATTGGTTCCGGATAGTGACATGTGCATACAACTTGTAGATACAATCTAAGCAATAAGTATAGAGCTCAAATCTAAGATCATGCCACTCGGGCCCTAGTGACAAGCATTAAGCATAACAAGATTGCAGCAACAATAACTTCACAACTTTATAGATAGACTAATCATAATGTATCATCCATCGGATCCCAACAAACACAACACCGATTACATCAGATGAATCTCAATCATGTAAGGTAGCTCATGAGACCATTGTATTGAAGTACATGGGGGAGAGTATACCGACATAGCTACTGCTAGAACCCGTAGTCCATGGGGGAACTACTCACGGAGCATGATGGAGGCGGTGGCGTTGATGGAGATGGCTTCCGGGGGCACTTCCCCGTTCCGGCAGGGTGCCGGAACAGAGTTCTGTCCCCCGAATTGGAGTTTCACGATGGCGGCGGCGCCCCTGGAGTCTTTCTGGAGTTTCGTCAATTGGTACGGTGTTTTTAGGTCGAAAGGGATTTTATAGGTGAAGAGGCGGCGCAGGGGGGCACCTGGGGGCGCCTCACCCTAGGCTGGCGCGGGCCCAGGCTTGGCTGCGCCGCCATAGGGTGTGGTGGCCCTCTGGCCCCTCTCCGACTCTTCTTCGGTGTTCTGGAGCCTTCCGGGAAAAATAGGAGGTTTGACGTTGATTTCGTCCAATTCCGAGAATATTGCCCGAACAGCCTTTCTGGAACCAAAAACAGCAGAAAACTGGCACTGTGGCATCTCGTTAATAGGTTAGTTCCGGAAAACGCATAAAAACATTATAAAGTGCAAGCAAAACATGTAAGTATTGTCATAAAACAAGCATGGAACGACAAAAATTATGGATACGTCGGGGACGTATCAGCATCCCCAAGCTTAGTTCCTGCTCGTCCCGAGCAGGTAAACGATAAAAAGAATAATTTCTGTAGTGACATGCTACTTACATAACCTTGATCATACTATTACAAAGCATATGAAATGAATGAAGTGACTCAAGGCAATGATCTATAGTTGCTAACAAATAGATAACATATAGCAAAACTTTTCATGAATAATACTTTCAAGACAAGCATCAAAAGTCTTGCACAAGAGTTAACTCATAAAGCAATAAATTCAAAGTAAAGGCATCGAAGCAACACAAAGAAAGATTTAAGTTTCAGCGGTTGCTTTCAACTTTCAACATGTATATCTCATGGATATTGTCAACATAGAGTAATATGATGAATGCAAATATGCAAGTATGTAAGAATCAATGCACAGTTGACACAAGTGTTTGCTTCTAAGGTGGGAGGAAATGGGTAAACTGACTCAACATAAAAGTAGAAGAATGGCCCTTCTACGAGGGAAGCATCGATTGCTATATTTGTGCTAGAGCTTTGGTTTTGAAAACATATAGAGAGCATAAAAGTAGAGTTTTGAGAGGTGTTTGTTGTTGTCAACGAATGGTAGTGGGCACTCTAACTACCTCGCCAACCGGACTTCCAAGAGCGGCTCCCATGAATTATTTTTATGTTTATGCGACACTCCTTCCAACCTTTCTTTCACAAACCATGGCTAACCGAATCCTCGGGTGCCTGCCAACAATCTCATACCATGAAGGAGTGCCTTTTTATTTTAGTTTTATTATGATGATGACACTCCCCCAACCTTTGCTTACACAAGCCATGGCTAACCGAATCCTTCGGGTGCCTTCCAACAATCACATACCATGGAGGAGTGTCTATTTAAGTTAATTAATTCGGGACTCGGGAATCCCATTGCCAGCTCTTTTTGCAAAATTATTGGATAAGCGGATGTGCCACTAGTCCATATGAGAGTCCGTCAAAAGTAAATGACAAGGTTGAAAGCTAAACACCACATACTTCCTCATGAGCTATAAAACATTAACACAAATTGAGAGGTGATAAATTTTGAATTGTTTAAAGGTAGCACTCAAGCAATTTACTTTGGAATGGCAGGAAATACCACATAGTAGGTAGGTATGGTGGACACAAATGGCATAGGTTTTGGCTCAAGGTTTTTGGATGCACGAGAAGTATTCCCTCTCAGTACAAGGCTTTGGCTAGCAAGGTTGTTTGAAGCAAACGCAAGTATGAACCGATACAGCAAAACTTACATAAGAACATATTGCAAGCATTATAATACTCTACACTGTCTTCCTTGTTGCTCAAACACTTTTACCAGAAAATATCTAGACCTTAAGAGAGATCAATTATGCAAACCAATTTTAACAAGCTTTACGGTAGTTCTCCACTAATAGGTTTAAACTACATGCAAAAACTTAATCATACTTGAGAGCTCAAAACAATTGCCAAGTGTCAAATTATCCAAGACATATGAGGCATTTTCTTTTCCCAACCAAATAAAGATAAATATTGTAGCTTCCAACTTTTATTCATTGAACATTAAAAGTAAAACGAAGAACAAGTCTTCATATGAAAAAGCGGAGCGTGTCTCTCTCCCAAACATGGATTGCTAGGATCCGAATTTATTCAAACATAAATAAAACGAAAAATAAACACACAGACGCTCCAAGTAAAGCACATATGATGTGACCGAATAAAAATATAGTTTCAGGGGAGGAAACCTGATAAGTTGATGAACAAGGGGATGCCTTGGGCATCCCCAAGCTTAGACGCTTGAGTCTTCTTGAAATATGCAGGGATGAACCACGGGGGCATCCCCAAGCTTTGACTTTTCACTCTTCTTGATCATATATCATCCTCCTCTCTTGACCCTTGAAAACTTCCTTCACACCAAACTTCTCATAAACTTCATTAGAGGGGTTAGTACTCAAAAAATTTGAATCCACCTTGGTCCTGTAGTGGCACATTGTAAGAACTCAATAAAACATTAGCTACAGCTCTCTATGTCTAGAAAAGCTCGCTTAAAGTCCACAAGAGACAATGCAAAAAACAGAGACAGAATCTGCCAAAACATAACAGCCAGTAAAGATGAATTTTAATAAAATACTTCCGTTGCTCAAATCAGAAAACTCAAAACTAATGAAAGTTGCGTAAATATCTGAGGAACATGCACGTAAATTGACATATTTTTCTGATTTTCCTACAGAGAAAACAGCCCAGATTCGTGACAGATAGAAATCTGTTTCTGCGCAGAAATCCAAATCTAGTATCAACCTTCGATTAGAGGCTTCACTTGGCACAACAAAACACAAAACTAAGATAAGGAGAGGTTGCTACAGTAGTAAACAACTTCCAAGACACAAATATAAAACAAAGTACTGTAGCAAAATAACACATGGGTTATCTCCCAAGAAGTTGCTTTCTTTATAGCCATTAAGATGGGCTCAGCAGTTTTAATGATGCACTCGCAAGAAATAGTATTTGAAGCAAAAGAGAGCATCAAAAGGCAAATCCAAAACACATTTAAGTCTCACATGCTTCCTATGGAAAGGAGTCTTGTACACAAATAAATTCTTGAAGAACAAAGTGACAAGCATAAGAAGATAAAACAAGAGTAGCTTCAAAATTTTAAGCATATAGAGAGGTATTTTAGTACCATGCAAATTTCTACAACCATATTTTCCTCTCTCATAATAATTTTCAGTAGCTTCATGAACAAACTCAACAATATAACTATCACATGCAGCATACTTTTCATGATCCACAAACATATAATTTTTATCAAGTTCAAGAATAGTGGATTTAAAACTTTCAAACTTACTTTTATTAATAATATAACAAGGTAGTTGATCAATCTCAAGAGATATGGGACTCATAGAATAAGTCAAGAACTCTCCAATCCCATTTTCATTAGTAGTACAATTAATAGTATCAAGTAACATAGGGTAAACATTTGCCAAGCAAAATTCTTTAGTATCATGCATTTCGACATCAGGCACAAACAAAGCATTATCATAAGATTTATCAAAGTAGCATGGATTATCATAAATAACAGTAGCATAATTATTTTCACAAGTTTTATTCATAGGCAATATTTCAAGAGAATCCACAGGAACATAACATTCAACCTCTTTCGGTAAGCATGGAGGACAGTCAAATAGTGTAAGAGATGAAGAGTTACTCTCATTAGAAGGTTGGCATGGGTAGCTAATCCATTCTTCCTTCTTTTGTTCGTCACTCTCCTCTTCTTTTTCATCCAATGAGCTTTCAAGTTCATCAATTTTCTCCTCTTTTTCATCCAATACGCTTTCAGGTTCATCAATTTCTTCTTCCACCGGTTCCTGCAAATTGTGAGTGCATTCTTGTGCATTAATGTGCATTAATGTGTCTCTCTTTATAATCAAAGATATAAGGATTCCTACTGTAGCATTGTATGCAAGAATTAAGGATAGTAGAGACATAATCTTTAAGGTCCTTACAAATAGCACAAGTTTCATAATTCTCAACCATGAAGGATTCTATCTCGGAGGCTCCCATAAATAAGACAAATTGTTCTACCTCTTCGAACCCATAATGAATATAGCAATTCCGATTATAGTTCTTAATTAAAAATTCCTCACTAAAGCCACATTGAAATTTAAGATGTTTAGTATCCTGTTGAGAGCAACAGTTTATATCATGGCGTCTAAGCAAGATTCTAGCCATTGTATTCAATTTTTCTATCATAGCACTCATTATTTTACCAGTTCTTGATTCTCTATAATTATTATAACATTCTATAAGCTCCAAGTAGGTTGTTGGTTCTCCCATAACAGCAGTTTTTAATTTTTAGGTTTTTCAAATTTTTATGGATTTTTGGGTATATAGGAAAAGTAAAACAAGACAAAAATAAACTAGACAAAAGTAAACTAAGCAAAATAATACTAGACAGAAATAAACTAAGCACAAATAAACTAGACAAAAGTAAACTAAGCAAAACAAAATAAAACAAAATAAAAACAGAGAGAGAGGTAGAGTGTACTCCCCAGGTGAACTTATGAGTAGAGCTATGCCTCCCCAGCAACGGCGCCGTGAAAACAGTCTTGATGACCCACAAGTATAGGGGATCGCGATAGTCTTCGAGGGTAGTATAACCCAAATTTATTGATTCGACACAAGGGGAGGTAAAGAATACTTATAAGCCTTAACAACTGAGTTGTCAATTCAGCTGCACCTGGAAAAGCACTAGCAACAGGGGTGATGTGAAAGTAGCAGTAATATGAGAGCAGTAGTAACAGTAATATAGCAGCAGTAATAGCAATATGAGAGCAATGGCACCAGAAAATAGTTGATACTAATTCCAATGACATGTAGAACGAGTATATAATGATGAGAGATGGACCGGGGTTCCCAGCGATCTACACTAGTGGTAACTCTCCAATAAGTGACAAGTGTTGGGTGAACAAATTACAGTTGGGCAATTGATAGGAATCAAAGCATTAAGAAAGAACATCGAGGCTTATTAATTATGTAGGCATGTTTTCCGTATATAGTCGTACGTGCTCGCAATGAGAAACTTGCACAACATCTTTTGTCCTACCAGCCGGTGGCAGCCGGGCCTCGAGGGAAACTATCGGATATTAAGGTACTCCTTTTAATAGAGTACCGGAGCAAAGCATTAACACACCGTGAAAACATGTGATCCTCACATCACTACCATCCCCTCCGGTTGTCCCGATTTCGTCACTTCGGGGCCATTGGTTCCGGACAGTGACATGTGCATACAACTTGTAGATACAATCTAAGCAATAAGTATAGAGCTCAAATCTAAGATCATGCCACTCGGGCCCTAGTGACAAGCATTAAGCATAACAAGATTGCAGCAACAATAACTTCACAACTTTATAGATAGACTAATCATAATGTATCATCCATCGGATCCCAACAAACACAACACCGATTACATCAGATGAATCTCAATCATGTAAGGCAGCTCATGAGACCATTGTATTGAAGTACATGGGGGAGAGTATACCGACATAGCTATTGCTAGAACCCGTAGTCCATGGGGGAACTACTCACGGAGCATGATGGAGGCGGTGGCGTTGATGGAGATGGCTTCCGGGGGCACTTCCCCGTTCCGGCAGGGTGCCGGAACAGAGTTCTGTCCCCCGAATTGGAGTTTCGCGATGGCGGCGGCGCCCCTGGAGTCTTTCTGGAGTTTCGTCAATTGGTACGGTGTTTTTAGGTCGAAAGGGATTTTATAGGCGAAGAGGCGGCGCAGGGGGCACTCGGGGCGCCTCACCCTAGGCCGGCGCGGGCCCGGGCTTGGCCGCGCCGCCATAGGGTGTGGTGGCCCTCCGGCCCCTCTCCGACTCTTCTTCGGTGTTCGGAGCCTTCCGGGAAAAATAGGAGGTTTGGCGTTGATTTCGTCCAATTCCGAGAATATTGCCCGAACAGCCTTTCCGGAACCAAAAACAGCAGAAAACGAGAACCGGCACCGTGGCATCTCGTTAATAGGTTAGTTCCGGAAAACGCATAAAAACATTATAAAGTGCAAGCAAAACATGTAAGTATTGTCATAAAACAAGCATGGAACGACAGAAATTATGGATACGTCGGGGACGTATCACTCACCTCTTCTCCCATTGCCGCTACTCCAAACACCTTTGGGGTTTAGTGAAGTGTTGTATTGGCATCCCCTCCATTCACACCCATGAATGGACGGGCGATCTCACCCTTTTGGATTGGTTGGCGAAGGTGTTAAAGGACGCAATGGCAAACCGGAAGGCTATGGCCTCCCTTTGCATGCTCGTTATTTGGACCATTTGGAAGGAGCAAAATGCTAGAGTCTTCAACCCCAAGTCCCCCTACCATCCTCCTTGACATCATTAAAACCGAGGCTAAACTTTGTCTTTATCAAGACACTTTCTTCGTAATTAATTTGATTAATGAATGGTGGCAAATCTTTTACCCCCACTTTCAAAAGAAAGAAGTCCTGACGTTAAAACAAAAAATAATAACTTCTTCTTTTTAGATTGAACAATGTACATCATGTCCCATCCCATCAAACAATATCAATGCCAACCTAGACACCAGGCACCCATTGCCCGACGTGAACCGAAGCCTCTTTCTCCTGCCCCCTGTGTTCGATTGCCATGGACCGAGGAACAAAAGAAACTGTAAGAAACGAAGACGGCCGATGCATAGTATGCCTAGCTAGTGGCGGAGCGTGAAGGGGGGGGGGGGGCAAAAGATAATTTTTGGGCGCCAAATCAACTCTTCGCACTAATTTTGTTGTAATTTCAGTCATAACGATAAGCTTGAAAATGCACTTGCTAATGTCCTAAGTTAAATTTTAGTACATTTGACCAACTTCTTACAAAAATTAAGAATATTTATGATACTAAATTAGTACCACATTCGTTTTAAAATAAGTGTTAGAACTTAATCTACACACGATGTATCTAACATTAAATGTATTTAGATATACAATTGTATCTAGACAAAGTTATGATATTTATTTTAGAACGGAGGTAGTATCATCAGATCCATCTTAAAATATAGCTTCATAATATACTAATTTGGTGTTGCATATTTTGATACTTTTTATACGAATTTGGTCAAATTTTAACTTTTTTGATTAAAGACAATAGCTAATCGTATACTTATTCATGGATGGAGCATCGTGGTAATTAAAATTTGATTAAACACAATAGCTAAGCGTATACTAATTTATAGAATGCTTACTAGTCTTAGTTCTATTTGTAATAAAAAAGTAGGAGGGGCGAGCACCAAGATGTACCAATTGTACCCAACAAGGAAAAACATCAACCATGAGTTGACACATCCGCAAGAAAGAATTGAAAAGTCAATCAAGCTTTGCTTGCCAACGCTTGGGTGACAAAAATTAGGATGGACACAAACCTCACCGTACAACACATACATGAGTACATCCACCTTTGGACGCTTCTCCAACGAATCCAACTCGTTGAGCATATTGACGATACCAACACTTGTAACACCACTTCGAACGGAGAATAGTCCTCTACTGTGGCTCACAATTCGCCATTCTTTGGCGCCTTGACTACCAACATGAACAATATTGTTTGGAAGGCTTGGCCCCCTCCCAAAATTAAGTTTTTTGCTTGGTTGACTCTTCAAAATAGGATTTGGACGGGGACCGTCTCAAGAGGAGGGGTAGGACAAATTGCGGTTTGTGCCCGCTAGGCAAGCACACTCAAGAAACGGCGGCTCATCTCTTCTCCCATTGCCTCTACTCCAAATGCCTTTGGGGTTTAGTGAAGTGTTGGATTGGCATCCCCTCCATTCCCACCCATGAATGGACGGACGATCTCACCCTTTTGGATTGGTGGACGAAGGTGTTAAAGGACGCAATGGCAAACTGGAAGGCTATGGCCCCCCTTACCATACTCGTTACTTGGACCATTTGGAAGGAGCGAAATGCTAGAGTCTTCAACCACAAGTCTCCCCCCTAGCATCCTTCTCGACATCATTAAAACCGAGGCTAAACTTTAGGTAGCCGTGGGAGCAAAGTGCTTGAGTTTTGTAATAACGGGAGAGTAATCCTTTTGTTTTTATTTGGTCCGAAACTTTGTCTTGTCAAAACACTTTCTCCTTAATTAATTAATGAATGGTGGCAAATCTTTTGCCCCCAATTTCAAAAAAAGTCCCGATGTTAAAACAAAAAATAATAACTTCTGCTTTTTAGATTGAACATTGTCCACCAGGCCCCATCCCATCAAATGGTATCAATGCCAATCTAGGCACTAGGCACCCATTGCCCGACGTAAACTAAAGCCTCTTTCTCCTGCTCCACTGCGTTCATTGCCATGGATAGAGAACAAAATCTTGCCAAAAATTGTAGCAAACGAAGACGACAGATGCATAGTATGCCTAGCTGCGCTTTTGGAAGGGGGGTTGTAGCCTACTTTCGCCTCCAAGGCACTCCGTTCATGGGATGAGGTGTTGAATATATCAGCAATTTTCCCCATGATTTAATCAAATAAAACATTGGATAAAACATGACTAAAATGTTTGAGATAAAACTAGTCATGCAAATCACCATAGAGTAAAGGAGAAACATGTCTAAACTGATTGAGAAGAGCAATATGTTTGCTGACAATGAACCTGAACTTGTTGCTAGGAGAAGAAAGAGGATAATAATCTCATAAAAGGAAGGCAAGAACACATACGGCCCAGAAGAGGAACCAGCGTTGCCGTTGTCGCTGTTGAGAGCCATGTCGCTGAAGAGGTTGCTGATGTCGGGGAAGAAGTCATCGTTGGGGAAGTAGTCGTCGACCTCCATGTCGATGTTGAAGCCAGCATTCGCGGTAGAACGCTCCCCAAAAACCTTATCGCCTCTCTCCCGTACAGGATCACAAGAGACGGGGTTCCGGAGGCCTGCTTTCCCGTCCAGCGGTGCACGCCGATAGACGGGATGGAGAAGTCTTGAGCGGCGGCGCAAAGCTCTGGAACCGAGTGGTAGGCGCATGTGTCTCGTAGTGTATCTCTGGAGAGGAGCGACCTCTTTTATAGGCACAGAGAGAGGAGCTGAACAAGCCACGCGAGGAGATGAAACGAAGGGCCAGGGAGGTGAACCGAACAGGCAGCAGTCAAAGCTGAGCAGCCTACGTATTCAAAACCCACTGAAAAACGTTTCAGTTCCTAGCGTCTGTTCATATACCCGTTCATGAGTGGCAAAAAGAAAGAGAGAGAGGCTCTCGGCTCGAGGCATTCCCGCAAACCGCAGCGCGATGTGTCGTGTCGTGACGAGGCGAGCGAGCGGCGGCGTCGGAGGAGGAGCACGCGTGTGGTCAGCTCCTATTTCCTCCTATTATTTCTCTCTTACAAAAGGTATGAAGAGCTCCCCTTATAAGCTGCTCCAACTCTTCTTCAACTAGCAATGTGGGACTAAACTTTTGTCCCACCCCTGCCATGCATGAATGGGCCATGTGGGCCTCTAGGATTTATTAGGAATTTCTGGAATATTTATTGTGTTGATCCAATATGGGCCAAAATTCCAACAATCCCCCACCGGATCCTAGAGGCACATAGAATTTGCCTTTGGTTCCAAAACATTATTTTATATACCGGTACTATAGCGAAGACTCGTTAAGTTGAACTTTCGCCGAACTCTATGCTACAATAGACTGCTACTTGAACAGTGGACTAAGCCTTGAACTGCAAGTTTTCTGCTAATCTAGCTTCACAACGAGCCTTGACCGGTACTAGGCCGTCGCAGGGCTTCCCCGCGGGTGGAGCTTATGCGTCATACTCCATGGCCTTTCATGAGTTTATTAGAAAGCACCCAACTCTCATAGGTTGCGATGTTTTAACAACCAAACTCATATAGGTGTGTTCTTCAACGGATGTTCTGCAGGACAACATCTGTGCTTAAATAAGCAACTTAGAACACATTAAGATAAATCAGCCTACCTTGTAGATTAGGAAAGTATTGCATCTTTTACGGAGTGGTATCATACAAGGAGTAAGGATACTTTCCTCTCAGTTGACATATAGCTTGTCTCCCAGTTCTAATTCACGGGATCTCCGATCACATAGAATGGGTTACCACTGTGGACAACTTAAACGATGGGTTTCATACCCATCTCCTTTGATGCATTATCTATCACGTTACATGATAGACCCTTCGTGAAGGGGTCTGCCAAATTTCTAGATGTATGGATATAATCCAATGCAATAACTCTGGAGTTTCTCATTTTTCTGACAGATTTTAATCGCCTCTTCACATGCCTTGATGACTTCATATTATCCTTAGAACTGTTAACCTTGATGATCACAGTTTGATTATCACAGTTCATTGGGATAGCGGGTATTGGTTTCTCAACCACCAAGAGTTCACGAAGCCACTCTGCTTCAACAGTGGACGTGTCTAGTGTTGTGAGTTCTGCTTCCATTGTTGACCTCGTTAAGATGGTCTGCTTGCAAGACTTCCAAGAAACAGCGCCACCACCAAGTGTAAATACATATCCACGAGTGGCCTTAATCTCATCAGCATCAGAAATCCAGTTTGAATAACTATAACCCTCTAGTACCCTCGGATACCCGGTATAGTGAATGTCATAACTCGCAGTGCCTTTTAGATAGTGCATCACTCTTTCAAGAGCATGCCAGTGATCATCACCAGGATTTGAGACAAATCGGCTAAGTTTGCTCACAGTAAAGGCGATGTCAGGCCTCGTAGCGCTAGCCAAATACATCAGCGAGCCAATAATCTGAGAATATCTCAGTTGATCTCTAGCAGTCATTTTATTCTTTCTAAGCAGCACACTAGGATCATAAGGCGTTGGACAAGACTTGCAATCGCTATACCCAAAACGACTCAAGATCTTTTCCACATAGTGAGATTGAAGAAGTGTAATCCCACCATTGTCATCCTTCAACAGCTTGATGTTTAAGATTACATTAGCTACCCCAAGATCCTTCATCTCAAAACAGTGAGATAAGAAATCCTTGGTCTTCTTGATGATATTTAGGTTGGTTCCAAAAATCAGTATGTCATCGACGTATAAGCAAAGAATGACTCCTTCGCCCCCACCATGGCGATAGTACACACATTTATCAGCTTCATTTACAACAAAGCCTTCAGCAGTTAAAGTTCTTTCGAACTTCTCATGCCACTGCTTAGGTGCTTGCTTGAGACCATATAAAGACTTTAATAATTTGCACACCTTTCCTTCTTGACCATTTACAACAAATCCATCTGGCTGGTCCATGTAAATTTCCTCATCCAACTCTCCATTTAGGAAAGCTGTCTTAACATCCATTTGATGAATGAGAAGACCGTATGAGGGAGCCAGTGATAGTAGTACTCTAGTGGTAGTCAATCTAGCTACAGGTGAGTACGTATCAAAGAATTCTTCACCTTCCTTTTGGGTATAACCCTTGGCCACAAGCCGTGCCTTGTACTTTTCAATTGTACCATCAGGCCTAAGCTTCTTCTTAAACACCCATTTACATCCCACGGGTTTGCACCCATAAGGACGATCAGTAATCTCCCAAGTTCCATTAGCCAAAATGGAATCCATCTCACTTCGGACAGCTTCCTTCCAGTAGTCAGCATCTGGAGATGCATAGGCTTCTGGAATAGAAGTGGGAGTGTCATCCACGAGATACACAATGAAATCATTACCAAAGGACTTCGCAGTCCTCTGTCTCTTACTCCTTTTAGGAGCTTCATTGTTATCCTCCTCCAGATTCTCAAGGTGTTCTATCGGAATGGTGGATTCAGGAATTGTAGCGAATTCCTGGATAGATGTACTAGGCATCCCCTGATTCGATGAGCTAGGCATATCCTTCATGGGAAATATATCCTCAAAGAAAGTTGCATCATTCGACTCCATGATTGTACCAACATGCATGTCGGATACCTCAAACTTTACTATCAAGAATCTATAGCCAATGCTATGAAAAGCATAGCCCAGAAAAACACAATCAATAGTTTTTGGTCCAACCTTGCGCTTCTTGGGAATTAGCACATTGACTTTGGCCAAACATCCCCAAGTCCGTAGGTAAGAGAGTTTCAATCTTTTCTTCTCCCATTCCTCGAATGGAGTTATCTCCTTATTCTTTGTGGGAACTCGGTTTAGGACATGACATGCAGTCAATATCGCCTCCCCCCACCATGCCTTGGAGAGACCCGATGTGTCTAACATGGCGTTAACCAAATCAGTTAGAGTGCGGTTCTTTCTTTCGGCCACCCCATTTGACTGAGGTGAGTAGGGAGGCGTCCTGTCACATCCCAAAATTTTCCAAATTTTGGAATGTGAAATAAAAATAAAATCTAAGCTTGTTAGTTTGTCTTGGTTGAAAAATTGACAAGGAACTAAAACTTTCTAAAAAGTTTTTTTTTCAAAAATGGAGTTTTCAAAAACATGCATTGCATCCATAAGCATCATGGCATCTTTGCATTCCCTAGGAATTTTGAGCGAAATTCAAGTTTATAAAGAAACCTTAAACCCGAAGAAATGCAAATTAAGCCATATAGATCTATGTGGCAAATTTTATTTTATCAAAATGTTTTTAAACTCAAGTGGTTCCAAAATATTTTTGATTGAATAAGGAATCAACCGATATTTTATTTAAAATTACCTGACTTGGTTTAGTCACTTTTGAAGAAAATAGATTTTTTTCAGATCAATTCCAAATACTAATTCAGAAAAACAATACATGAAAGAAAAAAAAAACAAAGAAGCGGCCGGGGCTTGGCCAGGCCATCTCTTAAAGCAGCCAGCGCATCACGCGCATACGGCCGCGTACATGTCTGCGTGCGCGAGCGCACGTCGCGAGCGAGCGAAGCAGCAATGCGTCCAGGTCTTTCCTTTTCTTTTTTTTCGATGTGTGAACCCCACTGCCACATCACCATCGTCTTCAAGTTCTAGCCAAGAGACAATGCACGCACGACGCTACGTTTTCAGTTTCTGTGCATTTCCTCCCGAATTGATTTCGGGCGTTTTAAGCCACCAATTGACGCACCGTTTCTTCCTACTTAAGCTCCATTCTCTCCTCTTCATTTCCCTCCAAATGGCACATTCTGAGAGCCCCCAGGCTGCTCGAATTCGAGCTCGCATGTCCGCGGTACCGGTGCAGTATATCATCAATTGCGGTGAGCACGGTTCATCTTTTGTCTCTAGTTTCTTCCAATCTTCCTATTTCTTTCTTGCGCACGTCTCAGGCTTTGTTTCACAATTTTTGATGCACCACAGCGACGGCGGCAATTTCATCCGTGAGCGTCGGCCGCGGGAAGAATTTTTCAGCGAGCGATTTCGGGAGAGAGCGTGCCTGAACGGTCATCGTGTAGGCCTTATGCGACACATCAACTTCGGAAGCCTTCTTCGGCAACGTTCTCATCAACCTCTATAGCTGCGCCATCGTTTCCGACATCATCGACCATCTGCGCCTGTATCCTGTTCGTCTCATATTGTTTCCATTCATATACATACACTTAGCATCAGAATAGCATAATCTTTAGTATGAGCCACGCTATGATTTGATTAGTATGTCCCTACTAATTTACGTACAGAACCAGTGACACACACAACCACACACGAATATGTTTAAGTTGCTAGTGTACTTCTACTAATTCAGTTTTTACGTAAGTATGAACAGATTGACGTAGAAAATAAAAAATCCATATCCTTTGAACCACAGATCTAAATGACACAAATAGGATATTTACGTACTCACAAAAATTTAATAGATTATATTAGTACAAATAATTTCGAATTTCGAATTTTGCATCATGTTTATACACAGTTTTTGCAGAAACTAAAATAGAGTATATTGGCTACACAAATAGTACAAACTATTTTTTTGGCGGTTAATTCCTTTTGCTATTAGCAGAGAATTTAACCCTCTGTATAGTAGCATTAGAACAAGAGAAACCTTGCCTATATAATTTCCTTGTAGTATTTATTTAGCGTTAAAGCACTTTTGTAGAACTAGAAAATGTTTCAATGATTTAAACAACACTAAAATTTCGCCATGACATCATGCATATAGTTGACAACTAGATAACATGTTAAGTGTGTTGATCATGTTTAATCCACATATTGCATCCATATTTTATTTATGCTTGTCTATATGTTGCTATATGTTTATGGAGTGAAAATTTTGTTTGTAGATTGTGATTGTGCTGATTGCAACGAGTGTTTTTGCGAAGAGTGTACCAACTCCTCATCTCACCAAGGCAAGTGACACACACCAAAAGTCCCAGTTTTAATTCTTGCACCGTAGTGTTTTTATAGTAGACATGTCTAGGGTCTATGCTTTATGCCTGCTAATAAATCCTAGTAGTTTAGCTACACCACTCCTAGACTCCTTTAGCCGTCATTAAATTTACTTGTTACCTGCTATGCCATGAAAAAGGTTTTGATAGAATTTAAGGAAAAACAACTAAGTTTAATGAATTACCTGGGTGAATGGTGGAGTTATGGAGAGGGTGGCTGTATCAGGGGGCAAGACCCTTGTGCTAGTGCACACTTGCGGAAAGTCACCCAGGCTTAAAGAGATTGTAGACAAACCTTGCTCATTAGCTTTCCGTACAACCACATGCTACTATGGCTCTGGCTTGACAAAGTATGTTGTATGAACCCGGATCCTAGGGGCCAGGTGGTGGTAGAGGGATATTGTAGGTGGAACGGGGCCCTTAGGGAATGGTTCGGGTGATTACACACAGAAGGTCTCGGCCACGGTCTACACCTGTCCTTTGAGCAAAATGTGCATCGAGGTAGAAGGATTGACCTGGCCATGTGGGTAAAGGTGTACAACCTCTCGAGAGTGTAAAATCTAAGTACTTAGCCGTGTCCCCGGTTATGGACAACTTGAACGAACTGACAAGTCCTTGTTCGAAGATCTCCTCATCCCAATTTCTTAAATAAAATTTGAATGGGTGAACAAGGGTAGGAAGGTACATTGGGGCTTTACCAATGCTACTGTTAATTTGGTACATTGGGGTTTTACCAATGTTACTGCTAATTAGATTGAAAGAAAATGTTTTGATAAATGATAGGGAAAAATTGGCTTTATGCAAATTATGCCCGAGCTCTACCAGCCAAATGTACACTTAAGTGTTAGGTTGCCATTTGAGTCCACTATAGTGTCATCTTGCCAATACATTCAAAGTATTGACCATTCGTGGCTGTAACGTTTCATGTTGCAGATGTTTTAAAAGACGAGTGAGTTACGATGGTTAGGGTTACGAGTCTATCCTCAACATGCTCGCCTGTGGCACATGAAGACGAAGGACTCCATGCTGTCTATGTTTATTCGTTGTGAAACTCTGATTATATGCTAGCCTTGTGCTATGCAATTTGTAACCCTTTATGTAAATTCTGGATCATACGATGTAATAAAGACCTTTGTTACTTGATATTACATCTTGTACTGTGTGTGCTAGCGATTGATCCAGGGACTAGCACAGATATGCACAGAGATCGGCACCCTAAAAAGGTGAGGTCGCTACACGTCCTCTCATGGATTATACCATGCTCCGCACAAAATGAGTCAAACTCATTGGAGAAATACTCTCCACCACGATCAGACCTAAGTCGCTTGATCTTTCGTTCAAGTTGATTTTCTGTTTTAGCTTTATAGATTTTGAAGAAACTTAACGCTTCATCCTTCGATTTCAGAAGATACACATAACAATATCTAGTTGAGTTATCAATGAACATCATGAAGTATTTCTTTCCACCTTTTGTCAACACACCATTCATCTCGCAGATATCTGAATGTATGAGTTCTAGAGGTGCCAAATTTCTTACCTCCGCAGTCGTATGAGACTTGCGAGGTTGCTTAGCTTGAACACACACTTGACACTTAGAACCCTTTACATTAGTGAAACTTGGGATTAAATTCAGTTTAGCTAGCCGCATCATACAACCAAAATTAACATGACAAAGACGTGAATGCCAAACATTTGTCTCAATGTTGGTGCAAATATGATTAACAACTTTATTACAAACGTCTGACGAGGATAGGCGGAACAAACCTCCGCACTCATAGCCTTTACCAACAAAGGTTCCAAATTTTGACACAACAAATTTATTGGACTCAAACACAATCTTGTAGCCATCACGACACGAAGCGATCCGCTAACAAGATTTTTATTGATAGAAGGGACATGATGCACGTTCTTCGAGCGCACGATCTTCCCCGAAGTGAACTTCGGATCGACCGTACCAACACCACGAACGAGAGCATGCGAGCCGTTGCCCATCAACACGGAGGAAGTCCCTCCACCGGATAAGGAGAAAATATAGATATATCAGCACAAGCATGTACATTGGCACATGTCTCAATCCGCTATTCAGGAGAATGACATACTGAAATGACACTAGGAAATATGTCGTACCCAACATCCTTCATCTCGGTGTCTCCAATGACAACATTGGCCGTCTTGCCGCCCTTTCCTTGCGACGCTTGTCAAAGCGGTTTGGGCAATTGGGAGCCCAATGATCGGGATCACCACAGACGTGGCATACTCCTTTCTTCTTATCGGTCTTCCTTTTGAAATTGGTAGACTGTGAGGCCTTGTTCTTCCCATCAAATTTTCCTTTGCCATCATACTTGTTCTTGTTCTTGGACTTGTAGGATTGGAAGTTCTTTTTCTGTACCAAGTTGGCACTAGAACCTCCCTCAACACCTCGAGCACGTGTGTCTTTTGCCCTTGCCTTTTGTTCCACGTCAAGAGACCCAATGAGATCCGTAGTGGAGAATTCTTGTCTTTTGTGCTTCAGAGAAGTAGCAAAATTCCTCCATGAAGGAGGAAGCTTGGCAATGATACCTCCGGCAATAAACTTGTCCGGCAACACACAAGTGAATTTCTCAAGTTCCTTAGCAATGGACTGTATCTCATGAGCCTGCTCAACGATGGAGCGCTCATTAGTCATCTTGAAGTCATAAATATGTTCCATGACATACAGTTCACTGCCCGCATCTGAGACCCCAAACTTGGCCTCGATTGCGTCCCACATATCCTTGCCCGTAGAGATGGACAAATACGAGTCAACAATGTTCTCGCCAAGAACGCTGATGATAGCACCCCTCAGAAGGGTGTCGGCATCCTCAAAAGCTTTCTCCTCGAGGGGAGTAAGCTCTCCTTCAGGCTTGCCCTTAGTGGCGTCAAAGCATCTCATGGTTGTAAGCCAGAGAATAGCTCTCGCACGCCACCTCTTGTAATTCACGCCCTCGAAAGGAGGAGGCTTAAGAGATGAAGCAAAGCTAACCGAGGAATAATGCCTATAAGGTTTTTGGATTGTTGAATATATTAGAAATTTTCCCCATGATTTAATCAAATAAAACATTGGATAAAACATGACTAAAAAGTTTGACATAAAACTAGTCATGCAAATCACCATAGAGTAAAGGAGAAACATGTCTAAACTGATTGAGAAGAGCAATATGTTTGCTGACAATGAACCTGAACTTGTTGCTAGGAGAAGAAAGAGGATAATAATCTCATAAAAGGAAGGCAAGAACATATGCGGTCCAGAAGAGGAACCAGCGTTGCCGTTGTCGCTGTTGAGAGCCATGTCACTGAAGAGGTTGCTGATGTCGGGGAAGAAGTCGTCGTTGGGGAAGTAGTCGTCGGCCTCCGTGTCGATGTTGAAGCCAGCAGTCGCGGTAGAACTCTCCCCAAAAACCTTATCGCCTCTCTCCCGTACAGGATCACAAGAGACGGGGTTCCGGAGGCCTGCTGTCCCGTCCAGCGGTGCACGCCGATAGACGGGATGGAGAAGTCTTGAGCGGCGGCGCAAAGCTCTGGAACCGAGTGGTAGGCGCATGTGTCTCGTAGTGTATCTCTGGAGAGGAGCGACCTCTTTTATAGGCACAGAGAGAGGAACCGAACAGGCCACGCGAGGAGATGAAACGAAGGGCCAGGGAGGTGAACCGAATAGGCAACAGCCGAAGCTGAACAGCCTACATATTCAAAACCCACTGAAAAACGTTTCAGTTCCTAGCGTCTGTTCAGATACCCGTTCATGAGTGGCAAAAAGAAAGAGAGAGAGGCTCTCGGCTCGAGGCATTCCCGCAAACCGCGGCGTGACGTGTCGTGACGAGGCAAGCGAGCGGCGGCGTCGTCGTCGGAGGAGCGCGCGTGTGGTCAGCTCCTATTTCCTCCTATTATTTCTCTCTTACAAAAGGTATGAAGAGCTCCCCTTATAATCTGCTCCAACTCTTCTTCAACTAGCAATGTGGGACTAAACTTTTGTCCCACCCCTACCATGCATGAATGGGCCATGTGGGCCTCTAGGATTTATTAGGAATTTCTGGAATATTTATTGTGTTAATCCAATATGGGCCAAAATTCCAACATGAGGGCCCTAGGAAGGTGGCCGAGTGAAAGGATATAGATGGTAACCTAGAGGGGGGAGGGGTGAATAGGTTATACCAATCTTCTTTGAATTCTTTTGCAAGTTTAGGCTTTGCGGAATAGTAAGTGTGCATAATGCAAACTATCTAGGTGAGGCAACCTAGATGATGCTACAAGGTACTTCAAGCATGAAGGCCATCACAAAGGTAAATAACACAAGGAAGGATATCGGTTAGAAATAAGCAAGCACATGGAGACGAAGATGTATTCCCGTGTACCCCTCCTTGAAAGGAAGGTACGTCACGTTGAAGAGGTGCGAGATCCAACGAAGGATTTCCCAATGCCACAAAGGCTCACCTTCTCCTCAGGAGACTCCACGAAGGAATAGCTCACCCACTCGTGGTAGACTTTAAGGTAGCCTCCAAATCCTCACAAACTTCTTCTTGGAGAAAATCCACAACTCAGATGCTTCCGACTGACACTTAGCCACCTAGGGTTTCCACAAACCCAAGACTCCAAGAGTAACAAGCTTGCTCGATGAACTCAAAGGGAAATGATATTTGGCTTGGTGGAAACGTAGATCGGAACCTCCTCTTGCTTTCTACCAAAGGGATTTAGCTTTGGGTGGAAAGAGAGATCCAAGCTTTTTGGTGTTTCAACAATGATGCGGGGTGGCCTTCGGTCACCTCCACACCAAGACCAACAAGTCCCCCAAGTGGACCGATGACACGAGCCCGAGTCAAGGCTCTACATGATGAGGTGAACTCGCTCCTCACCACCCTTGATCTTGGTACCCCTTTGGATGGATTGCTACCTCATGCCGACGTACTATGTGTCATTAGGTACAAGGTGCATCAAGACCCCGGAGAGGAGGGGACGCCAAGGTCAAGGGAGGGAGAGAAGCATCTGGACATGGAGATGATCGTGCAGCCGAAGCCGACGTCGCTCGAAACGCTCCAAGGAAGAGACGGAAGCTGGCCGGTCACAGGCCCGGTCAGACCGGACCCTCAACCGGACGCCCCGGTCACAGGCCCGGTCAACCGGGCGCAAACCGGCCCAGCTCCCTCGTACCGGACGACGACCGGACCCAGGACCGGATTCTTCGCAGATTCCCGGTTTGCGCCCGGTCGACCGGACCCATGACCGGACAGCCCGGTCACAGGCCCGGTCAGACCGGACCCATGACCGGACAGCCCGGTCACCGGCCCGGTCAGACCGGACCCAAACCGGATCTGACGGGAATGACCCACCAAACTGCCTTAACTTATCCATTCGCGTACCTGTTCGCCCTTGCTGGCCATGTGTGCCTATATAAGTAGCTTGGACCCCTCCTTTACCCCTTAGACTTGTTTTGAACTCAAACCTACCTTTGAGCTTAGTCTCCCTTGGGTATCATCCCTCTGTAATCAAGGCACCTTGGTTGTTGATTTGGATCTTGTTGAGTGAGATTCTAGTACAAGTTACTCTCTCTCTCTCTCTCTCACCAAGCTCTTCTTCTCCAACCCCAATCTCTCTCCGGGAATTCCGCCGCGCGCCTCTTCCTCGGAGATTCTATTGGCGTGGTCCATCGAGCCACGGAGGTAAACATCGGGTGTATCGGGTTGGTGTGCGTGCGTGAGTCTCGGAGTTCCTCGTGTTCGTCGTGTTCTTCGTGTTCCTCGCGTTCTCCCATCTCTCCCCTTGGTTTCGAAGTCAATCCGCGAGATCGGGCCACACACGGGGTCTTAGACCTCATCATATGGTATCAGCAGCTCTTGGTTACCGCGGATTTGACCCTCCACCCACCCGATTTCGTTCATAGAAAATTTTCCAAAAAATCCCCAAAAATAGCCCCAATTTGCCTCTTGACCGATCTGTGATTTGGTTGCGTTTTGAGTGGTTTTGGTCCGTGGATCTGGTGTTGTTGTGTTTGATCTACTATTTCCCCAACTTTCAGCCTCCAATTCCATCGTTTTCCCGTCGATTTGCTCTTTTGGTTTTGGTTTGGGGAAGAACAGGAGAGAGAAAGCTCCAAATCGTGAAACCCGGTCGCGCACCCGGTCAACCGGACCCACGACCGGCCGAGCCAGCACAGAACCCGGTCGACCGGGCGGCAACCGGACAGGCCGGTCCAGGATCCGGTCCAACCGGGCCCCAGACTGGGCGCATCTTCGCGTCCTACTTCGAGCTCGACTTCCGGCGATCTCCACCACCACCACCACCACCACCATCGCAGGTATAACTTGCAGCTTTCACCTTGTAACCCCTCTTCCTTTTGCGATCTATCCCATCGAGCATTGCTTGTCTAGTGTTGCGAGACATTGCACGTGGCCCCGCATTGTGAGGTGTGTGTGTCGCGTTGAGTAAGGCATCCAAGCAAACACTCGTGTGGCAAGATAGCAAAAGCGAGGCTAACGCTAACATAGTGCGTCAAAAAGCCCCAAAAACACAAAAAGAGTGCGAGTAGCACCATACATCCATACGCCCATACATACAAAAGTGTCCACGTGCCACCAAAGATACAAACGAGTGCAAGTGCCACCATACACAAAAAGAGAAAAAGCTTTTAAGCAAAAGAGAGAGAGGAGAAGAGAGGCCGCGTGTGAATCTTGTTGTCTCTTCCTTTGCAACCGAAGCTTTGGCTCTCCTAGTGTTAGTGTGACACCGAGCACTTATACATACACTTTTCCGCTCACTTTTGGTTGCACTAACCCCGCTTATCTCGTGTGTGTGTTCCACAACTTTTCCGTGTTTTTAGTGATCTTCACATTGACATTTGGATTTTTGGACCTCACCCACTTTTAACAACATACTCGATCTTGGATTTGTCTTTTGGCTTTCCACAACACTCGCCTAACACCATATTTGCTAGCTTTTGCGTGTGGCTTTGCGTGTGTCCCCGATACACTTGATCTTACTTTCGGCTTGGTGGATTGCCTCAATACTATCTTACCTTGGTAAGAGGGCGAGGTAGTCTCCTTCCACTAACATACACAACATAGTTCTTGTCTTTCCATCATGGATAGGAACGGAGATACCACAAGGGATGAAGAGATCCTCCGCAACACCGAGAGGTTGGCTACTCAACACAACCTATGGACGCAACGACAAGAGTTCAAGGAGCAACTCACCCTCTTCGAGACGCGCATCGATGAGCAATACGATGAGGTGGCTCACAACTTCTCCACCGTGAACCAAGACTTGGCTCTTCTTCGTGAAGCTACGGACAACTTGAATGGCCAAATGGCGGCCAATGATGCCAACATGGAGCGGCGCATGGATAGCCTCGAGCGCGCCATCACCAACTTGGGTCGTCATCGTCGACAACGCTCTACTTCATCGTCCTCAAGCTCGCCACAAGATTACTATTCTCATGGTGGCCTTTCGTCCTCAAGCTCGTCCTCAAGGCATGAAGACCATCATCGACCTCATCGCCCACAAGCTCGTCATGAAGACTCTCGCTCCAACTCTAGGCGTGGAGAAATACATCGCCATGCTCGTCCTCATGAGCGTCCTCCACAAGACCAAGTCCTACAACAAGATCGTCACCAAGCGGATCGCCATGCCCACCATGGGCGTGACGGCCAACCCCAAGACCAAGGTCCTCAAGATCAACCTCGGCGAGATCTCCGCCGCCACCCTCGCCATGACCAACGTGGACGAGGAGAGCCTCACCATGATCAAGATGAGAGACCCAACCTTGAGCATCGTCAACAACCACGACAAGATCTTCAACCACATCCTCACCGTGAACCAAGTGAAGCAAGTGTGCACCTCCAACGCCAACCCAATGCTATGGTTGGCCGTAGAAGACCTCCTATCCCTCCTCAAGCCGCAAGAGATGAAGGTGCCCCTCCTCGTAGAAGAACCTTGGAGGATGAAGAGAACATGTTCGGAAGGCTCAAGTTCACCATGCCAAAGTTCAAGTGAGAAGAAGATGCCGAGGCGTACCTCTCATGGGCACTCAAGGTTGACAAGATATTCCGCATCCACAACTACTCCGGTGCCAAGAAGGTGGCTATGGCGTCTCTTGAGTTCGAGGACTACGCCAACACTTGGTGGGAGCAAGTCCTCACTCTTCGAGAAGAGAAGGGTGAACCTCCAATTGACACTTGGGAAGAGATGAAGAAAGAGATGCATGCCCGCTTTGTTCCAACGCACTACATGACCGACCTCTTCAACAAGCTCCAAAAGTTGAAGCAAGGCACCAAGACCGTTGAGGAGTTCTACAAGGAGATGGAGCTCACTATGAAGCGAGCCAACATCCAAGAGTCCGAGGAACAAACCATTGCTCGTTTCTTCAATGGCCTCAATTACCCCATCAAGAGGATCGTCGAGTTCCAACCATACTCCAACATGGTTGAGTTGGTCCACCAAGCATCGAAGGCCGAGCGCCAAGTGATTGAGGACATCAAGTACTCCAAGGCCAAGACCTATTTCTCCTCTAAGCTCGCTACATCAAATACTCCTACTACATCGACTCCTCATACTACAAGTGCCAAGGCCGACGCATCCTCTACACCATCCAAGAAGCCGACTATCCAAAGTCGCATGAAGCAAACGGTCTCCTCCACCGCCTCCTCTAAGGCATCCACGGGACCGTCTAGTGTCACTTGCTTCAAGTGTGGCACCCAAGGTCACAAATAATTTGAGTGCAAGAACACCAAGGTTATGATCACTATGGAGAATGGTGACATCGAGACGCTAGATGAAGATGAATACGAAGCCCTTGTGCAAGCCGCCGTGGAAAGTGAAGAAGCTTATGAGCAAGAAAGTGGAGAAGATCCTCTCTTATGTGAGCATGACCCAAGTCCCTCACTTGTGGTCACAAGGGTGCTAACCACACAACCTCAAGCTATGGAAGAACAACGGTGCAACATCTTCCAAACCCGTGCCGGAATTGGTGGTAAATCGATCAAGGTCATCATCGATGGTGGAAGTTGCCATAACCTTGCAAGCACCGAGTTGTGTGAGAAGCTCAACCTCACTCTCCGCAAGCATCCTCACCCTTACCATATCCAATGGTTGAGTGACAAGGGCAATGTCAAGATACAACATACCATCACCGTCACTTTCAAGATTGGACCTTATGAGGACACTATCGAGTGTGACGTGGTACCCATGACGGTGTGCCACATGTTGCTTGGCCGCCCTTGGCAATATGACAAGAAGGCTATACATGATGGACTCTCCAACACATACACCTTCAAGGTCAACGACAAGAAGTTCGAGTTGCGCCCGATGACTCATAGCCAAATCATCGCGGATAATGCGAAGGCTTTAGCGAGGGCACAACTCCGCACCCACCATAGTGAGATGAGAGGAGAGGGAGCGACCCACCACAAAGATAGTGAGCGCCACAAGCCATATATGAGTGAGTCCAAGAGTGTCCTTCTAGCCACCAAGAGTGAGTGGAGAGAGCTCCAAGAGAACCCATCCACCATATTGCACTACGTGCTCATATGCAAGGGACCCTCGTCGGCGACTAACGACTTAACCAACATTCCTCCGTCTTTGTTGTCTCTTTTGCAGGAATTTCAAGACGTCTTCCCCGACGAGCTCCCTCATGGACTACCACCACTCCGAGGCATAGAACACCGCATCGACCTCATACCCGGCGCTCCGCTTCCAAACCGTGCCGCCTACCGCACCAACCCCGAAGAGACCAAGGAGATCCAACGCCAAATTCAAGATCTCCTCGCCAAAGGGTATGTCCGCGAAAGCCTTAGCCCTTGTGCGGTTCCCGTGATTCTTGTGCCTAAACCGGATGAGACGCAACGGATGTGTATGGATTGTCGCCCCATCAATGCCATTACCGTCCGTTACTGCCATCCCATTCCGCGTTTAGATGACATGCTTGATGAACTTAGTGGTGCCACGATTTTCTCTAAAGTCGATTTGCGTAGTGGTTACCATCAAATCCGCATGGCTATTGGTGATGAATGGAAAACGGCATTCAAGACCAAACTCGGTCTCTATGAATGGCTCGTTATGCCTTTCGGTCTTTCCAATGCTCCATCTACTTTCATGCGCCTCATGAATCACATCTTGCGTCCTCTCATTGTCAAGAGTGTGGTTTTCTATTTCGATGATATTCTCATCTATAGCAAAAGTCTCGAGGACCATGTGCAACATGTGAGAGAGGTCTTGTGCATCTTGCGTCATGAAAAGCTTTATGCTAACCTCCCCAAGTGCACCTTTGCTCAAAACAAATTGGTTTTCCTTGGCTTTGTGGTTTCCGCTAATGGGATTGAAGTTGATTCTTCCAAGGTGGAGGCCATCCACAATTGGCCTACTCCTACAAATGTTGGTCAAGTCCGAAGTTTTCATGGACTTGCCGGGTTTTACCGCCGCTTTGTGAAAGATTTTAGCACCATTGCTTGCCCTTTGAATGAGCTTACCAAGAAGAATGTTCCGTTTGTTTGGGGCAAGGCCCAACAAAATGCTTTTGATGAGTTGAAGAAACGCCTTACCGAAGCTCCCCTTCTTGTTCTTCCAAATTTTGCCAAAACTTTTGAGATTGAGTGTGATGCAAGTGGGCTTGGTATTGGTGGTGTTCTTATGCAAGAGGGCAAACCCGTGGCATACTATAGTGAGAAGTTGGATGGTGCACGCCTCAACTATCCTATATATGACAAGGAGCTCTACGCTTTGGTTCGTGTTCTTGAAGTTTGGCAACACTATCTTTGGCCAAAAGAGTTTATCATTCATTCCGACCATGAGTCCTTGAAATATTTTAAAAGCCAACACAACTTGAACAAACGACATGCAAAATGGGTCGAGTTCATTGAGTCCTTCCCATATGTGATCAAATACAAGAAGGGCAAGGACAATGTTGTGGCGGATGCTCTTTCCCGCAAAAACACCCTTTTGCTAACTCGTTTGGATTTTCATGTTTTGGGACTTGAAGAGATCAAAGAACTCTATCCTTCCGATTCTTTCTTTGCTCCAATTTTTGAGAAGTGCACCGTTGAACGAGGAGTGGATGATTTCTATTTGCATGATGGCTACTTGTTTAAAGCTAACAAGATTTGCATTCCCGAGTCTTCGCTTCGAAAATTGCTTTTGCAAGAGTCACATGGAGGTGGTCTTATGGAACACTTTGGTCGAGAGAAGACATATGCCATGCTCTCAACCCACTACTATTGGCCAAGAATGTACCGCGACATCGAACGCCTTTGCCGCCGGTGCACCACATGCTTACAAGCTAAGTCTACCTCCAACCCCTATGGTCTTTATACTCCATTGCCTATTCCATATGCGCCATGGACCGATATTAGCATGGATTTCGTTTTAGGCTTGCCTCGCACTAAGCATGGTCATGATTCTATATTCGTGGTAGTGGATAGATTCTCTAAGATGGCTCATTTCATACCTTGCCATAAGAGCGACGATGCTTCACACATTGCTTCTTTGTTTTTCAGGGAAATTGTTCGCCTACATGGAGTACCGCAAAGCATTGTGTCGGATCGAGACGTCAAGTTCATGAGTTATCTTTGGAAGTCGCTCATGGCAAAGTTTGGAGTGAAGCTCTTATTCTCATCATCCTCGCACCCGCAAACGGACGGCCAAACGGAAGTGGTCAATCGAAGCCTCTCCACCCTCCTACGCATCCTCGTGAAGAAGAACTTGAAGTCATGGGAGGAATGCCTTCCACACGCGGAGTTCGCCTACAACCGCGCCAAGCACTCGACTACATCAAGGAGTCCCTTCATGGTCGTCTACGGGTTTGAGCCGCTCACGGCACTCGACATACTACCACTTCCCCTTCATGAGCGGACGAACATGGACTTCGCCAAGCGCGCTGCCGACATGAAGAAACTTCATGAAGAAACAAGAGCTACCATTCAAGAACATGTGCTTCGTCAAGCTACCTGCCTCAACGCCAAGAAGAAGGAAAGGATATTTCAAGAAGGAGACCTCGTTTGGATCCACCTCCGGAAGGAAAGGTTCCCTCATGAGCGCAACTCCAAGCTCAAGCCAAGAGGAGATGGCCCCTTCAAGGTCCTCAAACGCATCAACAACAACGCTTACGTCATCGACATCCCCACCTCCAAGTACTTGGTGAGTAACACATTCAATGTTGCGGACTTATCGCCATATCATGAAGATGAGGAGGAACAAGAGTCGAGGACGACTCTTTCCCAAGGGGGGGGGGAGATGATGCGGGGTGGCCTTCGGTCACCTTCACACCAAGAACAACAAGTCCCCCAAGTGGACCGATGACACGAGCCCGAGTCAAGGCTCTACATGATGAGGTGAACTCGCTCCTCAGCACCCTTGATCTTGGTACCCCTTTGGATGGATTGCTACCTCATGCCGACGTACTATGTGTCATTAGGTACAAGGCGCATCAAGACCCCGGAGAGGAGGGGACGCCAAGGTCAAGGGAGGGAGAGAAGCATCTGGACATGGAGATGATCGTGAAGCCGAAGCCGACGTCGCTCGAAGCGCTCCAAGGAAGAGACGGAAGCTGGCCGGTCACAGGCCCGGTCAGACCGGACCCTCAACCGGACGCCCCGGTCACAGGCCCGGTCAACCGGGCGCAACCGGCCCAGCTCCCTCGTACGGACGACGACCGGACCCGGGACCGGATTCTTCGCAGTTTCCCGGTTTGCGCCCGGTCGACCGGACCCATGACCGGACAGCCCGGTCACAGGCCCGGTCAGACCGGACCCATGACCGGACAGCCCGGTCACAGGCCCGGTCAGACCGGACCCAAACCGGATCTGACGGGAATGACCCACCAAACTGCCTTAACTTATCCATTCGCGTACCTGTTCGCCCTTGCTGGCCATGTGTGCCTATATAAGTAGCTTGGACCCCTCCTTTACCCCTTAGACTTGTTTTGAACTCAAACCTACCTTTGAGCTTAGTCTCCCTTGGGTATCATCCCTCTGTAATCAAGGCACCTTGGTTGTTGATTTGGATCTTGTTGAGTGAGATTCTAGTACAAGTTACTCTCTCTCTCTCATCAAGCTCTTCTTCTCCAACCCCAATCTCTCTCCGGGAATTCTGCCGCGCGCCTCTTCCTCGGAGATTCTATTGGCGTGGTCCATCGAGCCACGGAGGTAAACATCGGGTGTATCGGGTTGGTGTGCGTGCGTGAGTCTCGGAGTTCCTCGTGTTCGTCGTGTTCTTCGTGTTCCTCGCGTTCTCCCATCTCTCCCCTTGGTTTCGAAGTCAATCCACGAGATCGGGCCACACACGGGGTCTTAGAACTCATCACCTAGGGTTTCCACAAACCCAAGACTCCAAGAGTAACAAGCTTGCTCGATGAACTCAAAGGGAAATGATATTTGGCTTGGTGGAAACGTAGATCGGAACCTCCTCTTGCTTTCTACCAAAGGGATTTAGCTTTGGGTGGAAAGAGAGATCCAAGCTTTTTGGTGTTTCAACAATGATGTGTGTGTGTGTGTGTGTGTGAGAGAGAGAGAGCGAGTAAAAGGATGTGAAATTAATGGTTGACCTAACCCTCTCAAGCTTGAAGAAGGGGTATTTATAGTCCAAGGAGAATAGCCGTTTGGAAAAAGTCCTCCGAGGCAAACCGGTAGCAAAACCGGTTGTGCCGATTTTCCTGTCGGAACATTCCGACGTACGAACCGGCGCACCAGAACTCCGGCCGGTTTGGCTACCCAACGAAGCCAGTCCAGTCAGTCGGAACCTGCGTCGGTTCCATAGCGGTCCACTGTAACTTTTCCGGTTCACCGGAACTGCTTACCGAGACGCCTTTCGGCAAAACCGGAACGGTTTCGGCCAGTCGGGAAAATTCCAGCAATAGAGTCGGCTGCGCGGACCCTGTGCCGGAAGTCACCAGACTATTCTCACCATCTTCCAATCCCACGTGTGAAATAAAACGTGCATATACATTTATAGAGACCATTAGTCCACACAATAACTCCGGTGTCATTGTTAGCCAAAATAATGGTTAAGGGTAAAATACCCTTGCAATCTCCCCTTTTTGGTAAACGATGACAAACTGAGCTAGAGTCACATAGATATATTACAATGAACTTGTACAAAATGTTTCCATGGAAGATATTAAGCAAAGTCCCCCATAATATATGCACTTTGTGGGATTTGCATTTCAATGCAAAGTGCATCTAGGTATAAAATAGAGAGCTCACCAAATATCTTTTAGGAAACAAGCTTATCATAGACAAATTATAAGCATGGATATCTAAACAAGCATGATAGAGCATAGCATAACATATAGATATCAAAGTCTCACATAGAATTAATACAAAACTTGTCCATCACACGAACATAAAGCAAATGGTTGGACGAAATAACAAAGGGATTTATATTCTCGTGCCCTCAAGTTCTTAGTTGTACTCAGTTTTCCCCAGCTACTTAGTTTTTCCTTAGTTTTCCCCAATCCCTTGTCTGAAACCCGCAGAAGGAGCTCGGACGGAGGATTCCCGTTAAGTTGACCGTTGGTTGGTGCTGGCAAGTGGGGCCGCTGTTGGTGCCCCACAGTGGACACGTCTCCACTTATCCAGATCATCATGGGACCCACAACTTGTCCACGTTAGCGCGCCGGACCCACAGCTTACCCAGGTGACCGTTGCAAAATGGGAGCCCGAACCAGCCCCGCGCTCGTGCCCGTGCCATTGCTTCCCCTTTCTTTTCCCGCACCCAATTGTTCTTCTTCTACGCCAGCGGCAGCCCTTCTCCGGCAGGCGGGTGATGTCTAGTTTCTCTTCGACCTCCCGTTCTTCATGGCCGCAGTATGGACCCGTGCCTTTGACAAGATGCCCTGACTGCCCACGCTAGGAGCCTCTGAAGCGGTCGATCTGTAAGACGAACGACAACGGCAACTGTGGACGTGAGTTCCTTGCATACGAGAGCTTTTCATATAGAGAGGGGGATAAGGTTAGATCTCGCTCCAATTTCTCTGTTTTCTCTCGACGTTCTTGTTATTCCCTCGAATTTGGGATTTAGGGTTCACGTTGTTGTTTTCAGATCCTGAAGAAATGTAGGCATTTCAAGTGGATCGATGTGTACGTTCAGAGGCTTCAATTGCAGGAATCAATTGGCGCTATTGGGGAGCGCAATTTGGGAGAGGGGGGGGGGACTTGCTGTAGAGAATGTGGCGGAGAGAGAAGCCGTTCCGATTATGCCTAATGCTCCCAATGCAGGACTGGTGGAAGTGAAGGGAGAACTAAAGAAAATGAACAAGCAGTTAAAGCAGCTGATCGAGTTGAAGAAGCAAGCTAATATGATGGCTGGTTTTTTTGTTGTATAATTGCGATCGGATTCTTATCATTGCTCACCAGACGCTAGAAGTTGTTACAAGGGATACCTTGTTACAAATCCATTATTCAATTACATGTACTTGTAGTTGTTTTCAAAGTTAGTGTGTGCATTCACTGAAATTACCAACTATATTCCCTAAAAGAAAAGGAATGCTAAAGAAAGTTGATAATTGTTAGAGGGGTGACAAATAGTCCATTCACCGAAATCCCCCAAATATGCCAAATATGTATGTCTCATGTTTCTACCAAAATTACCAAAACTATGTTCCCAACTATATCCCCTAAAAGAAAAGGAAAGCTAAAGATAGTTGATAATTGTTAGAGGGGTGACAATAATGCATTCATCGAAATCCAAAAATATGTATGCCTCATGTTTATACCAAAATTATACCACTTTTGGGCCCTTTTAAATTACCAAAACTATATCCCAAACCTATATTCCCTAAAAGAAAAGGAAAGCTAAAGATAGTTGATAATTGTTAGAGGGGTGACAATAATGCATTCACCGAAATCCGCAAATATGTATGCCTCATGTTTATACCAAAATTATACCACTTTTGGGCCGTTTCAAATTTACCAAAACTATATCCCAAACTATATTCCCTAAAAGAAAAGGAAAGCTAAAGATAGTTGATAATTGTTAGAGGGGTGACAAATAATGCATTCACCAAAATCAACAAATATGTATGCCTCATGTTTACACCAAAATTATACCACTTTTGGGCCGTTTCAAATTACCAAAACTATATCCCAAACTATATTTCCTAAAAGAAAAGGAAAGCTAAAGATAGTTGATAATTGTTAGAGGGGTGAAAAATAATGCATTCACCGAAATCCGCAAACTATATTACGTGGCAAACTCGTTATTGCACATAAATAGAGGGGTGGAACTCTCCACCGACAGAGATAGAGAGATGGGTGGCCACAAAGAGAGAGAGAGAGGTGTGGCCACGAAGAGACGGAGAGGAGTATACTGCCCGTTAGATCAGTGGATAAACGGTTCGTGGAGTCGATCCATGTGACAACGGCTGAACCAATCAGGATAAGTTTGGGCTTCTGAGAGCATTTGTGACAGACCTCGAGGGAAAAACTGAGTAGTACTAAGAATCCAAGGGCACACAAATAGTAAATAGACTCAGGGATTCAAACAAAAGATTACAAAATGAAAAATGCGTGTTCTGTAAAATATAATTTATATTGGGCTACATCAAATTATTTGCAATTCAAATATACATGAGTGTGACAATTATGGCATCATTTCGACAAACTATGTTTTTGGGGAAGGTGTTTTGCAAAGGGGTTTGAGTGGAAAACCATGCATCTTCATAGCTACACTAGTGATTCAGAGAAGTGGAAATTTGTGGTAAAACTTGATTTATATATGTTTGTTAAGATTTTCTAGGTGGCAGGTTGCATAGGAAGACTCCATGAGTAGGTGCCACTATGTTTTTATTTTTTTGGATTTTTTTGCGCATGAAATGACTCAGTTAGCTATGTTAATCTCATTTGTTGACTCTGTGTTGACCAGCTACTTGAGGGTAAAACTGAGTATATTGCACTTGCCAGTCTAAGTACTCGAGGGGAAAACTGAGTACATATAAAATTTCTGTATAAGGCCCGAGGTTATAACTGAGTACACCAAACGTCCCAGTGTTAGACTCGTGTCGCGGTGCACGCTGCAGCCGTGCATAGCAGACGCGTGTTGCGGTACACGCCACCTTCGTATTTATAAAGCCCCTCTTTCTCTCCCTCGACGCACTTTCTCACTGCAACCGCCTCTCCTGTCCCATCACCTTCTCCACAACCGAAGAAAAAACCCCGAAGAAAACCACCGGCGATGAAGAAGAATGAGATGCCCATTGTCGGCGCATCGGCCGCCGCCCCCATCTAGGCTCATGTCGCTGCTTCCAACATAGCAGCCGGCGCATCAGCCGCCGGCGCATCGGCCGTTGCCACCATCCAGGCCCCCATCGCTTGGAACCCGTAAAAACCAGTGCCGTACGTCGCGCCGGAGAACCCCTACGACACCAGCATCATCGACGACGAGCTGGAGGTAACCCTTTATTCCCTTGTTCTTATCCCATTTCAATCCTTTTGTGTTAGATCTAGCGTTATTAGGGTTCGTCTGTTCCTAGTTCAATCCATTTGTGTTAGATCTTGCGTTATTAGGGTTCGTCTGTTCCTAGTTCAATCCTTTTGTGTTAGATCTTGCGTTATTAGTTTTTGTGATTTTCCTTTGTTTAAGATTTGTGCCAATGATGATGAATATTTGGGCATAAATTGATTCAGGGTTTAGTCAGTAAACAATTGGTGTGTAAAAATTTGTTGTGCATGATCTTTGGTTTACTGACTTAAATCCTGGATATAAGTGTGTCCAATGTAACCGAGGCTACCTCTTTTTTTCGAGCCCATATTATCATGCATGATCTTTTGTTCACTCTCTGTTCTATCATCGTTGCAATTGACTCTGTGTTTTTTGCACGATATTTGGTGCTACGTGACAGGTGCAGAGCAGCGACGTCGATAGCGATGACGAGTCCTTCCACACCAAGACTCGTCACGTTCTCAGGATGCTGCAGTCCGGCCATTACGATGGCCTCTTTGCTTTAGGCATTTACAAGTACCCCTTCTGTAACAGGAAGCTCCGCGCCACCGACTTCAACTGCCTGCCGAACCATGCTGAATCCATTGACAGATGCGGCGCTAGAGTTGGAACGACCGTGAACGTGCATGCGTTCATGGCCAAACACAAAGCACTTGGGATTCACCTGCGCAACCTCCAAGCGAATCACATGCGCTACCTGGAGGCATTGAACGTGCCTACTGCACTCTCTGTATGTGACTGCTCTATCTGTAGAGCAGCTTAAATTCATGTAAAATATAGCTTATGTTGTATCTATCGGTACTACTGTTGGATCTGTCATGAATATATCTATGCCATGTTGGCTGCTGTATGCAGCTTATCCTATATTTTCTCTGGATTTATGCCATAGATTTCTTACCTGATTGGGTAAAAACGAAGGCATAAAGAAATGAATGGCGTTAAAAAACGGAGATTTTCTACCAATTTGGGCTATCAAGAATGAATGAGATCGAGCGAGAGAGAGAAAAAAGGTACATTGAAAACTGCTAATCTGGGCGAAAGAGACAGAAACCACTCGTGCCCACGTCCCGGACCCACACGGCTCCACGCGCTGCGGCCCCACACGCTACGGCCACCGCTCCGCTCTTATGACCAAACATGGTCTCATCCTGTTCCATGCGGTCCCTTCCTACCAGCCCCACACGACGCGGCCCCACAAACGACGCGGCCCCACTCGTCAGCACGGAACGGTCAACTTAACGGAATTCCTTCCGTCCGAGCTCCTTCTGCGGGTTTCATACAAGGGCTTGGGGAAAACTGAGGAAAAACTAAGGAGCTGGGAAAAACTGAGTACAACTAAGGACCTGAGGGCACGAAAATAGAAAGCCCAATAACAGATGGTAGCACAAGCCAATAAGAATAGAATAAAGTAGCAAGGCTGAAAACCCAGACAAAGAACCTATCATCCTAATATAATCTACTCTTTATCCTCCTTTGGCATCGAAACACCAAAAAGGGACCTTATGGCACCGAGGAAGCTAGTGAGGAAGAAGAAGTGTAGTAGTAACATCTAAGCTAGTTAGTCGGGCAGCATCGAACCTTATAGAATAAAGCTACTCGAGTAGTCATGGTACTTAGTTTTACCAACCGTTCGTAAGGTAGTTAGAGCCAAACAAGTGTCACCGAGTTATCTGGAGCTCAACTATGATGTACATTTATGGCTTGTAATCTTAAGTGCTTGAATAAATGACCTATGTTTCTGTTGTACCACTCCAAAAATATAATATTTGTGAATAGGTACTTAACAACTATTATGTCAATGACTTGCTACTACAACATTCAGTTGATGCTAGGTCACCGCAGGGGAGGCTGGTTTCTCTGACACGGTAGCCCCTACGGAGGTTGCTTCTGTACTGGTCAGGCACCTCGCAGTCCATGTCACTCGCCTCGCCGAACTGCACCACAATGTCAGATGCCCCTAGCTACGTGTCGGCCACCTCCGTAGGGGCCAGCATCGTCGACTAGCTCGGTGTAGCCGCCGGCGGCCCCGTCTGCTGCACTTCCATGTTTGCAGCGCCGTTAGGCTCAACACTCTCCTTGTACCGTGCACCTAGCTCATCGATGACCTCATCTAGGCCCGCTGCAAGAGGGGGTGGCGGGTGGCGGCGCTGATCCTGCCGGCCCCGCCAAGTCCTCGACACACACGAGGCCGATGCTATAGCCTAGCTTCTTGTGAAAGAGCTGGATCACTCCCTTGAGCTTGTCCGGGTTGCGGCACGCGAGTAGCATGTGCACCGGCTTTCGAAGGCGGATGGAATCCTCATCGACCGGGATGGGCCAACACAGCATGCGCATCCCTTCCAAAAGTCGGTCTACCCTTCTCATACGCCTCCGCAGCTCAGTGAGCCGGATCCACACCTCCTGCAGCTTTTCCACCGACGCTGAATTAGCACCAGCGAGGTAAATGCCTGCCGCACCGCTGAGAGGGACAAACATGCGTCCGCTGCGAGCACTGAGCGTCTAGAAATCAGTCTTGAAAATCCTCTTATAATAATTGATAAAGACGAGTCAAGATAAGGGATGGGGAAAGGCCGAAGAGGGAAAGCCGAGGTGTGTCCATTACTGGCTGCAGGTGAAGGTCTCCATATCTGATTGGGGATGCTGAGCTCTTGGCTAAATTGCATCGGAACCTGAAGCTTCTCCGAGGGCGCCGCTTCCTGTGGTGTTCGCCTGATGATCAGAGCAACATCATGTACACCCCACTGTGATAATGGCTCAAAAATCCTGGGCTCCTTTGCTTTATATCACAATGACAGTTCTCCTCTCGCATGCCAGAGCTTAACCCAACCTATCAAAATGACAGTTTTTATAAAAGAAATATATTAATACCAAGTACTCTCTCCGGTCCTTTTTAATTGACTCGAATTTAGTACATTAAAAGAGACCGGAGGGAGTCGATATCAGTTATATCCTGTCCCGGTAACCATATTGCCAAGTGCTAGCCGAGACATTAAAGATGTACATAACAAAAAAAAACAAAGAAAAAAATATTCCCCACAGAACTGATCAACGAAGCAGCAGGAACCACCACTACAAATCGCCACACCAAGACTGCAAAAGAAGGTTTTTGAAAAATGACACTAGTCCATAGGGCCTTTATATTTCTTTCTTGAGAACATGAGAGGTACTCATAAACCAGGAAATTCATGTTACTATAAAAGATTATACTACTAGCAGATTTATAGCTGGCCCAATGATCAACTAGCACACTCATGGGCTGAGGAAAAAACACGAACACCATCTAGCAACTTAAGTTTGGTCTCTACATAGTCAAATCCACATAAGTGGCGAGAAACATGTAGTCCTACGACATTATAAGTAAAACTACTTGCCTTTTTACAAGCCTAACTACATCTGCAGCGGCACTTTGAGTATCAATAGTACGCAAACTGAACATGATTCCAGCCATTTGATAGCACCTCGCCTCAGCTAAACGTATCAATTTTTCACTTCACACAAACCACACAAATAACACAGTTTATACAAAGTGCAAACCATATTCCTCTCTCATGACCCGCCTAAGATGAAGATTTTTTAATAAACTTAGTTAGACCAATTCAATGATGGGGCATCACCATGTTCCTCCGTTTTGTTTCTTAGCAACTGGAGTACCTTCCCTCCTGCATTTTTTTGGGAAATTTGGTTAGCTGGTTCTTAACATATAGAAGCACTCAAGATAAGTGTTATGCATATGTATCAACACCTAACACATATATGTTAGTTGGGTTTGCAACCGGGAGTATTATTGCAGTGTATGCTCTACCTAATATTTGTACTAAACTTTTTTATTTTATATATTTCACCAAAACACCAAGATTTAATTACATTTTGATTAGATTATTTTATTAGCTGCATAACCAAAACAAAGTTTTATTATAAGTGTTCCCCACGTCTCATAAAAGTTGTCTTATTTTTTTCTAAATTAGGATGTATCTTGACACTATTTAGTATGTGGATACATCCATTTTTTACAAAGCTAATACAACTTTCACGGGCAGAGGGAGTATTAATTATGGTGTTCTTTGTTATATATTTCTATCATGAATGATTACGAAAATTTGTGCTTTTTTTGTACATTTCAGAGTTTTTTTGTACCCAAAGTTATGTTTTTCTTGACGAGACAATGATTCTTGGAAACAAATATTTAACCGAAACTCCTAGATGCAAGAAAGAAATAAAAATACGAACTTGTAATACTGCTTGGATTAATTAGTGACAATTACATATGTTATGATGCAAATAACATGGTAACTATCTTTAGGGGTTCGTTCTAACAAATATCTTGATAGAGGTTTTGTGTATATGATTAGGTATAAGTAAATAGAATATTCTAGCAATCAACAAATAATTTTAGTCCTATGTGGTGTACTCGTGTGGTAAAAAAGAGGGAAATTTCGTGACTATGATCTGTGTTTGTGCAATTTTACATGCAAAATCAACATGTATGTTTTCACAAAATAAAAGTTTAGTTGTCTAAACAAGTAACATTTTTGGCACTCAACTTTTCTTTTTAACCGAATGCACGACATCGGCTTCCTGTCGGCCCGAGCATGGTGATGCCATGTCGTACCGTGGCGGATGCCAATGCTTTGTTGGGATGGGGAAGACTAGTCGCCTCGAGTAGGAGACATGACTCAGTGACATGTATTATAAAAAAGGTTAGGCATTGGAAATTGCAAAAAAGTATAGGATTGAGGCCGGAGTCTCCTCTATAAGATTCCGCCTCCTCTAGATCGACCATGACATGGTCGCCCTCGATCTCCTTGCTGCCTTCTGACCCCCTCCCTCCTATCTTACTACTGAGACCCTACCACCTCCATCGCCTTAGGATCCCCTCCCTCCCTTTTTGTTCATCCCCATCTCCTATTGAGGTTGCTCCAATTCTCCCTCCCACCTCCCATGATGGTCGTTCCGGTTCCATGGGCACATCCACGATGAAAGGTCCATCCTGCTCCATGGCCATGATGAGCAAGGTGAAGGAGACAATAGAGGAAGTGACAACGCCATGATTTTTGGGAGGAGGAACTGGGGGTTGAATTCAGAATGGCTAACATGCTAAACTGCAAAAGTGGCGACCACCATGCTAGAAGTGATTGGGGGTTGATTTTTCGAATAAGGGCTAAAATACAAAAGATGTGATGTCCCAGGAGACACATTTTTAAAGATTTATAAAAAATAAAAATGAGAAAATGTTACCTTTTTTATTGGGCATACGTAGCGGCTCATGAAGCCTTCAGGTAGCACTGGTATAACCTGCTGCCATGCTGTGGGTATGATATATGAGCTCCCGCTACATAGTCAAATCCACGGTAAATGATGAATAACCTGTAATAGTAAGACTCCTTGCCTTTTTCATACAAGCGAACTATATCTGTATCGGCACCTTAGGTATCAGAAGGTGAAATGAACATGATTGAAACCATTTGATGGCCCCTGGCATCAGCTAAACGTATCAGTTTTCAACTTCACACATACCAAACAATTGGGTCCTCTCAGGCAGATCAGCTGTATGGGAAGGGATATAATTACAAATGACATAGTTTACACAAAATGCATAATTTGATGAGGTGTCATCACCATGTTTCTTCTGAGATGATGAAAATTCTTGACGAACTTAGTTAGGCCAATTCAATGATGTGGCATCATCATGTTCCTACATTCCATTCCTTAGCAGCTGGAGAACTGTCGCTCCTGCAACTTTTGAAAATTTAGCTAGGCCGATCCCATTGCACCAGGAGATACCTTTTAGAATTTCGGGGTTTTGAAACCCTATACCGTGCATTTCTTTTATAAATGCAGAATGGTTCTAGAATAGCTAAACTAAGACATCCTTTTATGAATAGAGGTAGTATAATAAATCCTTAAGCACAATATTGCATTCCCTTTAACATAACAAGCTACTCTGTACTACCTCCATTCCATAAACAAGACATAAATTTAGTTAAAAGTCGGTGTGCTCTAAGTTTGACTAGACAAATAGTAGAAAATATCAACATCAACAATATTGAATAAGCACATTATAAGAATATATGGTGTATGGTGAATCTAGTGGGTTTATTGTTCAACAATATCCCTAAAGAGTTCAACATTGTTCTTCATGTAATTGCAGCAACATAACATCTGAAACTTGCATCCAACATATCTCCCCATAGGCTATGATCTAACAAAACTCCACCTTGAACTGAAAACTATTAAAATGATGATCATACTAGCAGAAAAACATTGAACATGGGTGGAGCGAAATCCTTTCTTTTCTCCTTACCAGTCCAAACAGCAACACGCTTATTTCCAAAACTATCCAATGCATCCTCATAATCGGCTTACGCCAACAATGCTCGCATATCGATTTGCCATATAGAAAACCTTGTGGCATAATCTAACAGGGGAAAGTCGTACTTCATGGTACCCATGAGTCGATAAAACGGTGATCAGGAAGTAGTACAAGAGGAAATAGTACAAGACAGAGAGAATTCTTTATAGAATTAAATTGCAGAGCGGAAACTAGAAAATATAGCACCTAGTACTGTTTTGAGTGGACGTAGCAACGGAGATGAAAAAGGACTTCACGTGAAGGACATCAGCTTAGAGCATCTCGAGCGGAGTGACGCGTCCGTTTGCGTCTGCACGGATAAAAAACGCGCTCCAGCGGCGCGACGCAAAACGTCCGCAGTGTTCGTCCTGACGCAAATATGGACCAAATATGCGTCAGGAATGCGTCTGTGCGGACGCGTTCGCGCGTCCGTTTGTGTCCGGTTGGGCTGCATGCAGCCCTCTCTCCTCCTTTAATCATGCATGCGGTCATTCCTAACCACACAAATAGAATCCCTCGCTCTCTCTCCTCTCTAATCACGCATGCGATCAAATAAATGCGTCTCTACCGCTGGAGAAAAAGCAGACTCATGCGGACATGCGAACGTTTTTTGTGTCCGTACCCGACGCAAACGGACATAAATATGCGTCGGCCGCTGGAGATGCCCTTAATCAAATGGCAGGCGCTGGGCGTCGGTCGGCCGATTTTAGGTGGAAAATTGGTCGTCCACGCACCGTCTGATGGTAGTGAACAAGGCCGTAGGTCCGTTGGATGGTTCGGTTTAAGGAACGTCGCTTTCACATGCACCTGACACCACAAAACGTGCAGGCGGTCTCCCCTCTCGACCGGTTGCTTTCGTACAGCTATGTGAGGGCATGTTGTGATTTTTCTCCGATGGCAGCCCCATCATGCTTGCATGCAGGTGAGAGAAGCGAGTAATGTAGGTTAGCTGCTGTAGCTGTTGACCTGTTGTGCATGAAAGCGATCAGATGGGTTGCGCTGCTAGCTTCCTAATAGTAGTATAGTACAAAAAATCATTGCCTCACCTATAAAAAATATGTATTATTACAACAACAAAATCATTACCCTGCGTATGAAAAATATAGTATGCAATAAAAACATCATCAGTCACGTACTAAAAAATATATACTATTACAACAAAAAACATCATCCCGTGTATAAAAAAGTATACTATTACAACAAAAATAATCACCATGCGTATAAAAAATATTACTATTACTATAATAATTCATCACCCCGTGTATAAAAATATATACCATTACAACATAAATTCCTCATCCCGCGTATAAAAAAAATCTAATTACAATAAACCTGTGTAAACATTTTCGTAAATGAATGCTACAAAAATAAGTTGTTAAACAACATTTCTTTGATATAGTTGGATTCACTGCAAAAACTTCTATGACTTTCACAAAAATCAGAAATTATTACAACAAAATTTAATATGTTTGTAGCATTGAAAAATTCATAAAGAAAACTTATCCATGTCAGATCAGATCTCTCTGATTCGGCTTCGCTGATCTTAAATCGTATCCATGCCGATCTGTGATCTGTGAGCTACATGCAAAAATAGCTAGCTAGTAGTACATGGACTAGCTAGGTTGTACAGTCAAAAAGATGCGGACATGCACTATCACAACATACGCCTACACGAACTGTTGGAATTTTGGTCCATATTAGATCAACACAATAAATATTCCAGAAATTTCTAATAAATCCTAGAGGCCCACATGGCCCACTCATGCATGGCAGGGGTGGGGGACAAAAGTTTAGTCCCACATTGCTAGTTGAAGAAGAGTTGGAGCAGCTTATAAGGGGAGCTCTTCATACATTTTGTAAGAGAGAAATAATAGGAGGAAATAGGAGCTGACCATGCGCGCTCCTCCTCCGACGCCGCCGCTCGCCTCGTCACGACACGACACGACACGACACGACACGACACGGTTTGCGAGAATGCCTCGAGCCGAGAGCCTCTCTCTCTTTCTTTTTGCCACTCATGAACGGGTATATGAACAGACGCTAGGAACTGAAACGTTTTTCAGTGGGTTTTGAATACGTATGCTGTTCAGGTTCGGCTGCTGCCTGTTCGGTTCCTCTCTCTGTGCCTATAAAAGAGGTCGCTCCTCTCCAGAGATACACTACGAGACACATGCGCCTACCACTCGGTTCCAGAGCTTTGCGCCGCCGCTCAAGACTTCTCCATCCCGTCTATCGGCGTGCACCGCCGGACGGGACAGCAGGCCTCCGGAACCCCGTCTCTTGTGATCCTGTACGGGAGAGATGCGATAAGGTTTTTGGGGAGTGTTCTACCGCGACTGCTGGCTTCAACATCGACACGGAGGCCGACGACTACTTCTCCAACGACGACTTCTTCCCCGACATCAGCAACCTCTTCAGCGACATGGCTCTCAACAACGACAACGACAACGCTGGTTCCTCTTCTGGACCGTATGTGTTCTTGCCTTCCTTTTATGAGATTATTATCCTCTTTCTTCTCCTAGCAACAAGTTCAGGTTCATTGTTAGCAAACATATTGCTCTTCTCAATCAGTTTAGACATGTTTCTCCTTTACTCTATGGTGATTTGCATGACTAGTTTTATCTCAAACTTTTTAGTCATGTTTTATCCAATGTTTTATTTGTTTAAATCATGGGGAAAATTGCTAATATATTCAACAATCCAAAAACCTTATAGGCATTATTCCCAGGTTAGCTTTGCTTCATCTCTTAAGCCTCCTCCTTTCGAGGGCGTGAATTACAAGAGGTGGCGTGCGAGAGCTATTATCTGGCTTACAACCATGAGATGCTTTGACGCCACTAAGGGCAAGCTCGAAGGAGAGCTTACTCCCCTCGAGGAGAAAGCTTTTGAGGATGCCGACACCCTTCCGAGGGGTGCTATCATCAGCGTTCTTGGCGAGAACATTGTTGACTCGTATTTTTCCATCTCTACGGGCAAGGATATGTGGGACGCAATCGAGGCCAAGTTTGGGGTCTCGGATGCGGGCAGTGAACTGTATGCCATGGAACAATTTTATGCCTTCAAGATGACTAATGAGCGCTCCATCGTTGAGCAGGCTCATGAGATACAGTCCATTGCTAAGGAACTTGAGCAGTTCACTTGTGTGTTGCCGGACAAGTTTATTGCCGGAGGTATCATTGCCAAGCTTCCTCCTTCATGGAGGAATTTTGCTACTTCTCTGAAGCACAAAAGACAAGAGTTCTCCACTACGGATCTCATTGGGTCTCTTGACGTGGAACAAAAGTCAAGGGCAAAAGACACATGTGCTCGAGGTGTTGAGGGAGGTTCTAGTGCCAACTTGGTACAGAAGAAGAACTTCCAATCCTACAAGTCCAAGAACAAGAACAAGTATGATGACAAAGGAAAATTTGATGGGAAGAACAAAGGCCTCACAGTCTACCAATTTCAAAAGGAAGACTGATAAGAAGAAAGGAGTATGCCACGTCTGTGGTGATCCTGATCATTGGGCTCTGTTACGTCTCCAACGTATCTATAATTTCTGATATTCCATGCTTGTTTTATGACAATACCTACATGTTTTGCTCACACTTTATAATGATTTTATGCGTTTTCCGGAACTAACCTATTAACAAGATGCCGAAGTGCCAGTTCCCGTTTTCTGCTGTTTTTGGTTTCAGAAATCCTACAAAGGAAATATTCTCGGAATTGGACGAAATCAACGCCCAGGGTCCTATTTTCCACGGAAGGTTCCAGAGCACCGAAGAGGGACCAGAGGGGAGCCAAGGGGCCCCACCCCACCTGGCGGCGCGGCCAAGGGGGGCGCCCCCTATGGTGTGGGTCCCCCAGGACCCCTCCGAGGCTGCCCTTCCGCCTACTTAAAGCCTCCGTCGCGAAAACCCTAAAGAGATAAGCCATGATACGGAAAACCTTCCAGAGCCGCCGCCATCGCGAAACTCCAATTCGGGGGACAGAAGTCTCTGTTCCGGCACGCCGCCGGGACGGGGAATTGCCCCCGGAAGCCATCACCACCGCCATCTTCATCGCTGTTGCTGTCTCCCATGATGAGGAGGGAGTAGTTCTCCCCCGAGGCCGAGGGCTCTACCGGTAGCTATGTGGTTCATCTCTCTCTCCCATGTGATCTTTATGTGATCATGAGCTTTGTATCACTATTAATCTATGTGCTACTCTAGTGATGTTATTAAAGTACTCTATTCCTCCTCCATGATGTAATGTTGACAGTGTGTGCATCATGTAGTACTTGGCATAGATTATGATTGTAATCTCTTGTAGATTATGGAGTTAACTATTACTATGATAGTATTGATGCGATCTATTCCCCCTTTCATAGATGATGGTGACAGTGTGCATGCTATGTTAGTACTCGGTCTAAATTGCAACGGTCTATTATGCACTCTAGAGGTTACTTAAATATGAACTCCCGATGTTGTGGAGCTTGTTTACTCCGGCTTGAGGTGTGCTTTTATAGCCCTACACAATGAATGGTGTTTGTTATCCAACAAGAGAGTGTAGAGTAGTTTTATTATGTGATCATTGTTGAGAGAGTCCACTAGTGAAAGTAGGATCCCTAGGCCTTGTTTCCAAATATCGAATCACCGTTTATTTACTGTTCTACTGCATGTTTACTTGCTGCCATATTTATTTCAGATTGTTATTACCACTCATATTCATCCATATCACTTGCATTTTACTATCTCTTCGCCGAACTAGTGCACCTATACATCTGACAAGTGTATTAGGTGTGTTGGGGACACAAGAGACTTCTTGTATCGTAATTGCACGGTTGCTTGAGAGGGATATCTTTGACCTCTACCTCCCTGAGTTCGATAAACCTTGGGTGATTCACTTAAGGGAAACTTGCTGCTGTTCTACAAACCTCTGCTCTTGGAGGCCCAACACTGTCTACAGGAAAAGGAGTGTGCGTAGACATCAGGCTCCCAATTGCCCAAACCGCTTTGACAAGCGTCAGCAAGGAAAGGGCGGCAAGACAGCCAATGTTGTCATTGGAGACACTGAGATGAAGGATGCTGGGTATGGTATATTTCCTACTGTCCTTTCAATATGTCATTCTCCTGAATGGTGGATTGACACAGGTGCCAATGTACACGTTTGTGCTGATATCTCCATGTTTTCTTCTTATCAGGTCGCAGGGTGACAAGGTATTAACTTGTCAATGCCTACGGGTTGTAGACTAGGGTTTAGTTGGAAGTAGAGGGCAAGTAGATCTCGAAGGTTTCAGCCGAAAAGTACTCGATGATTATGAAAACTAGGGTTTGAGAGACAATGATTTTATGATTCTTCGTCCCTCGACGAAGCCCTTATATAGGATACGGAGACGGAGCCGAGGGATTCGTGTTGTACAAGTTACAGAGTCCGGGAAGGTTTCTAACTCATCCCGCAAGATTACAAATAACACTTCCTATTACAACTCTAGCTTTCCTTAATAATATCTTGGGCTTCCGAATCTTCTTATTCTTCGGGTAGTGGGCCTTCAGTAAACCCCGGGTACTATCTTCGGCAGGCCCATTTGGGATGCCTATGTCAATAGCCCCCGAGATTTTGCTTGAATCGTAGAGTCAGGGAAAATCTCCACTGTTTTATTTTTATTCGACAACTTTAACTTTTCTATATTTCTTCACATAAACTTCTATATTGTGCAGGGATAATGGTAGTTGGGGCTAGTTCATCTGACGGATCAGGTACTAGTTAACTGCTCTAGTGGCAATCCGCAAAAACCTACTTCAAGATCACGTCCCTGGACATGATCTCGGGATACTGGTGTAAACTTCGACATGTGCCGCTTAAGGTCTTACCATTCTGTCGAGTCCCAGTAAAATTTATCGGGTACCTAACGCGTCCGTTAGGATTTTTCTTCGTATCTGTTGATACGGATAAAAGTAGCAAACCGACGTCAGAGACGGCGCCACGCCACACAGAACGGATCTTGGGTCTTACCTTCGCAAATTTGCGGCATTCAGAAATTGATCGCAACTTTGGCGTTTTGAGAATATATTGTCGAGTGCTTATTCGGCTGTTGGAATGGCACATTTTATTGAGTCAAAGATGACTTAAATTGCTCTCCCGATGGGAGTATATGCAGAGTTATTTATAACTCGAAATATACTTTTTTGGTCTGCTATCTTTCTTTTTCTTTTTCTTTCTTTCTTTTTCATGATTTCATCGGGCACGCGAACAGCGTTCCCGATGGGAGTAGCCCCTGAGGCTACAGCCAAGGACTTGTACTTGGTTGTAGGCTCCACGCCTTATGCCGCTATGTTTTCTTTTATCTCCCGAAGTTTTATAATTTCTCGGGTGCGCGAACAGCGCTCCCGATGGGAGTAGCCCCCGAGGCTATGAACAAATATTTGTATTTGATCATAGGCTCACGCCATTTCTATTTTGTCTTTCTTGATCTTTTCATTTTTTCAAAGTAGCCCCCGAGCATTTGATCAAAAACTTGTATTTGATCAAAGGCTGAGCATAACTTTTCCATGTCGCCTTTTATGAAGCTATTTAAGGCGAATTTTTTCTTCTGCCAAGGTGACGTTATTGCTGACGATAGCCACGATTGCGAGTTAAAAATCGCGAGAAGTCTCCTCCCGCTGCCTTGCGGGCCCAATTGATCCACTATCTTGACACGTCGTGCAAGTGGGGGACACACGTCCTCCGCTTTTTCTGGCGCACGTACCGTAACTTCTCCAATGTTAAAATACCTTTTTACCCCCACTTCCACGTGGTTATCATCTACCACGCATTTTTTCCATCCAACGGTCCGCCGTTTCGCCGCACCTCTATATAAGATCTCCTTCTTCCTCCTCGAGCACTTCCGCTCACGCCGCACCTCTGCTCTCCTCTGCAAAACCTCCTCCTGCGCTCCTCAATCCCCTAAGCTCATCTTCTCGAAGCTGCATTCCTGCGCCATTGTTGATGCCACCGCGTCGTTTGACCAGGCACAGTACGCCGGAATCATCAATGGCTGCCGTGGATCTGGGAACCGCGGAGTGGGAAAGGTCCAAGATTTCCACCCAGGACATCAATCTGCTGAAGAAGCTGGGAATCAACAAGAAGCCCAAGGCGCTGAGCTTCCCTAGCGAGGAAAGCTACCCAACCCCACCAATGGGGTATCGGGTAAGTTTTGTCGACCACCTCATCCGCGGTCTTTCCGCCCCCATTCATCCTTTTCTCCGCGGACTGCTCTTTATTTACGGTCTGCAACTTCACCACCTGACGCCCAATTCCATCCTCCATATCTCTATTTTCATCACCCTCTGCGAAGCCTTCCTTGGCGTCCAGCCTAACTGGGCGCTATGGAAGCGCATTTTCTTTTGTCGCCGCAATGGCTCTCCCAATGTCGCCTATAATATAGGCGGCGTTGTAATTTCTGTTCGCCCCACCGTCGATTACTTCGACGTTAAACTCCCTGACTCAGTTCAAGGGTGGCGCAAGAAGTGGTTGTACATTCAGGAAGAAAACCATGGATGTGCTGAAGACAACATCCCTCCCTTCGATGGTCCCGAGAAAATCCTTCGCCGCCACTCCTGGGACGCAGAGGCTACCGAAGAAGAAAAAATAGCGACAGAAGCCCTGATGACTCGCATCCATGAGTTGCAAAATACTCGCGGCAAAGAGTTGTCAGGTATCCAAATCACGGCATATTTTCTTAGGACTAGAGTGCAGCCGCTTCAGGCTCGCAAATACCCTTTCTGGAAATATGCTGGCGACAAGGACGCAGATCGGTTGTCAGCGGATTTAGAGGTCAAGGACTTAGAAAAGCTTCTCCGAAAAATCTCGTCTCTCAGCAAAAAAGATCCTGTCCCTTCTTCTTGCCGTGTAAAACCATTCAGTGCCGTCAATCCACTTCCCAAGGTAACCTTTGTCGATTGATTTGTTATTGCTTTGCTATCTTTTTTTGTAACTCCTTTTCTGATATCTTCCCCTGTTTTTTTTGTAAAGAACCATCCAAATCTTGTCTCGCTTCCTCCTCTTCCTGAAGGTGGAGAAGTCGAGGAAAGGGCCGTTGTCACTGATGACAACCAAGATGCCCCCTCCTTTGTGAATGAACCCGTGGATTCTCTAAAATCTGCGAGATCTTCTGAAAAGGAGGCTGCCTCCGAAGGCACTGCGTTGGCACAATCTCCTCCTCCTGCTGTTTCTCCAAGGAACAAGAGGAAGAGGAATGATGCCGAAGATTCTGGCACCTCCAAAGCCGAAGAAGTTGGTCCTTCACATCAGAAGGCAACTTATGATCCATATCTTGAATCCCTCATCAGCTCGTAAGTCACCTTTATTTCCCCTTATTTTTGTACTCGAAATTTTTTGTCTATCTTGTTTTTTATGCTGTCGACTTTTAATCGTAGTGATGATGAGGAAGAAGTACCAACTCTTGATGTGGCTGCTCGAACGAGCACGTCACATACTTTAATTGTTTCGGAGACGCCAGTTGAAGGAGAGGAATCCTCGCCTCCTCAACAAAATGTCGGCGCTCGCACTCCTCCGTCGAGCCCTCTTGTCCCTTCACCAAAAAGGACAAGGGTGGAAACAATCCCGGAGCCTACCCTCCAATTGGGTAGCTCCTCTAATTCTCTCTTGGATGATGTAAGTTCTTGATTTTCTTGTCATTATCTATATTTCCTCTGTTTGCTTTTTCATGCCTTCATATTTTTGTCATACCGACATTTTCTTTCTTTGTTCTTCTTTGACAGCCTATGATCAAAGAACTTGTTCGCATCGGTGCCCAATTTATTGGGTACCGTGAGTATGCCAGCAAGACTGAAGGTAATAACTTTTGCTGACCCTTGTTTATAGCACCTTGCTTCTATTTTGTCGCCATTTTGATGATTCTTTGCTATTTTGGCAGAAAAACTTGCAGAAGCCAACAAGCTTGTCGACACTCTTGCTCAAAAACTGGAGCAAAGTGAAACGGCTCGCAAGAAAGCTGAACTTGACGCTAGCCAAGCTAAAGCAGAGGCTGAGAAAGCCAAGGCAAAAGCTGCTGGTGTCGAGGATCTGCAAAAAAGACTTGATGACGCCGAAACTGCTTTGAATGAGCACAAGGCTGCCCAGGCTACTCGTGAACAGGCAATCATCAAGCGCTTGAACACACAGAATCGACGCTTCCTTGGTAACTTTGTTGATCCCTTCTATCTTTCTTAGGCTTGCTTTTCCTTGCTTGCTGTCGACCAATCATATATTTTCTGCGGCAGGTAAAACAAACCAAGAGTTTGAGCTTGAGGATCCCGACAATGATCCTCTCCTTGACGCACTCTCTTTCCTGGAATTTCATGGGACCGAGGTTCGTGAAGGCATGGAGCATGCTGAGGCAGGATTATCAAGGCTGTTCCCCTACTTCTTCCCGAGGAAAGAGGAGCCCAAGACTTTCCTTGCCCTTGCCAAGGACTTCAATCCACCGGAGGATCTTGGACTGAAGATGCGCCAGGAGAATATGAAGATTGCTGTCGAGAGCACTGTTGCCTTGGTCGCTGACAGCCAACAAACTGTTGACTGGATGAAAGTTGGCGACACTGAGCAGATAGAACAAACAAAATGGCGGTCATTGATCAAGGCAGCGAAACCCAACACGAAGAAAATCCTGGCCTATCTTGGGATCAAGCCATCTCCAACTCCTAGCTCATCAAGGCCGGAGGTCTAGTTGAATGCCTCTTCTTTTGCTTTCTCTGTTTCTTTTGTTATTGTCGCCATATTAGCTTTGGCGATAATTATCTTGGTAGTCCTTTTGGAGAACCTTCTTCTGTAATATCCATGTAAATTTCCTGAAGATCAATGAAATTCTATCTTGCACTATCATTGATCCTGAGACTTTCTTTTCCAGTTAATATTCAATAATTACTCCGCCGACCCTTGTTCTGCCGATACTTCGCCTGCTTCTTCCTTCTCGAAGAAAACGCTAGTCGATAATAACCTCATCGAAGGTTCTGCAAGCAAACATTTGTCGCAAGATTTGCAAGAACTTCGACAACAACTTCAATCCATGAAAAAGCAAACTCTGGCAATGATGGAACAATCTCGAAAAGCATCTGAAAGAGAGAAAATTGCTCTCCAACAAGCCAAAGAGGCCATAGCTACCAAGGATGCTGCTGTGTCGGAGGCTGAAAAGGCCACTGCTCGAGAAAATAGCATGCTCAAGCTAATGTCTGAAGCTAGCACGGATATGCTAGGTATGTTTTTCCAACCTCATACTGCTTCTTTCTTGTTTTATTGTGCTTCCCCTTAAATTTCTTGCCTTGTCACTTAATAGGCTCTGTTCTTGACGCTGCCGCTGAAGATGAAAGAGTGAATGTCAGAACAAATCTCCTCGTCAATCTTTCTCTTAACCATGGCTGTCTGTTTTGGGCCACCCCTGAACGGACCCAGCAAATTGTTAGGTTCCAAGATCGCGCTTGCCAGGTGCGCGAATTTCTCAATTTTTGCACGAGAACCTTGACCCTGGTTTACAAGACTTTATTTCCTCGAGATGAAACTCCAAAAACTCTTCCTGGACTACTGGAGAAATTTAGAGATGCCCCTCGCATTCATAATTTTGTGCGAGCTCAATTGACTGCTGGAGCAAGGTTCGCCATGATTATGATAAACATTTGCCATCCCAAGTTGGACCTGATGAAGATTGTTGCTGATTGCTTGGCCAAAAAATCGTGGCGAAAAAATGATATTGACACAATCAATGACATGGTGACTCCTGTGGCCGAGTCGATGATGGACGAACTTCTTCGGATGGATTCAGAATTCTTCGTCAAGGGGACCTATGCTGAACAAAACAACCAGAGGTTTATCCATAGATAGTATCTTAGGCCTTGATTGAGCTGTACTGTATTGCGAGATATTATGTCTGTATTGTTTTGATCTCTTTTTGTTCCGAAGAAATTTGTTTATATTGTAAAGTGGCCTATATTGTTGGAGCCCCCGAGCCTCTGGCGAATTTTTTTCCTCTTGTCGTAAGAAGATATATTTATTTTTCCATCGATGGGTTACAAGCCCCCGAGTGTCTTGGTGTCGAAGTTCTATATTTTTCTTGCGAGGTTTTGAGACAAAAGCAATAATACTTTGACGAGTATACTATATTTATAATTGTTAGCTTCCGATGTTTATATTTGGCGAGGTATTATTGTACCAAGGCGAAATATTTCGGTAAGTCTAGTTTATCTATATTGTATGTATTTTGTAACTTGAAGGCGTTGAGTCCCCGAGCGTGTTGAGGAATAAGAAGTATATCTCCACTATCTTTATTATATTGCAGCACCGAGAGCCCGCCTCATTAAAAACCCACTCGGTGCCCCGAAAAGGAAAAGAGTGCGTCTGAAAACTCGCGGGGGTTTCAGTACATTGTATTTTTACAAAGGAGGACTATATCTCGACTCTAGGCGTAGAACCGCCTGAGCTGCGCCACGTTCCAGGGGTTTTTCTCGGGAGCCCCCGTCTTCTTGTCCTTGATCCTGTATGCTCCTCCGTCGATGACTTCCGTGACGACGTAAGGGCCTAGCCATGGTGATTCGAGCTTTTCAGTACTTTTTTGATTTAACCGTGAGACCAAATCTCCGACCTGGAAAGATCTTGGCCTTAACCGTCGACTGTGGTAGTTTTTGAGGTCCTGCTGGTACTTGGTGACTCGTGAAAGTACTTCGTCTCGAGCTTCATCGAGTGCGTCCATATCATCCTCCCGAGCTTTTCGCGACGTTTCTTCGTCATACTCTGTTACTCTTGGAGAATCATGCTCTATTTCAATTGGTAATACTGCTTCGGCTCCGTGGACGAGAAAAAATGGAGTTTCTTGTGTCGCCGTATTTGGTGTTGTTTGAATGCTCCACAAAACACTTGGCAATTCCTCTGGCCAAGTATGTCGAGCTTTTTCAAGCGGTCCTAACAGGCGCTTTTTGAGGCCGTTGCAGATGATACCATTGGCTTTCTCGACTTGACCATTGGTTTGCGGGTGCCCAACTGACGCAAAGTGCAATTTAATGCCTACTTCTGCGCAGTACTCCTTGAATTCCTTGGACGTAAAATTTGTACCATTATCTGTGACAATGCTATGAGGCACTCCAAACCGAAAAACGAGGCCTTTCACAAACTTTATTGCCGACGCTGCATCTGGTGAATTTATTGGCTTCGCTTCTACCCACTTGGTGAATTTGTCGACAGCGACCAGCAAGTACTCATATCCTCCTGGCGAAGCTTTGTGCAACTTGCCCACCATATCAAGTCCCCATTGGGAAAAGGGTCATGACAATGGTATTGGCATCAGTTCTGCCGCCGGGGAGTGAGGTTTTGCGGCAAATCTTTGGCACGCGTCGCAGGTTCGTACTATTTCCTTGGCATCCTCAATTGCTGTCAACCAATAAAATCCTGCCCGAAAAACCTTGGCTGCAATAGCTCGACTACTCGCGTGGTGGCCACATATTCCTTCGTGTACATCCTTTAGGATTATTCTTCCTTCCTCGGGTGTGACGCACCTTTGCAAGACGCCTGAAATACTTCGCTTGTATAACTCCCTTTGACCACTGTGAAAGCTTTGGATCGTCGAATAACTCGCCTTGCCTCAACTGGATCGTCGGGTATTTCTTTCCTGAGGATATACGATATGTACGCTTGCATCCAAGGAACTTCCACCATCATCACAAGCTCTTGGTCCTCTTCGTCCTCCGTGGCTTCCTTGAGGGGCGCCGAAGTTTTTTCATCCTTTGCTTTTTTCTGCACTTTTTTCGGCTTCGTGGATCTTTCCGCTATTTCTTCCCAAAATACACCTGGCGGGATTGGAAGGCACTGCGATCCGATGTTTGCGAGAACATCGGCTTCATCATTGCTCAACCTACTGATGTGATTTACCTCGCATCCATCAAACAGCTTCTCGAGCTCATTGTACACCTCCTTATATGCTATCATGCTATCATTGACTGCATCACATTGGTTCATAACTTGCTGAGCCACCAATTGTGAGTCGCCAAAGATTTTTAGTCGAGTTACACCAAAAGCTTTCGCCATCTTCATCCCGTGTATGAGTGCTTCATATTCTGCTTCATTGTTGGATGCGTTAGGGAACGTCATCCGTAGGACGTATTTTAACTTGTCGCCTTCAGGTGATATAAGTATTACTCATGCGCCAGCTCCTTCTACTCTCTTGGATCCATCAAAGTTCATGGTCCAAGTTCTTGACAAATCTGGAGGTCCCGTGTTTTGCAGCTCCATCCACTCTGCAATGAAATCTGGCAAAACTTGTGACTTGATTGCCTTTCTTTTTTCATACGTGATGTCCCGAGGGGAAAGTTCTATTCCCCAAAGGGAGACACGCCCTGTAGCTTCTGGATTGTTCAGTATATTTGAAAGAGGTGCTTCATTGACTACTATTATCGGGTGTGCCGAAAAATAGTGGCGCAACTTTCTTGCCGTTGCAATTACTCCATATGCTAGTTTCTGGTACTGCGGGTACCGCTGTTTGGAAGGCGATAAAACTTCACTAATGAAATATACCGGCCTTTGCACTCCATGGAGTTTTCCTTCTTCTTCTCTTTCGACAACTAGCACCGTGCTAACCACTTGGGGTGTGGCTGCAATGTACAGCAGGAGAGGTTCCTTTTCCTTCGGCGCCACCAAGATTGGTGGTGTCGAGATTGTGCGTTTCAGATCCTCGAAAGCTCTATCGGCTTCTTCGTTCCACTGGAATTTCTCCCCTTGCTTTATCAAAGCGTAGAACGGTAACGCTTTTTCTCCCAGCCTGGCGACGAATCTGCTCAAAGCTGCGACTCACCCAGTTAGTTGCTGTATTTCTTTCAACTTTGTTGGCTTCCTCATTGTTACGATAGCTTGTATTTTGTCGGGATTTGCTTCAATCCCTCTTGCTGAAACTAGAAACCCCAGAAGTTCTCCTGCTGGGACGCCGAAGGAGCACTTCGTCGGGTTCAGCTTGAGGCAGAATTTGTCGAGGTTGTCAAAGGTTTCCTTGAGATCCTCGATCAGCGTCGCCCCCTTTTTTGATGTTATGACAACATCGTCGATGTATACTTGCACGTTTTTTCCGATCTGTGTCGCCAAACACTTCTGCATCATCCTCTGATATGTTGCTCCCGCGTTTTTCAGACCAAAGGGCATTGTTCTGTAGCAAAACACGCCGTAAGGTGTGATGAACGCTGTTTTTACTTCATCTTCTTCTTTTAATCTGATCTGGTTATAACCAGAATATGCGTCCAGGAAGGAAAGACGTTCACACCCAGCCGTGGAGTCGATAATTTGATCGATCCTCGGGAGGGGAAAGTGATCCTTTGGACAATGTTTATTGAGACATGTAAAGTCGACGCACATGCGAAGGACCTTAGTGTTTTTCTTCGGCACCAGCACTGGATTTGCTACCCATGTGGCCTCTGTGTGCAGCTCCTTGATAAAACCAGCTTCTCTTAGTCGATCAATTTCTGACAGCATAGCCTTGCGGTTTGGTTCCGAAAAACGCCGCAAAGGTTGTTTGATTGGTCTCACTAGTGGATCCAAGTTTAGGTGGTGCTCGGCAAGTTCCCTGGGTACTCCTGGCATGTCAGCTGGACACCATGCGAAGATTTTCCAGTTCTCACGGAGGAACTCGATGAGCGCGCTTTCCTATGCGAGGTCCATGTCGTTCGCGATGGACGTCGTCTTTTTCGGGTCTGTCGGGTGAATCTGCACCTCCTTAGAATTTTTCTCAGTATTGAAAGTTGATTCTTTATTTGGCCTTCCAACGTCTGGCAGCACGTCGTAGTCAGTCATACTCCTTGACGCCAAATACTCAGCTTGCATCCCGAAAGTTTCTGATATCCGATGAAAATCCTTGTCACATTTATCGGCTAAAGCAAAGCTTCCTTTGACTGTGATTGGTCCCTTAGGTCCAGGCATCCTCCACAGCAGGTACGTGTAATGTGGTACCGCCATAAATCTAGCATATGCTGGTCGCCCCAACAGAGCTTGGTACTGTGACGGAAAATCTACGACTTCAAACTCCAACTTCTCGATTCTGTAATTTTCTCGAGTCCCAAACTGAACGTCGAGATTGATCTTCCCCAGCGGATAACTTGGCTTCTCCGGTGTAATACCATGGAACCTCGTGTCCGTTGGTTTTAGGTTTGCTAGGGATATATTCATCTTCCTTAGTGTATCTGCATACATAAGGTTTAAGCTGCTGCCGCCATCTATGAACACGCGAGAGACGTCGAACCCTGCGATGACTGCTGGTAGGATAAGTGCTGACTGCCCTGGTCGAGGAACTTGCTGTGGATAATCTGCTATGGTGAAGCCAATATCTTGCCCTGACCAATTAAGGTACTCAACTGTTGGTGGAGGCATTTTTTCTGCCATGAACACTTGCCGCGAAATTACTTTCTGAGTTCTATTGGATGGCCTTCCCTTCTGAATCATCGAGACCGCTCCGTTAGAGTTAGGATCAACGTAAGGCGGTGGTGGAGGTGCTGCCGCTATTCTGAGCTGATGTCGATTGTCGTCCGTAATCGCAGGAGGAGGTGGCAAGTGAATCTCACTCCTGGGTTCTCGAGGATTTCTCTGTGCTGCCCGAGCATTAGCATGCTCTGCCCACCTTAACATTGCCTGGAAATTGCGACAATCTTTTTGCAGATGTCCTGACTGTCTTTTTCCGTTGCTGTCGAGGAAAAAGTGCATCTGACACGGCCCGTTCATCATTTCTTCGGGAGACACGAAAGGCCTCTGGAACCTTGGCCCACTATTTTGCCTGTTGTTTCGGGAGTCATCTCTATTGTCGCCTCGTTGCTCATTGCTTCTCTGGTAATCATCTCTATTGTTTCCTCCGGTGTTCGCTCGGAAGCCTGCCGAAATTTGACCTGGAGCGTCGTAACTCGGGTACTGCCGAGGAAATCGTCGCCTTGGTTGATAGTTTCGACCGCGATCTTCCTCTGGCGACCTATGCCGTTTGTTGTGAACAGCATCTTCTCCATCTGCCCACCTGTTTGCTATTTCCATTAAAGAAGATACTGTCTTTGGATTGGTTCTCCCCAAATCCTCGACAAAATCTCCACGCCTGATCCCTGCGACAAACGCATCTATCGCTCTCTCGTCAGATATATTTTCTGCCGAGTTTTTGATGATGTTCCACCTTTGGATATATTTTCTCATTGGCTCGTCTGGCTTTTGTCGGCATGCTCTCAACTCCTCTAACGACGCAGGTTTCTTGCACGTGGACCGGAAGTTCTTGACGAACACGTCCTCGAAGCTTTCCCAGCTGTCGATGGATCCTGGAGGAAGTTTCTTTATCCAAGATCGTGCGGCTCCACTCAAATGCACCTGGATGCTTTGCATAGCTATTGCTCTGGTTCCTCCTGTAAGCTTCACCGTCTCGAGATAATCAACTAGCCAATCCTCTGGATCTTGAAGGCCGTCGAATTTCTTGAAGTTATCAGGTAACTTGAATCCCGAAGGGACTCGAGTTTTTCGCACTCTCCTCGTGAAGCACGGCAAGCCACACATATCCTCGTCGTTTAATTCTGGGGACTGCCGATGTTCCCTCCTGCTTTGTCGCGCTCTGTCGACCCTTGCTTGTGCTGCCGTGTCCCTTGCTCCACTTGGTCCTTCGGGAGCTGCTGCTGCTGCTGCCGCAGGTCGTGGACTATTTTGCCTTGCCGCTCCTTCGGGAGGTGTTGATACAAACGCCGTCCCCATGGCTCCAACTCCTGCTATCGCCATGTTGTACAGTGTTTCCCTTGGATCTCCTGGAGGTGGTTTAGATGCGAGGATAAAAGCTTGTGTCGCCATATACCCAGCCTCTGGTGTCTTAGGGATGATGTTTCCTCTTGTGTCTATCGACATAAAAGACATGTCGAGGTTTTGGACCAAGTGCTCTCTTTCTCCTTCGGGTACGTGTTGTAACCTCGATCTTGCTCTATTCCGAGCCTCCCTGTGGCTATCACCCGAAGTTCTAGATTGTCGACTCAGCTCTGCCCTTCTCCTGCTGGATGCAGAAGCTGCCTCCTTTCTTCCGTTTAACTCAGCCTGCCTGTTTTTCCAATTCCCTTGCCGCTCGTGCGAGCCTATATTGATATGCTTGTAATTCCTCTGGCGTGGCTGTGGTGGCCATTGGTTCTGAGCCATCCATAGCTCTCGCGGCTCTATCCCATGCTGCTTGCGGGAGTCGAACTCTGTGTCGCGGCTGTGGCCCGACATATTTATTGCCTAGACCTCGCCGCAGATCAGAGGGATCGACGTATGGATTTCCCAAATCGTCGAAAGCCTCAGATGTTTCTTCTTGGTCATGGCTTGGCTCTCCGATGACATAAATCTGATGATACTTTGTATTCAGATCTATGTTGGGTTTGGTGACACCATCGTTAAGATTGGCGAAGACCTTGCCCACTGTAGTAGATTTGTCGATGAAGTTGTAGTTGTCGACACTGCTTGAGCCATCGCTTATATATGAGTCCGCAGATGACTCAAACGACATGTCGCTGAAGATCTTGGCGAGTTTTTCTCTTGCCCTGGTGCTGATGAAGCGTGACGACGAAGTTTCTTCTTCTCCTGATTCGGTTGACGATGTATAGCTTGAAAAATCGGAATTGACCGCCGACGATCCCGACGAAATCGGAATTTCGACACGATACGATCCTTCTTTCTCGACGCGAAAGTGAAACCTTCCGAACGTCATCTCCATAGGCTCCTCCAGATATGCATATGCATCCAAACGGGAGGGCGGGTGAGGAACAAAATCGACAGGACCAGTAGCGATCTGTTTACCTCGATCCATTGCGTTGCTTGCGGTTGACGAAGTCGACGATCTTGAATGTGCCATCGAGATCAGATCCTTGACGCCTCTAGTTCCCACAGACGGCGCCAATTGACAAGGTATTAACTTGTCAATGCCTACGGGTTCTAGACTAGGGTTTAGTTGGAAGTAGAGGGCAAGTAGATCTCGAAGGTTTCAGCCGAAAAGTACTCAACGATTATGAAAACTAGGGTTTGAGAGACAATGATTTTATGATTCTTCGTCCCTCGACTCCCCCTTATATAGGAGATGGAGCCGAGGGATTCGTGTTGTACAAGTTACAGAGTCCGGGAAGGTTTCTAACTCATCCCGCAAGATTACAAATAACACTTCCTATTACAACTCTAGCTTTCCTTAATAATATCTTGGGCTTCCGAATCTTCTTATTCTTCGGGTAGTGGGCATTCAGTAAACCCCGGGTACTATCTTCGGCAGGCCCATTTGGGATGCCTATGTCACAGGGACTTCCTCTGTGTTGATGGGCAACGGCTCGCATGCTACTGTTCGTGGTGTTGGTACGGTCGATCTGAAGTTCACTTCGGGGAAGATCGTGCGCCTGAAGAACGTGCATCATGTCCCTTCTATCAATAAAAATCTTGTTAGCGGATCGCTTCTGTGTCGTGATGGCTACAAGATTGTGTTTGAGTCCAATAAATTTGTTGTGTCAAAATTTGGAACCTTTGTTGGTAAAGGCTATGAGTGCGGAGGTTTGTTCCGCCTATCCCTGTCAGACGTTTGTAATAAAGTTGTTAATCATATTTGGACAAACACTGAGACAAATGTTTGGCATTCACGTCTTTGTCATGTTAATTTTGGTTGTATGACGTGGCTAGCTAAACTGAATTTAATCCCAAGTTTCACTAATGTAAAGGGTTCTAAGTGTCAAGTGTGTGTTCAAGCTAAGCAACCTCGCAAGTCTCATACGACTGCGGAGGTAAGAAATGTGGCACCTCTAGAACTCATACATTCAGATATCTGCGAGATGAATGGTGTGTTGACAAAAGGTGGAAAGAAATACTTCATGACGTTCATTGATGACTCAACTAGATATTGTTATGTGTATCTTCTGAAATCGAAGGATGAAGCGTTAAGTTTCTTCAAAATCTATAAAGCTGAAACAGAAAATCAACTTGAACGAAAGATCAAGCGACTTAGGTCTGATCGTGGTGGAGAGTATTTCTCCAATGAGTTAGACTCATTTTGTGCGGAGCATGGTATAATCCATGAGAGGACGCCTCCCTACTCACCTCAGTCAAATGGGGTGGCCTAAAGAAAGAACCGCACTCTAACTGATTTGGTTAACGCCATGTTAGACACATCGGGTCTCTCCAAGGCATGGTGGGGGGAGGCGATATTGACTGCATGTCATGTCCTAAACCGAGTTCCCACAAAGAATAAGGAGATAACTCCATTCGAGGAATGGGAGAAGTAAAGATTGAAACTCTCTTACCTACAGACTTGGGGATGTTTGGCCAAAGTCAATGTGCCAATTCCCAAGAAGCGCAAGGTTGGACCAAAAACTGTTGATTGTGTTTTTCTGGGCTATGCTTTTCATAGCATTGGCTATAGATTATTGATAGTAAAGTCTGAGGTATCCGACATGCATGTTGGTACAATCATGGAGTCGAATGATGCGACTTTCTTTGAGGATATATTTCCCATGAAGGATATTCCTAGCTCATCGAATCAGGGGATGCCTAGTACATCTATCCAGGAATTCGCTACAATTCCTGAATCCACCATTCCGATAGAACACCTTGAGAATCGGAGGAGGATAACAATGAAGCTCCTAAAAGGAGTAAGAGACAGAGGACTGCGAAGTCCTTTGGTAATGATTTCATTGTGTATCTCGTGGATGACACTCCCACTTCTATTCCGAAGCCTATGCATCTCCGGATGCCGACTACTCGGAAGGAAGCTGTCCGAAGTGAGATGGATTCCATTTTGACTAATGGAACTTGGGAGATTACTGATCGTCCTTATGGGTGCAAACCCGTGGGATGTAAATGGGTGTTTAAGAAGAAGCTTAGGCCTGATGGTACAATTGAAAAGTACAAGGCACAGCTTGTGGCCAAGGGTTATACCCAAAAGGAAGGTGAAGATTCTTTGATACGTACTCACCTGTAGCTAGATTGACTACCATTAGAGTACTACTATCACTGGCTGCCTCATACGGTCTTCTCATTCATCAAATGGATGTTAAGACAGCTTTCCTAAATGGAGAGTTGGATGAGGAAATTTACATGGACCAGCCAGATGGATTTGTAGTAAATGGTCAAGAAGGAAAGGTGTGCAAATTATTGAAGTCTTTATATGGTCTCAAGCAAGCACCTAAGCGATGGCATGAGAAGTTCGAAAGAACTTTAACTGCTGAAGGCTTTGTTGTAAATGAAGCTGATAAATGTGTGTACTATCGCCATGGTGGGGGCGAAGGAGTCATTCTTTGCTTATACGTCGATGACATACTGATTTTCGGAACCAACCTAAATATCATCAAGAAGACCAAGGATTTCTTATCTCGCTGTTTTGAGATGAAGGATCTTGGGGTAGCTGATGTAATCTTAAACATCAAGCTGTTGAAGGATGACAATGGTGGGATTACACTGCTTCAATCTCACTATGTGGAAAAGATCTTGAGTCGTTTTGGGTATAGCGATTGCAAGTCTTGTCCAACGCCTTATGATCCTAGTGTGCTTGCTTAGAAAGAATAAAACGACTCGCTAGAGGTCAACTAAGATATTCTCGGATTATTGGCTCGTCGATGTATTTGGCTAGCGCTACGAGGCTCGACATCGCCTTTGCTGTGAGCAAACTTAGCCGATTTGTCTCAAATCCTGGTGATGATCATCGGCATGCTCTTGAAAGAGTGATGCACTATCTAAAAGGCACTGCGAGTTATGGCATTCACTATACCGGGTATCCGAGGGTACTAGAGGGTTATAGTGATTCAAACTGGATTTCTGATGCTGATGAGATTAAGGCCAGTAGTGGATATGTATTTACACTTGGTGGTGGCGCTGTTTCTTGGAAGTCTTGCAAGCAGACCATCTTAACGAGGTCAACAATGGAAGCAGAACTCACAGCACTAGACACAACCACTGTTGAAGCAGAGTGGCTTCGTGAACTCTTGATGAACTTACCCGTGGTTGAGAAACCAATACCCGCTATCCCAATGAACTGTGATAATCAAACTGTGATCATCAAGGTTAATAGTTCTAAGGATAATATGAAGTCATCAAGGCATGTGAAGAGGAGATTAAAATCTATCAGAAAAATGAGAAACTCCGGAGTTATTGCATTGGATTATATCCATACATCTAGAAATTTGGCAGACCCCTTCACGAAGGGTCTATCACGTAACGTGATAGATAATGCATCAAAGGAGATGGGTATGAGACCCACCATTTAAGTTGTCCACAGTGGTAACCCATTCTATGTGATCGGAGATCCCGTGAATTAGAACTGGGAGACAAGCTGTATGTCAACTGAGAGGAAAGTATCCTTACTCCTTATATGATACCACTCCTTAAAAGATGCAATACTTTCCTAATCTGCACGGTAGGCTAATTTATCTTAATGTGTTCTAAGTTGCTTATTTAAGCACATATGTTGTCCTGCAGAACATCCGTTGAAGAACACACCTATATGAGTTTGGTTGTTAAAACGTCGCAACCTATGAGAGTTGGGTGCTTTCTAATAAACTCATGAAAGACCATGGAGTATGACGCATAAGCTCCACCCGCGGGGAAGCCCTGCGACGGCCTAGTACCGGTCAAGGCTCGTTGTGAAGCTAGATTAGCAGAAAACTTGCAGTTCAAGGCTTAGTCCACTGTTCAAGTAGCAGTCTAGTGTAGCATAGAGTTCTGGCGAAAGTTCAACTTAACAGTCTTCGCTATAGTACCGGTATATAAAACAATGTTTTGGAACCAAAGGCAAATTCTATGTGCCTCTAGGATCTGGTGGGGGATTGTTGGAATTTTGGCCCATATTGGATCAACACAATAAATATTCCAAAAATTTCTAATAAATCCTAGAGGCCCACATGGCCCATTCATGCATGGCAGGGGTGGGGGATAAAAGTTTAGTCCCACATTGCTAGTTGAAGAAGAGTTGGAGCAGCTTATAAGGGGAGCTCTTCATACCTTTTGTAAGAGAGAAATAATAGGAGGAAATAGGAGCTGACCACACGCGCGCTCCTCCTCCGACGACGTTGCCGCTCGCTCGCCTCGTCACGACACGACACGTTGCGCCGCGCCGCGGTTTGCGGGAATGCTGAGAGCCGAGAGCCTCTCTCTTTCTTTTTGCCACTCATGAACGGGTATATGAACAGACGCTAGGAACTGAAACGTTTTTCAGTTGGTTTTGAATAAGTAGGCTGTTCAGCTTCGGCTGCTGCCTGTTCGGTTCACCTCCCTGGCCCTTCGTTTCATCTCCTCACGTGGCCTGTTCAGCTCCTCTCTCTGTGCCTATAAAAGAGGTCGCTCCTCTCCGGAGATACACTACGAGACACATGCGCCTACCACTCGGTTCCAGAGCTTTGCGCCGCCGCTCAAGACTTCTCCATCCCATCTATCGGCGTGCACCGCTGGACGGGACAGCAGGCCTCCGGAACCCCGTCTCTTGTGATCCTGTACGGGAGAGATGCGATAAGGTTTTTGGGGAGCGTTCTACCGCGACTGCTGGCTTCAACATCGACACGGAGGCCGACGACTACTTCCCCAACGACGACTTCTTCCCCGACATCAGCAACCTCTTCAGCGACATGGCTCTCAACAGCGACAACGGCAACGCTGGTTCCTCTTCTGGACCGTATGTGTTCTTGCCTTTCTTTTATGAGATTATTATCCTCTTTCTTCTCCTAGCAACAAGTTCAGGTTCATTGTCAGCAAACATATTGCTCTTCTCAATCAGTTTAGACATGTTTCTCCTTTACTCTATGGTGATTTGCATGACTAGTTTTATCTCAAACTTTTTAGTCATGTTTTATCCAATGTTTTATTTGATTAAATCATGGGGAAAATTGCTAATATATTCAACACGAACCGCTCTGCGTGAAGGCAGTGATGCTAGCAGCAGTAGGCGGGACTCGGGAGCAGACGAGAGATGGGGCTTGCCTGCGCCCGCGGCTGTGCGCCCATCCGTATGCCGCGGTCTTTATTATCCATCGCACGGTTCTGCTTTGTTCTCTTCTCACGCTTTCCCTTTTCAGTTAAAACAAATTTCGAATACCGTTCTAATACTCCTCCATAGAGTATGTCTCCTCCGTAGAATGCGCTATGATGATCTGCGACATCTCTGGCGACGCCAAGCTTGGAGAAGGTCATCGGATGGTGGCGGCCAGCAACGTCTTCCGCACCGGCGAGCAAATATCTGTCGATGCTGGAGCTCGCAAAAATGGAAATCGATAGAACGTTGTCGATGCGTCAAGGAGCCGAGCGCCCGCCCGTGCGTACTGACCCTACTCGTCGTTGATAGGAACCAGACCCGGCCTCCGGTGACATGAGGTCCATCCAGGCCGCCGCTGACTCGCACCTGCCGATCAACCTCGCCCGTCGTCTGCTCATCAAGATCAACGCCGGCATATTGCATTACCCCGTTGGCATTCTGTCCGGTTTTATTTCTCCAGCCGATGATCCATGCATAAGACCATGATCATGTATATCTCATCCGTGCAGCCGGCTCTGTCTCAGGGACAAGGTAACGATATTGCCTATGCGTGTGTTCATATCATCGCTTGAGCCTTGAGGAGTTGAGGGTGCACAAAACAGTCATGCGGTAGGGCAACGCCATTGACACGCCGGCCAGGTTGATGGGCGACAATCGCCGTCAAGGCGAAGTAATTCATCGCCCGAAAACATCACCAACGTCCGGCCGTCCGTCCTGTCCTCTTCCGCGCTTAGCTCCTCTTAGAGTTGGGAATCGGCCAGATTGTTGGTCTCAGGCTCATTCTCGTGTGGTCCTCTTCTTCGGGCTCTCGCTCTCGGAAGCGATGGTCCTCTTCTTCGGGCTCTCGCTCATGGAAGCGATGTCTCGGACAGCGAGCGCATGTCGATACGAGGTCGCCCGCGGTCGCCTCGGCGCCACTGCTATCCTCGACGACGGGAGGAGGGCCACGTGAGGTCCAAGTCTCTGAGAATCCCCTGCTCGCCTGTGCGGAAAGCGTCGCCCGCCGTTTATTATAGTGCCTTCTACGGAGGATGAAGAAGAGTACAGCAAGATATGTATTAGAACAGTATTTGCCATGCTACACAGTGCCCAGGCACTATTTAGTCTTCCACGGTGCCCCACCCAAAAATAGAAAAGAATTAGTTAACTGTCACTATCGGTTCCCAAAAAAGGAAATCCTAATCCCTCACGTTTCTTCTGCACACAATCCCTCTCCGTACCACCATCGCACGTCTTCTTCCTGTGAACCCACTTCCCACGCCATCGTTTTACCACAGTCTGGTCCCATTGCTATTTAGTAGAATTAAAACAAAGGATCTTGGCAGGAATAAAAAAATGCATCCCTCTAAAAAATAATTCATACTGCTCATTTTGTGATCCAAATGACGATGTACAAAATACAGCGATGGATGTAAAAATATATAAAAATTACATTCAAAATCACCAAAATTGGGATCACAAATATACTCTAGATGTAGAAAAATGTACAATATACGACGGATGTAAAAAATCAAATATACTCTAGATGTAGAAAAATGTACAATATACAGCCATGGATGTAAAAAATATATATAAATTACATTCAAAATCACCAAAATAGTATTATGTCTTACACCTTGATCCATTAAACATTATAGATGTAGAAAAACGATGAAAACTACATCCACAGTGGAGAAAGAAAATAATATAGTTATATCTTTCTACTGATGGGAAAGTAAAAAAAGTTTAAGAAGCAAAAATTAGTCTGCACAAATTACATCCATGACATAATTTCTTCGTACCGATCTGGAAGTAAAATATTTAAGAGGCAAAATTAATCTGCAAAAGTTACATCTATGAACAATTTTTTAGTGCATGCAATAGAATAGATCAAGTACAGTAGTAGTAATCTTGAGGATTCGGGCACCTGAAACATCCTCAGCGCGAACGCCCTGGCACGCGGGCTCCCACCCGGAGGATCTGCTCCGCCGTTGTCCAACCGCCGCCCTTGGCCGGGAGGAGGACCCCGATGATGCAGGCCCGAATGGAGTCGTCGTCGGCGCCCATGAACTTGGAGGCGAGGCAGACGAGCATGGTCTCGATGAAGACACTGGGCTTGTCGGGCAGGACGTCGTGTGCGGAGCTCGCCGCCGCCAGGAGGGCGGGGCACGCAGATGGGTCACAGATGCGAGGGGCGGCGGCATCGAGGGCCTGGAGGCGCGAGCCTGGAGGGGGAGCAGTGGAGGGGCGGCGGCATCGACCGGTGTTGGGAGAGAAACGAACTGTTGGTCGACGGAGGAAGCTCCCCTCGTGCCTCACCGCGGCAAGCACGCAGGCAGGTGCTTGCTACATCTCTCGACGGTGGCGCCGGCCTCACGGGGCTAGAGGGCCTCTTCGACGGCGGTCTCGCACCGCGCCACCCGCTTGATACCCCGCTTGGCCGCCGGTCGCCGCCTCCGTGCTCGGCCGCTAGCCGCCGCATCTGACAAAGAGGTGCGGGAGTGAGATGTGTTTCAGGGAGGTGAAGAATGGGGAAATTTTGACCGACCGTCTCTTCTCTCTCTCAAGTATCAAGGAGTGCCGCACGGATCGGGAGAGTTGTCAGATGGCAATCTGACGTGACAGACCAGGAGCACCGCCTAAAACTACACGGTGCCCAGGCAACAATTAGATATTGGGTTATTTTTAATCGAAAAACGGACGCGTCAGAAGGGAATGAAGCAGAACCGTGGGATGCCTAAGAAACGGCCGGGCGCACGGATGGGCACAGGACCGCGGCGCAGGCAACCCCCGTCCGCAGAGGAGGACCACGCGCGAGACAGGCGACCGATCTTTCCCCAGCGATAGATCGGCTGATTTCAAGCATTTACCTAATCAAATTGCCTTGGGCTGGTCGATCTGCTGTGCTGCTACTATTTGCTTTGGCTGGACGTAATACTAGGTCGCGCGGATGGATTTTCTCCTCGGTGATCCACGCGCGGCAACGGAATCCGGACAGAAGCAAACTTGAACACGCTCGCAAGAAACAGATCGAAGCGACTGGATGCTGGCAATGTCAGCACCTTGACAGACGCAACGCGATGCGATGAAATGCAACTCCGACGAATCGCTAGAAGCGGCGCACAATACCTTGGTGAAGCTGCCTGATGTCGCCAGACTACCTCTGTTGATCCAATTGTCGTTGCGCGGTGATGCCTAAGGAGCACAACGGAGAAATCTCCGCAGCGGTTCGATCTTAAAACCTTGTGATCTCATACTTGTAAACACAAATATATTAAACGAATAACACGAACACATATCTTTACGTGAAAAATCTAAATAGGAAAAAACCACGGAATGCATGGCAGTATATCACTATAATTGGGAGGAGTATTACTGTGCATGACAGGACATAATGTGCTATCCATATGATGGAACTCTCTCGATCTATTATATGACTAGTTGAAACTATATATAGAGGCAAACAACTCTTTTTTTTTGGCGGACACCAAATAAAGTTATAGATGTGCTACGGCTAGCATGTTTGGCATACCGTGATCCATCAGAACTCCTTCCATAGTACATCAGGTAAATAGGATTCGGATCATATTCAACAGTAACTATTACTGATTTAAATCAAATATACTGCAAAAAAAGTTCACCATCTAGTACTTTCATGTTAAGTTAAATAGGAATTTTTTTTCAAAAAAGCTAAATACGAAAATTTGGTACAAAGAATAGCGAATAGCCTCATATAACATCAAATAAAATTTAGGAACAGTTTGTATCCTTCCACAAACCTACAATTTGGTCGACAAAATCAGTAACATTTTCAACCAGACCAAGATTTAAAAGCAGGTTAAAAAACTATCACTCCCTCCGTCTATAAAAGAATGTCGAAGATTTATTTAAATTCGAATGTATGAATACACTAAAGAGTGTCTAGATATACATCTAAATTTAGATGAACTTGTGGCATCCTTTTATAGACGGAGGTAGTACATAACAAAGACTACATTGAAACATCACAAGTGGCAAGATAGAAATTCCTACTCGACTCAGAATGTCGTTTGTTTCTCATGCACCTGGAGCACCGTCTCTTGGTCCCATACAGATAGAAGGCTCTTTAATTTCTGCATAATAAATACCGAAAATAAAATAAAATAACATCAGCTATGTGACAATTAAATTTGCCCAACAACATAGAGGGAGTACATTGTTACGTAGAAAGGAAACATACAATTTACAGCGTGGACATTCGTAATAAACATATTATTAGGAAACATAGCCACACCTGGGATACGGAAGCCAGTGAAGGGACATAGTCTCCCCGGCTTCACGGACATCTTTGTGGCCCGCCTTGATTTGAGGTGGATCATATAAGAATCACCGGATGAGTGCACAAAGATGACATCCGTGCCTTTCACGAAGCCACTCACATATATCCAATGAGGCTTTATTGGGGTTGGGAGAGCATCATCAGGCAGCATCGTCTCGAGCTCGATGGTCCTGCTGCAAACCCACATCGGAATTCCGTGGGCATCTACTTCCAGTAATGACCACATCTAAAGGTATAATTGATGCCCCCCCATGGGGGTCTCACAACGATCCTTGCTTCTGGATCGTCGGATCTCCCCATCAACTGCATCTTGTCCACCCATTCTAGACAGCAGCGCAGCCTCCCATTGGCTGCCCTCTAGATTAAACCATGCAACAGCCGTGGTCTACCCACCTGCAGCTGCGTTCGGGACCCACGTTTGTCCGGGTCCACACGTCATTCGCTTGGGGTAAGTTTGGGTTGGGTCAGGCGCGAGCGTGAGACAACCAGGAGGCAAAGCCTTCCCCAATCACGTCCTCTCCTTTCTCCCCCAATCCCCTTTCTCTCCTTCTCCACCGAGCCTCCTCCTCCCAGCCCTTGCTTGGCCGCCCGCCCCTGCCTTCTCCACCCAGCCGGTTGCGGCTTCGCCGGCCGGAGGCCATGACGGCAGGACGACGCCGAGATCGATGAGGAATGGGGAGGCAGCGGGCGAGCTCAAGGTGGAAGTAGACCATGGTGGGTAGGGTTTCTTGATCTCTCCTCTGTCTGCCGCCTCTCCCTCCTCGATTTCCTCTCCTCCTCCTTTCTGGCAAGCCAATCCCGCCTCACTTAATCCCGTGCAGTAGTGGAAGAGGAACCACAACGCTGTGGTGGAGCATCCCGCTGCCTAGGCCCGCCTCCAAGAATACATCCAACCTACAGGTCTGTAGCACACCCCTCTTTCTTCCTCTCCCTCTCCCTCTCAAATCCCTACAGATTCTTATCTTTGTTTGTCCAGTTTTCATTTTGTTTATGCCTACAAGGTGTTTGACAAAAATCCTACAGGGGGTAAGATGAGTCTATGTAGTTAATTAATTGGATTATTGTAATGATTTGGCTGGCTCAACTTTCTGGATATTCAAGATATTTCTACTTTAGGAACTTCAAGTGACAAAAATCTTTTTTCGTATTGTCTTACTTTAGGTTTGTCACTGCATCACACATGTGCTACTCACAGTTAGAGCAACAAAGAAAATCTGGGAAGGTGTTGATTTATGTCTATGGACAAAGGCTGATCCGGAGGTGGTGATTTATGTGTCTTCTTTTTTCTTTGGAAGGGCGTAGGAAAGTGTTTGATTTTACTCATTTATAATGGAGTGCGTGTCTTGATCTGCAGGAACTTAACTGGGTCAAATCCATGTGACTACAAATTATGTATGTCATCAAGTCTAATTAGTCACTTGTAAGAATTTATTATATGTCTCCTCGCGTCAATTATATTTTGCATTTCTATTTTTTGGTTGCTTCTTTTAGTTTATCCTTTGTTTATTTTTGGTGCAGGTGTATTCTATAGGAAGAAGATGAAGTTGGCTCACGAAGGATGCCAACAAGCATTGCAGTTGTCTGCCCTCCTCGGCCATTTGTGTACTTGGTGGGCGTCGTCGTTTCGGTCATCCTTGTGCCCAGAAAGCATCTAGGTATCTCTCTCTGGTAGATATTCAAGGGAAACAGAGGCCTACACTTAATTTAAGCGCTGGAACATTCTGGAGCAACAATGAGGAGGCAATAGCAAGAGGATGCGGGAGCAAGAGAAGAAGATGAAGTCCACCACGGCTTCTTCACTCTACCTGTGGCCTGTAGACTGTTCCTACAGTTTAGATGACTATAATATCTGGTCATCTGAATACTCTGAATATGTACACCTACAATTCACCTACTTGTATTCTAAATCAGTGCAAGATTTGAAATAGCTTTCAAATAAAACCATGATGGAATGAGGAGAACTCGTCAATGGATTTGTTTGCAGGGTCTTGCTGAAATAGGATGAATATTTATGTATATTCTTACTCGGAGGTGATCATTCCATTCCCCCCTTATTGGCCTATTTATTTATTAGTGATATCGAATGCTACTATGATTTGAAATCAGGAAATACACTTTTTGTTTGCTGAGCATCGATTCTTTGTATGCTCGCCATATAATGTTTCTGCTCAGATAATTAAATTGTTTTACTTCTCAGTACAATGATAAGGCACAGTTGACTGAAGAATATATTTTCTCTCTGATTTAGATATAACCACTGAACTAAAAGCCATTATGTGAGTTTACATCCTTTACTCTCAGGCTGACCATGCTTTATATCAATTAAATATCCAGATACTGCTTCCTTTTATTTATGATGCCCCCGAGAAAATTTATCATTGCAATTTCCTCCCTGATTCTTAGTCTATACACAAATAATATTAGTCTATGAGTTTTTCATTCTCAAATTTAGCTATTTATAACAGGGTAAAACAATTTAAACACCTCATGCATCTTACATGTGTAGGAACGGGTTGTTTTAGAGAGCATTTTAAAATAGCATACTATTGTTTGTCAAATACAGGTTGGTACCAAAAAAGTGAGATTAGGATGGGAAGGAATCTCCTCATTTCAAATTTTATTTATGAAGCACCTCATGCACCCATTCTTCTTGGATCTTATACTTGATTGTGTGAATTGCAATGGAAAGTTCATTGTATTGTAGTGTCATATGGTTGTTCAACACCAGATGTGATATAATTTCAACACCTATGTTCCAATGCATATGGTTGTTCAGTTTTTATTAATCCACTATGGTACTCTTTTTAATTTTGATGTGTGAGATTTGATTTGGTTTGTGATTTTCAGTCAGACATGTTGAAGAGTTACCTGTCCAGGTCCCGCTCCGTGGCATCTCCGGCCACCGCTGCAGCTATGGTGGTCACATCACCATCAGGTACCTACATTAAGAATTTTGTACTCGCTACCGATTGAGCCGGCTTTTCCCAAATGTCTTAATGTATATACCTATGGATATTTTCTCAAGAGGAGCTTGTAAACTCATCTCTCTTCATCAGCTTGCAACATCAGTTAACTGAATTTGAACTATCCAGTTTTACCTCATGATGTTTCATGTTTCAGGTTCAGGATTATGAGAACATGAGCCATTTGGATATTTGAGAGAAAGATCAAAACGTTAGTGTGTATATCCTGGGAAGGGAGAGATAGTCCTTGCTCAGTTTAGCCTTGACAACTCCTGGAATAGAGCAATGGTATGGCTACAGTTAATTTACCCATCTTGAAACTAACTAAATGATTCTTTGAATGACTAACTTGAGCTATGGAATTGTAGGAGGTTTCAAGGCAATTCTTTTCAAGGTCCGCTTCCAGCTACTCTTGCCAATCTTGGCCAAATGAAAGACTTGTAAGTGTCTATTTCCAGTGATAAGAGCTAAGTGTCATTCTTAAATGTCAAGGTTGCAGCAGAGAAAATTTAATAATATACTTCTGTTGGGCAGACAAATTGGTGATATAGTAAATGGAAGTTCTTCTTCATTGCCATTCCTCACTAATATGACATCTTTGACCACCCTGTATGCATAACTTACTATTCAGTTATTGGCTCAAATGACAGTTCCAATTTGTTGTAATTCACCGAGTTGTTATCCTAAAACTTGTATTATGTTATTTTGCAGGGTTTTGAGGAACTGTAGGATATCTGATAGGCTTGTATCAGTAGACTTTTCAAACTTCGCGAGTTTACGTTTATTGTAAGCATTTTATTTCGGCATCCAAGTGCCTTTTGTGCAAGATACTTAAATGCATTGCTATAGATTGTATATATTGGTGTATGACGTCTTTCCTGTCTTGCTTTTTTACAGGGATTTGAGTTTCAACAATATCACAGGCCAAGTACCACAAACTTTGTTTAAGCTGACCTCACTCCACTTCTTGTATGGACTCTCTTGACTTGCAAAGCGTATTTCTGTGGAAGGAAAACTTTTATCATTCTTCTCGCTAATCTTTATAAATTTTGTTGTGACTAGATTTCTTGGGAACAATAGCCTTTCAGGAAGCCTTCCAAGCTCAATAGGATCTTCACTTAAAAATTTGTATGGAATGTGGTTCGGTTTTACTTACAGTATCACACAATAAAATCAGGAGATGTTTATTTAATTTCTAATGGTGCTTTCATATTATTATGTAGAGATTTTTCTTACAATCAGCTATCAGGAACCGTTCCTTCTTGGGCTAAAGATTCACAGTTGTAAGTTCCAAGTTCTGAATTTCCCATTACTGGCTGAACCAAATCCAGCCCAACTAAGGCTTATTAGGCTTATAGTGTACACAAGAAATAAGCAAGAATCATATTGATAAATATGAAAGTATGTTTGGTGCATCTGTCTTAAGCATTTATAAAGTTGTGTCTGGGTTCTTTGGTGGATATGAGGTGGCTCGGAGAAGCACTGTGGTTGGTTCCTTGGACCACAATAACAGGTGTGATGGGCAGAACACTTCAGCTCTGGTTGTGTGAGCCGTCTAATCGATTTATCTTCTCAGTTACATATGCCATTGGTCATGTTTCTCGACTTCTCCTTTTTGGATTTCTTGATAGTTTGTTGTGTGACATTTGCCGTGTTCTTGCTGCAGGTGTTCCTCTGTCCATTGGATGTCCACTGGTTGCATATATACAACACGCAGATGGCTACATGTGTTGCTATGTTCATTATGTTAGTTCCATTTCTTTGGTCGTGTTGCAGGATTGCAACTCATCCCTTTTTACAGTTTGTCTCCTGCATGGTCAGGTTTCTTACAAGCTATATGCATCACCTGCTGTTAACTTTATCATTATTCGTCAACCGTTCGCATGGAGGTTGTTGAGATTCTAACCACAGCCCTGCTTGAGGAGATGCTGAAGAAGCTGTGCTTGCCAAGCCCAAAGCACAAGAAATACTTATCTCTGGAAGCATAGCTGATTGCTTCGATCACGTTCTACCCGAAAACTTTGTCTTAGTTTTACTTACGGCAACATCTCACTGTCCAGCTGTCCTATGGACGGTTTGGGGGCTGCAAATATAATATCTAAGCATATAATGCTCCTTTAAAATCCAAGCAGATTGACATGGGAGTATTAATCTCTGTAATTGTCGTATTTTTTTATTGGAAATTTATTCAGTAAATGCTAGCAAGGTGTTCAATTAATATTTTAGCTAGCTATTTCTGATGATCTGTACAACTAATTTCTTTAGCTTCCTAAATTTAATCCTATTTTTGCAGGTGCCAGCCCCCGCACCCAGGTGCAACGGCTCCAACTCCTGGTGGCGAGCATGGGTATTCATGGGTAAACTCCTGACCCTCATAGGGCAAGACCCTGTGATCTCACGGGAAGCTGGAAGATACATCGTCTGGTTGATTCCAGGGCTCTTTGCCTATGCAGTCAGCCATCCCCTAACAAAGTTTTTGCAGTCTCAGAGCCTAATAATTCCTATGCTTTGGTCCTCCATTGGAACATTGCTCTTGCACATTCCTCTCTGTTGGTTATTGGTTTTGGAGACCAGTATGGGGTATTTTGGAGTCGGTGTGTTCATGCGCCTAGCTCTGCCATCTGCACTAATGTTATGGTAATCCCAGCAGTGTGATTCACAATATCTCTGTGTCATGTTTCTTTTACACATGCTAATGCCTTTTCTTGTGCATCTTCCAGTTTTGAATGGTGGTCATTTGAGGCCATTATTCTTCTGTCGGGACTTCTACCCAATCCAGAGCTGCAAACTTCTGTTCTTTCGACCTGTTAAGAATTTCCCATGTAAGGTAATAAGCTCTTATGGTAATATCTGCATTATACTTACACTCATCTTCTTGTGCAGCATGACAACAATCACAGATCTTATGCTCTAGGACAAACAGGTATTGGAATACATCTATGACGCATGAACTTGAATAGAAAATATGATGTTTCACATTCTCTGATCGCTCGCATGTTACGTTTCTTTCTGATACACCTATGATTGTTAGGCAGCATTCCCTTTTTATTGTCTAAACCTTCGTTGATTCAGTTATCTCCTGAATTTTCTCGGTCAGTACTTGTAGAATCAAAAGGGAGTAACCTGCATAGTTATATGATACTTGGTTTGCTCGAAAGAATAAATGCTAATAAAATCCTAGACTGCCACGACTAGAGGGCATGTATCTAATGGTTTGGCTGGTCTCATCTGCAAGTATTTTTCTTTCATCTCATCTGTCTTGACACGGTTCATATCACACCTATGCAGAAAACTAAGTTATTATGTACTATTATCATCACAAGGCTTAGCCCTGAACAAGGCTCTTGATTCTCTTCCTGTGCAACTTGCCATAAATCGGTGGTTCCATACGACACAGAGTAAAGGTGCTCTGATTTAGGCCGTTGATTAATTAGTATTTAGTTGTTTGTGTATGGATTTGCCTAGAGGTATTCAGGTTACTTCCGTCCCAGCGTGCTAAAGCAATCCTGCATTTTTAATGTTTTATAGGAGTATGTTTCCTAATAATTGAGCAGTGAGGCAGAGTAAGCACAGATACAGACCAACAGACTTTTATTATTTTTCCTAAATAAAAAGGAAAATCCAGGATGCATGTATGTGCGTATGTCATAATACGTTCCAAGGTTTTCATTTACGTTCAGGTGCATCTGAATGAAGTATGGTATTCTTTAATATCTATCATTTACATTCCAAGGTTTTCACGTGTGTCCCATAAAAATCCTGAAGAGAAAGGTGAGTTCTTGATGGAAGTGCATTTAGCATTTCTTTCAAGGCAGAAACGAGCAGATGCTTGAAAATTTTCATTCTTGCGTTAGTTTACAAATAGTTACATTACATGGCCGTCAATTACAACGACGGATTCTCAGGGCGGAGCACTTGGCAGTAGCTGACCATTTAGCAGGGAAGGTAAAATTGGACAGTGTATATTTGCATATGTTCAGAGCGCAACTTCAGAGCGCCATTTTTTCGTTTCACCGTATAATTGATTATTTTTAGCTAACTGCCGTTGAAGGTCAGTGTTCATGTGCCCAATGCCCACAACTGCAGTTGAAGGTAAAACCGTGGTTTTAGCAAGTGGAGTTAATTTCCATTAATATGTCACAGCAATATACTTGCTAGAATAGATGTAGGTCTCATATACTCCAAGAAGTTGATTGGATAATTGCAATGGTTGTAGTGGCTCAAATTATTTGGATTGAAAATCTTTCTGCTACAGAAAGTAAGTATTGACTGAACAATGAAAATCTTCCAGCTAATATTTATTCCATGATTTAAAGGGCACAACTAATTTATGGCTGGGTTTTACCTTGCTGCATCGATTCTATCCTGTTTTGCTGCCTCGCTGATAAGGACCATGGCATCATTGGATGGACTTGCAGGTATTTCATGATTTGTTTCTATACACATTTGTTACCTTAGAGTATATATAAAATTAATACAATTTTTTACACATTTGTTACCTTAGAGTATATATAAAATTAATACAATTTTTTTAGTCCATGAAAATATGCATCGATACTGCGCTTCTTATATGCAACGATGTTCATTATTTTCTATAAAGCATGGTCGTGCCTTTTTTGGATAATTATGCTGATGTAGTATGGTCGTTTTGCACTCAAGAAAGTTATCTAGCAATAGCCAACTGCATCTGAACACAGAAGCAATATTGTTCTTTTGTCTCATTGTTTAATTACATGCTCAACTATAGTTCACTTCATATTTTCCATGTACAATGATACTTCAAATAACAGTGGCCTTATACTTTTATACATGTTCAATTTTCGTCGAGTCTTCTGGTCTGTTCCAGAAGTTAGAAAGACCCTCTGCACAGTACGTTGTTGGACTGTGTTTCTAAACTCTTCTATTTTAAGCTCTGATTTCTTGTTTGGGTCAGACATGCAGAAATAGGAAGTAACTATCCAATCTGTGGTGTAATATGTATTTTATTGCAAAATGCAAAATGGTGACTTACTGTATTATATTTTATTTTAACTGGTTCATCTATCCATTAATTAGAAGAATAGCCATGTTGGTTTTGTATTCCACATATTTCTGTCAGCTGCATTCAGAGGTGCTGAACTCCATCCAGATCATCTAGGCTGAATTGCACTGCAAGTCCTAGAAAAAAGATATAAACCAAATGTTAGAGCTTTTGTTGTAAATTCAGATGACTGAGTTCTACAGCGGGGTATCCCGTTAACATGCCCCTGTGATTACTACTACTTAACCATGTACGTCTATAAGAATAAAAGATCTCTTCTCTGCCCCACAAAATGTATGTGACTAATTTCTTCTCAGATCTTCCATCACCAAAGTTCGTTGTGCGATAAATATTATTCGAGTTAATTAGAATGAGTTCAGTTTTTCCTTATGAGGTCACGATGGTTCATGTGTCCCTTTCTTTTGCCTCCATCTGGCATTTTATTGTTGCAGTTTCCATATGATCAAGTATTCAGGTCGATAAGCGAGTAGGTCATATCTTTGTTTTCTTTATGATGGATACAAGGTTCTGTTTTGCTGCATTTTCAGTAATGTCAGCGTTAAAGTACTTATTTAGATTATATCTTACCTCTTTGTTCATGGTAGTTGATGGACATATACTGGACAGAGTATATTTGGAGTCCAAAGTATCATGGTTAGAGGTGTGCCTTGGCGCACGATCCCATGGAACACTTGCCGTGCGTGGGTTTCCCTCTTCGTTTCGTCTTGCTCTGTGACAATATGATTTTTGATGCATCTTTTGCTTATCATAATCCTCACATGATTCATGCTTATCGAATTCTTCTACTGAATATGAGTACTGCACACTATTGTGCATCTTTTTAATTTCAGATATTTGACCCATTGAAAGTGGTGGTGAACAAGAGAAGCATACTCGTGTAAGTTTGAGGTATAGGTTGTATCCTCTTGAGATTGAAGAACACATCTATTCCAATTTACAATATTACAGTTTGATCAGAAATAAATATTCAGGTTTTTCAATATTAAATCTATCTCTAAGTGTAGATGTTATCATATTAAAACTATCTCTAGGTTACTCTTTGCCTCTGTGTTGTGTTACTCTAGATCTCAGTTTTCACATGCATGAGTGGTAGTGAATCTTAAAATAAAACATAAGTTCACAACTTTAGTAAACATGTACAAAAATCCTATCTTTTATGGATGTTGCCCTTGCGGGGAAGAGTGAAATAGGGTCAATGTTCATAAGTGTTGGGTATATACTAACATCATATACACATTTGAACTGTGAAAATACCATTGCATCAGTTGCAGGCTATCTTTTATAGAGGTTGCCCTTGTGGGGAAGAGTGAATATTCATTGGCGCCTTTATCCTAGATGAATTCAATATGCCATTCATAGTCAATTGCTTGAAACGCAAATATAGTAGGGCTACCTCTGTAGAAGATAGCCTGCAACTCATGCAGTTACTACTTGATTATTTTATGCATGATGCCGATCGAATCTAAATTTTTTTTTCTTACTGTGCCAGGATAAATCCATTAGAATGTTCCCTTATATTTGTTTTCAGGTGCTTGTTTTTTCTTAATCTATCAGTCTGGACACCTGAGTGTAGCAGAGTGTCAACATGTTAGCTAGGTTTGTAGCTCCGACGTTGTGGCATAAAGTGATAAACCGTATGCAAAAACAATTGAATTATAAATTTTGAACTACAAGTGTTGAACTGCTTTCTTTTATGCTCCAAAGGACCAAGAAATACATCGAGAACTTAACCGTACTATATGTATGTAGGGTTAAATACTTTGTCGTATATACTACCAACGTACCAGAATATAAGATGTTTTAGTACCCTATTTTAGCCTACTAAAACGTCTTATATTTTGAAACAGAATAGAGGAAACATATTTTTATTAAACTCAATCACACGTGGATGGTAGTAGTTGCTTACACTTAGCATGCCTATGCTATGTCCTTTCTAGCTGAATGACTAGATCAGACATGCGGAGAAGCAAGGTTTTTTTTTCTTTCAGTTCTTGTGTCACAATTGCAACTAGAATGTGTGTCCCTGATAAATATCTTCTACAAGTAGTAGTTATTTTGTCTCTTTGAATTATATTGTCTATCTTTCACTGCCGCAGATTGATGTTAGGATGTTCAGTGTGGCATGTCCTGCAAAATTTTAATCAAACTATAACCTGACATGAAAAAGACCGCAAATCGATGCTATGATGTGCAATATGAGGTTTGCTTCCATCTCTCGCCTAGGTTCTCAGGTGATATTTTAGGCTATTTAACGAACATATTACTTTTTCAATACTGAATGCATTTCGCTTAGAAAAATGGATCATTACATAATCATTAAGATTGATGCCATGCTTACATAATGATGTTTGAACTGATAATATTGAAGTACAGCTTGTTGCTGAGGCACACATTGGTATGATTTGGATCTTCATTAACATCCTCATCACAAGCAGTCACAAAATATTAGTTGAAACATGAGAATCTCCGTCGAGCAGCCTGGGAATGGCTCTCCAGGAACCACATCCAGAACCTGGTTTGCCCCTAGCCTTTTCCCATGCTTCTTTGGTGTTTTTGACATATTGTTGTGCTAGAATCTTCTCGATTGTCATTAGTCAAATGTTATTAGGAACATATACCTACATGGTTGCCTTTGTTGGTACCTTAGTACATATTACTAAATCGTCATCAGATTCTTCTCCGTAGATAATGGACACTAATGTGCTATGCTTTTGCTTCTGAGCGGCGTAGATTATATTAGGCCGGCCTCACCGCTATTAGCGCTGGACAAAAGCTGATGCTGGCCGAGAAAATGGTTCTTTACTGTTAAGATTGGTCGGTTGATTTGGCCATAGTCTGTAACACTAATAGTTACTAATTAACCTAAGCAAAAGGGGACATCTAGGGATGCGACTGACTATACTAGGATCCCACGTGGTTTATTTTTTATCTATAGATTTCACAATATTATTCCATGTTGTTCTTCAACTTTAACAATATTTTCTATTTTGAGTTAGTACCTTGGTAATATTCAGCTCTGTAGACTCCATATGTAGGCTGTATTTTTCTGTAGGTAAAGAAAATATACTGTGTATATCTCAGGCTTGCATTTCAGATATGTATACGTTCCTGCTTAATGGTAATTTTCATTTTCCGTTTGTGAACTAGATTAATCTCACAGTTCTTTGGTTCATGTAATTGAGAGTCTGCTTCAAAGGGTTATGTCTTTGTACTGTGATTCTACATCGAATTCACAGCAAATCTTTAAAGGATAATATGGCATCTTTTAGTTTAATCATATGTATGCTGCTTGCTTTCGATTTGAAAAAATGTTTAATATAGTGTTTTACAAACCCGTTTACCAATGCAGAAGACAGGGGACACGTGCCAAGATGCGCCCCTAAATTTGTTGGTCATTATCTTTGTCCTAAGACAAATAACTCTCTTCCTCGGATGTCCAGATGTGGTTGGCAAGATTTCAGCAACCTAATGTGCTTCCTTTCTATGTCTATATGTTCATTCTATTTATGGTCTGGCTATTGCATTCCCCGTAGCGGCCAGGTGCTAAAATTTGATCTTTGGGCTGATAGTGCTTTAATGGAAACACGTTGATTTTCCTTCGGAAAATTGAGTCAGTTGTTATTTTTCTTGGCACCACTGTTCGAGGTTATTTCGGTAGCCCCTCTTTATTTCGTTAGACATGCTAGCGTGATATCATTTCTTCATTTCCTGTTAACATATATTTGCAGGGCAAAGGAGTCTAGCCGTTGGGAAAGCATGTAGACGGTACATCAATGTAGACATCCTTGAAATAATTGTCCTCCCTTGGATGATACTGACTGATCTTTTTTTTTATTTCATTGCGGTCGACCAATTTGAACCCAATGCAAATTCTTCGTTGGATATCAATATTGCGCTGCGTCACGAGGAAATCACTTGCTGAATTCATCAACTTTGATCTCTTGCATGTGACTGTTTGGAGAAAATGATGATGGGCTCCTATTCCTAAACTTACAATTATTATGCACTCATGTAGTGTAAGGTTGTTTATAGCCTCTTCAGTTCATCCATTTTGTTGCTTTTGACTGTGTTATTACCCCTGTTTGATAGGTTAATTAGATTGATATCTATGAAATTTCGTATGGTTCCAGTAATTATGTTTATGACCTTCTCTTGATTTTATCAGCTTATTATATATATTTCACAAAGCGTTCCTTCCTTTCTTTTGTCTCTCTCTTAAGAGAGCCGCACTGTTTATGATTTCGTGCTTTGTCCTAATTTCATCCTATCAACTTTATTTTGTAAAACCTAAAAAGCGTATTATCATTTTCCACCTTATATTTATCGTTGTTATACAAAATCTAAATTATAGCTAATTTCACGGGATCGTGCGCCAAGGCGCACATCTAAATCTAGTATTGATGGTAGACCCCTCTACATCGACGGAACTCAGCAGGTGCCATTGCGACGGGCCGACGTGGCGATCATGGATAGTTTGTGGGTACTCAGTTTGCATTGGAAGGTGAAATCCCTCCCGCAGCTGAAGTAGAGTGCGTCTCCATGGCGAGGTACTCATAAACAAACATATTCATTTTACTGTAAAATATAATACTACTAGTAGATTTATAGCCGGCTAAATGATCAACTAGCACACTCATGGTGATAAGGGGTTGCCCGATCTTCTCAGTAAGCGATGGTGGATGTGATGAACACACGATGAACACAGCGGATATATGAAGTGGATGATAGCTTGTATGACGCAACGAGTCTCTCGATTGGTCCCTGTCGCCAATGCAACAGCTCTCAACCCTGCAAGAAATTCGCAACTCCACACAATTGCCCATGTGGCCGCCGACCACGAAGCGGTAAGTTGCAACCGTCTAATTCTCAATGGAACAACATATCACACAAGACTTTCAGTAGCTAAACACCAAACCGATGCAGATCGGTGTAGAGATTCAATAGAGTTGTCAAGCAATCAACTATGAACTAGGGTTTATCTTAAACGTGATCTAAACCTAATTTGGGGACGTCCTAGGCACTTATATAGGGGTTCAGGATGACCAGGGGTCGAGAAAATACATTAAAAACCGACCCAGATCGGAATCTGGTCGAGACAGACTCGGACTAGGCCGGCGTGGGAGCCGGTCGACCGGACCTGGGATCGGCCGGTCCGGTTTGGACCGGGCCTGGGACCGGGTCATGACCGGGGCGCCGAGGTGATGCACAGTACACCCCCCGGTTGGCACCAGTGCAGGAGCCGGTCGAAACCGGGCTCACCCGGCGTGGGGGCCGGTTGGACCGGGGCTGTGACCGGGTCAGCCGGCTTGGCGGCCGGTCGGACCGGGCCTGGCACCGGCCTGGACAGCTTCTTCTTCCTCCTCCCTCGCGCATGTCTCCCGCTCCACCCTCGCGCGTCCATAGGTTGTCTTCATGTCCAGCTTCATGTCCAGCTCCATGTCCAGCTTCACGTCTAGCTGCTCCTCTCCTCCTCGTGCGATGCTTGCTCCCTCTTCGTACCTGATCATGCATAAGTAAAAAAACTTAGTTAGTATAAAGTTCTCATCGATCAAAGTATCATTTAGGAACAAGTTCACCTGTTGTTTGAGTAGCTTCGCACGAGCTCTTGTAATGGGTCCAATCCTGACTTCGTTGGACTTGAACTTCACAGCAGCATCGTCTTCATCTTGCAATGATAGAGGTAGTAGTGTAGTAGGGATGTCCTCACCATCTCCCCCCTTCAAAAGGCGTCGACCTCGATGCTCCAAGGTCTTCTCCGTCATATGGTGTCAAATCAGCCACATTGAAAGAATTACTGACACCAAACTTATCAATTAGAAGATCTATAGAGTATGCATTATCATTGATGTTGGCAAGCAGTTTGTAAGGACCAACACCAAGAGGAAGCAACTTGGACTTCCGCGGTTTCGGGAACCTATCCTTGCGAAAATGTACCCAGACCATATCACCAGGCTTGAACAATATCTCCTTACCCTTCTTGTTCATTCTTGCAGCATTGTTCTTGCCTTTCTTCTCTATCAACTCTTTAGTCTTCACATGTATCTTCCGTACATAATCTGCCCTCTTTGATGCCTCCATATTGACTCTCTCATGGATGGGTAAAGGCAACAAGTCAAGTGGAGTAATGGGTTTGAAACCATACAACACCTCAAAGGGACATAGCTCTGTGGTAGAATGTACCGCCCTGTTGTAAGCAAACTCCACATGCGGAAATCTATCTTTCCACTCCTTCAAGTTCTTCTTGATCATGGATCTCAACAGTTGTGACAATGTTCTATTCACCACCTCAGTTTGACCATCAGTTTGGGGATGACAAGTAGTGACGTGGGCACTACCCTTCGAGTAATGGACGTTGCCCTATCCTGTATTGACTAATTGGAGGCCCATGAAGACACCCGAAGGCTAGATGGGCCACCTGGACAGCGCACCGGAAGAAACCTTGGTGGGCAAGACAAGGAAGCAGTCAACAAGGAAAGATTAGATCTAAAAGTGCTGTAAACCTAGTCGTACTCGGTTAGGACCCTTGAGACCTGGCCTCCTATATAAAGGCCAGGAGAGGGGCTGCCGAGGGACACGAACAATCTTAGCGATCATAGCCAAAAAAAGCTTAGAGCTAGGTAACCCTAGCAGTAGTAATCTCGACGAGATCTCAGCCGAACTATTCGGCACCCCATTGTAACCCATTGTCATCATAATCAAGAACAGACAGGCAGGACATAAGGGTTTTACCTCATCGAGGGCCCCGAACCTGGGTAAATCGCTCTCCCCGCTTGTCTGTGAACCGATGTCTCGTGTCAGCTTGCAGGATTCCATCAACCCTAAGCCCCTATCGGAGGGCATTGGCGAGGAGTACCCTCGACAATTGGCGCCGTCTGTGGGAACCCTGTCGGCGCAAGATCGGACATCGGCTGAACCCGTCATGTCATCGGTAGCTTCATCAACACCATCATCACCTTATCTGGGAAGCCCGATCCGTTTCGGCTCCGACGAATTCACCCCGCATAGCGACTCGTCTCGCTCGACTTTCTCCAGTTTACAAGGCAACATGGAGATGACTTTCGGGAGCGTCCACTACAACATCAATTCAGAAGAAATTCTTCTGCTGCTGGAATCTCCCATCTCCAGGTCGATGAGTCCAAGCGCGTCATCGTCACTCGACCTTTCGGCTGGCCTCACAAGCCCGTCGAGTCCAACTCCGCCTTCGAATCCCCATTCAGCATCCTCTATGTCGGTCGGATCAGATGACCTCACATCCTCGGAGCTAACCTCGTATTACTGCATGAACTGCGACACCAGGCACGGACTGGGGTCAAGTGACACGCCGTTCATCTGCAATGCCTACTATTCATCGGGAGAGGACAGCATCGGTAGCATCACCCGAGGAGACACCCGAAGAGTGGCGCCCCTCCAAGTTTATGTCGCTAACAGGGGAGACGAAGATCGCACCCCTCGTTCCAGCAGGCGAGCTAGTTTTGAAAACAGCGCCAGCAACAACAACATCGACCATACCATCGCAGAGGAGGAGTGGGCAGCAGCCAAAGCAGCTGTGCTTAACAACACACCGCTTCCAGCAGGAACCACGGTTGGCACTCTCAATGCTTACCGCTCCATATTGGAGAAAAATCGGGAGCGCCTATCTAAGGAGCAAGCCACCCTCGAGAAACGCCTATCTGCAGCAGACCGATCTAGCGAACGACGGAGGGGCTCACGGGGAAGTGCCTCTCGAAGTACCCATGGAGGAGGAAAACACCGATCAAGAATGTCCAGGCTTTCGGAAGATGATGCAAGGGAGATAACGTCAAACTTGACTAAATCCTTTATGACTACAGACACCACGAGCATGCCACGGTAAAAAACCGTCGCGGGAGCAACAGCCAACCTTGCAGCATACTTCATTAATCAGCGTCCCGAAGGATCCATGGCTCAGGCTCACTGTGGCGCCTTAGAAAGCCTCGCGATATTAGGAGACAATCTAGTACCAAGGAAGGAGAAGACCACATTGCAGGCCAGCGGCTCAAAGCACCGCGCAAGAGACGCTCGGGATGAAATTACACAGAGTAGGATCGACAAGGCAAGGCGACGACGCGCCCTCAGAGAGGAATTCGACAGCGATTCTTCGGATGAGATCCAGGAGAACGACGGCGAACTTAGGGGGGCCGATTGTTTAAGCTACAAAATTCGGGAGGCGATGCCACCTAAGAAGTTCAAACCCACCCCTACCGACGCCGCCAAGTACGATGGGCAGCAGGAGCCGAGATCCTGGATAGAGGATTACCTGCAAACGGTGATTCTGCAAAAAGGAAACCAGATAGCAGCAATGCACTGCCTGCAGCTTTACCTAAAGGACTCAGCACGAGCCTGGCTGAGAGGTCTGCCAAAGGGTTCCATCAAGTCTTGGGACGACCTAGTAGAAGCCTTCGTCGCCAACTTCCAAGCAACTTACAAAAGGCCCGTCGGGATTGAAGAGTTACGGCACTACCAGCAAAAACAGAAGGAGTCGATGCGAACATACATCGGGAGATTCACCAAACTCTTGAATGCTGCGGAGGACGTATCTGTCGACAGAGCAATCGACGCCTTCAGTGATGGCATCCGACGTGAAAGTTACATAGAAGAACTTGGACGAAAGAAGCCGAAAACCATAACCAAGCTAATGGAAATCGCCAACAGCTGGGCCGATGGCGAAGACAACGTTCGTAAGCCACGACAGCGCAGCGATGACGAAGAAGATGACCAGCCGAAGCATGATTCGGGAGGTCGAAGGGATCGCAACAAGAGGAGGAAGAACCGCAGCTACGATGATAACAACTTGGTAGCTGCAGGATACTCTGATCGGCAGGATGATCGGTACGATGACAGGCGAGACGATCGACAGGACGGTAATCGGAGCAACTCTGGCAATCGTGGCAACTTTAAACCACAACAACAGAGAACTCCAGAACTACCCTACGCTGAGCAGATCAACGCCCCCTGCTATCTGCATTCGTATACCGATTCCAAGGATGACAAAATAAAGTCTAGCCACCTGCTCAGGGACTGTCGGCAGTTCATCGATATGCATAAGCTCATCCAGCAGGCAGGCCAGCAATAGCTACCACCGCCACCACCACCACCCCCACCACAGCACCAGGTCCAGCAAGCTCAACCTCATCAACCCAACGAGGCATTTCCACCACCACGTGGGCAGATGAGCATGATTCACAGGACAGGCGTCTCAAGGAGAGAAATGAAAAAGCTCACCCGAGAAATCAACCTGGCAGAAAGCGTCATGGCAAACATCCCTGAGTATGTCGAGTGGTCGTCTCAGAACATCACGTTTAGCCGAGCGGATCACCCGATGACTATACCAAAACCAGGACACGCTGCCCTAGTGGTTGAAGCACGGATAGGAGGGTTCAAGATGAGCAAAGTCTTCATGGACGGAGGAAGTGGACTCAACTTGATATTCCTTGACACAATTCAAAGCATGGGGATCACCATGAGAATGCTAGAAGAATCAGATACCCGCTTCCATGGGATCCTCCCTACTTCACCGGCGTACTCTCTTGGCAAAACGTACCTGAACGTTGTCTTCGGCACACCCGACAATTTCAGGAAGGAGAAGATCGAGTTTGAAGTCGTGAACTGGGAATCACAGTATCACGCTATACTCGGGAGACCAGCTTATGCCAAGTTCATGGCTGTGCCGCATTATGCATACCTCAAGCTGAAGATGCCTGGGAACAATGGGACGAACATCACAGTCTATGGAAGCTTTTCACGCTCGGACAATTGTGATCGTGATTTCCAAAGGATTGCTGCAAAGTTTGGGCCACAATGGGAAACTGTCGACCCTCCACCCAAACTGACGATACGAGAAATCAAGGAGGAAAAACTCGACAGAAACATCAAGAAGAAGCCAGCCAACCTTGCCCTTGAAGCCTCGGCAGTAAAAGCGTCGGCAGTACAAGCTTCGGCAGTTGCCGATGCAGAAGATATAGGAGGCAGCAAGACATTGACAATCGCTGCCCAAGCCCCTGACGAAATCAACAACGCTGCAGCAACCACTGGCATGACGAAGAAATCGGAAGATGCTGTTGAAGATGAGAAGAATCCCTTCCTTGATAAAACACTTCCTTAGTCTTTAAATTTTTTCCCTTTACCTTACACAGGGCTCTCCCTTTTTCGCCCTCTAGTTTCGTATTTACCCCATCAATGAGCATTTAAGTTTCGATTCTTGTTAAGCATTGCAGTAATTTAAAGCATCTGTGACCACGCCACCGTGAACCTTGCTCACAAGTAACGGTACAACATAACGCGTGGCAGAAGATTGCGCCACGAGGAAAAAACTTCTACGAGTGCTGCAAAGCAAACAAGGACATTAATCCTTACCTCTGCTTTAGATGCCTCTACGAGTGCCGCAAAAAGCAAGAGTTCGGAAAATATAAAACAACCCACGTTCGATATTTCACTTATGGAAATATCAAAGAACAACGGGCTCATTGGCAGAATCACTGCACCCGAAATATTCGGGAGTGACTGTCGAAATTCAGAATCAGTTGAAAGCAAAGTTGCGCATACAACAGGTTTAGCTAAACCTGCAACACGAGCTGATCACTCATAATGATTTGCTGACCAACCAGTATACAACGGGCAATTAAGATTTGCTCCTTCAAAATTTTGCCAACGGCATGGTAAAAATACATATTCATGTATCTACCAAATAACAAGTTTCGGCTTAACAATCCTAACATTTAGATGGATTAGCCAATACAATTCATTTTACAAAAGATAACTTTACACCCAAACGTCACCCTTGCGGAGTTTCCTTTTCTTCAGGTGCATTTAACTCCTCCTCAAGCCTGTCGACAATTATGTTGGCAGGCACTAAAACCTTCGGGTACAGTTCCTCAAAATCACCAGTTGCGTTGGCGATAGATAGCAAACATGCTGATGGATAACGAGCAAGCACAAGGGCAAGCGTACACTTGGCCCCTGCGAAAACTTGAGCTCGCACCAAGTCCCGAACCTTCTTGGCGTTTCCAAACTCGGACATCAAAGTTAAAAGCATGGGGGGAACTGGATTTAACGGAAACATCGTCTTCCAAACCACCCTCATAGCTTTGTAGCACTTATCAAAGAATTGATGGACCTGTTGGACCCGATCTTGGAATTTTGCAACAGCCGAAGCCTTCGAGTGATCCCGCCAGAAAATCTCTTCGGATGAGGAAAGCTGGGTCAAAGCATGCACCCGCTCATGTATCCGTTTGTTCTCTTCCGCACGGTTCAACGCTATGACTGGCAAAAGAATCAGTAAAGAGTCAGGCAAGGTGTTGTTGGCAAAAGGGCAAAGGAATCAGGAAACTTACAGTTCAAACTCTCAGTAGCTTTATGCAGCTCCGCAAGAGTGTACCGTTCCACGTCGGCTGCAATCTCACTCTTCTTATTGACAATAGCAGCTAGGGCATAAGTGCTGCGCAGGTCCTTTTCCATCTGCGTAATCCGATCCTTCATGCGCTGGATCCGATCGCTTTCAGGAAGGGCACCCGAAGAGTCGTCAACAAATGAGGACACTGGGAAGACCTGCAGGAAACATCGTTACAAAAGAATGATGGACATGATACAACTGAGCATCCGAAATAACTCCCATCGGGAGAAGTATGAGAAGAAACATCATAACAAAAGTGTGCTAACAACATTGCTAGCACGGAGTTTATTACAAGCGTAAGTTTGCGGCAGAACAATGTTTCACAATAGCTTAAGCATAAGCTTGCTACAAGAATCAAGGGGCTTGGGTCTGAGTCGATAAACTGGGCCCAGCCGACGATTTCCTTGATGAAACCAGTTCAAGAAGCTGGCGGGCACAAGTAAGGGCTTATACGTCTCCGACGTATCGATAATTTCTTATGTTCCATGCCACATTATTGATGATATCTACATGTTTTATGCACACTTTATGTCATAATTATGCGTTTTCTGGAACTAACCTATTGACGAGATGCCGAAGGGCCAGTTGCTGTTTTCTGCTGTTTTTGGTTTCAGAAATCCTAGTAAGGAAATATTCTCGGAATCGGACGAAATCAACGCCCAGCATCCTATTTTTCCACGAAGCTTCCAGAACACCCGAGATTCGCCAGAGGGGAGCCCTGTTGGGCCCAGGAGGTAGGCCGGCGCGGCCCAGGCCCTGGCCGCGCCGCCTTACCATCTCACCGCCTCTTCGACCCTCTGACGCTGCCTCTTCGACCCTCTGACGCCGCCTCTTCACCTATTTAAGGGTCCTCGACCTAAAACCTCGAGACGGAAAAGCCACGGTACGAGAAACCATCCAGAGCCGCCGCCATCGCGAAGCCAAGATCTGGGGGACAGGAGTCTCTGTTCCGGCACGCCGCCGGGACGGGGAAGTGCCCCCGGAAGGCTTCTCCATCTCCACCGCCGCCATCTCCACCGCCATCTTCATCAACGCTGCTGTCTCCCATGAGGAGGGAGTAGATCTCCATCGAGGCTCGGGGCTGTACCGGTAGCTATGTGGTTAATCTCTCTCTTATGTACTTCAATACAATGATCTCATAGGCTGCCTTACATGATTGAGATTCATATGAGTTTTGTATCACTATTCATCTATGTGCTACTCTAGTGATGTTATTAAAGTACTCTATTCCTCCTGCATGGTGTAAAGGGGCAGTGTGTGCATCATGTAGTACTTGGCGTAGTTTATGATCGTGATCTCTTGTAGATTGTGAAGTTAACTATTACTATGATGGTATTGATGTGATCTATTTGGTTATGTTGATCTATCTTGCACTCTAAGGTTATTTAAATATGAACATTGAATATTGTGGAGCTTGTTAACTCCGGCATTGAGGGTTCGTGTAATCCTACGCAATGGTGTTCATCATCCAACAAGAGGGTGTAGAGTCTAGCATTTATCTATTCTGTTATGTGATCAATGTTGAGAGTGTCCACTAGTGAAAGTATAATCCCTAGGCCTTGTTCCTAAATACTGCTATCGCTGCTTGTTTACTGTTCTACTGCATTTGTATTGTCCGCAATATTACCACCATCAACTACACGCCAGTCCTGGGCAAAGCACTTTTCTGGCGCTGTTACTACTGCTCATACTTATTCATACCACCTGTATTTTACTATCTCTTCGCCGAACTAGTGCACCTATTAGGTGTGTTGGGGACACAAGAGACTTCTTGCTTTGTGGTTGCAGGGTTGCATGAGAGGGATATCTTTGACCTCTTCCTCCCCGAGATCGATAAACCTTGGGTGATCCACTTAAGGGAAACTTGCTGCTGTTCTACAAACCTCTGCTCTTGGAGGCCCAACACTGTCTACAAGAATAGAAGCTCCCGTAGACATCAAGCACTTTTCTCGCGCCGTTGCCGGGGAGGAAAGGTAAAAGGCACTCATACTTCGGTTCCAGGTAACAATACTTTTCTGGCGCCATTGTGTTTGTGCTCGAAGCTATTTCCTTTAGATCCTGCAATTGCATCTTTTTGTTTCTTGTTTACACTAGTTAGGCATAATGGAAAACAACAAAAATATGAGAGATCTTTATGAACTTTATCTTGAATTAGGACATGATGTGTTTGAAGAGAGAATTAAAAAACCCATGGAACTTTATATGCATGCTAACGGGAATGTTATTAATATGAATGCTTTGAACACTATTGTTGCTAATGCTATGGAAAATTCTAAGCTTGGGGAAGCTGGCTTTGATGAGCATGATATTTTTAGTCCCCCAAGCATTGAGGAGAAAATTTACTTTGATGATACTTTGCCTCCTATTTATGATGATTATAATGATATTGGTCTTTTGCTGCCACCTGTTATGGAGGATAAATTTGATTATGATTACAATATGCCTCCTATATTTGATGATAGCTACTTTGTTGAATTTGCTCCCACTACAACTAATAAAATTGATTATGCTTATGTGGAGAGTAATAATTTTATGCATAAGACTCATGATAAGAATGTTTTATTTGATAGTTATATTGTTGAGTTTGCTCATGATGCTACTGAAAGTTATTATGAGAGAGGAAAATATGGTTGTAGAAATTTTCATGTTATTAAAATGCCTCTCTATGTGCTGAAATTTTTGAAGCTGCACTTGTTCTATCTTCCTATGCTTGTTACTTTGCTCTTCATGAACTTGTTTATTTACAAGATTCCTTTTCATAGGAAGCATGTTAGGCTTAAATTTGTTTCATACTTGCCTCTTGATGCTCTCTTTTGCTTCAAATACTATTTCTTGCGAGTGCATCATTAAAACTGCTGAGCCCATCTTAATGGCTATAAAGAAAGAACTTCTTGGGAGATAACCCATGTGTTTAATTTGCTACAGTAACTTTGTGTCTTGGAAGTTGTTTACTACTGTAGCAACCTCTCCTTATCTTAGTTTTGTGCATTGTTGTGCCAAGTAAAGTCGTTGATAGTAAGGTTCATACTAGATTTGGATTACTGCGCAGAAACAGATTTCTTTGCTGTCACGAATCTGGGCAAAATTCTCTGTAGGTAACGCAGAAAATTATGCCAATTTACGTGAGTGATCCTCAGATATGTACGCAACTTTCATTCAATTTGAGCATTTTCATTTGAGCAAGTATGTTGCCTCAATAAAATTCCTCTTTACGGACTGTTCTGTTTTGACAGATTCTGCCTTTTATTTCGCATTGCCTCTTTTGCTATGTTGGATGAATTTCTTTGTTCCATTAACTTCCAGTAGCCTTGGGCAATGTCCAGAAGTGTTAATAATGATTGTGTCAGCTCTGAACATGTATATTTTGATTGTGCACTAACCCTCTAATGAGTTTGTTTCGAGTTTGGTGTGAAGGAAGTTTTCAAGGGTCAAGAGAGGAGGATGATACACTATGATCAAGAAGAGTGAAAAGTCTAAGCTTGGGGATGCCCCGGTGGTTCATCCCTGCATATTTCAAGAAGACTCAAGCATCTAAGCTTGGGGATGCCCAAAGGCATCCCCTTCTTCATCGACAAATTATCAGGTTCCTTCTCTTGAAACTATATTTTTATTCGGTCACATCTTATGTACTTTACTTGGATCGTCTGTTTGTTTTTGTTTTTGTTTGAATAAATGTTTGTGTGGGAGAGAGACATGCTCCGCTGGTTCATATGAACACATGTGTTCTTAGCTTTTAATGTTCATGGCGAATGTTGAAACTGCTTCGTTCATTGTTATATGGTTGGAAACGGAAAATGCTACATGTAGTATTTGCTAAAATGTCTTGGATAATGTGATACTTGGCAATTGTTGTGCTCATGTTTAAGCTCTTGCATCATATAATTTGCACCTATTAATGAAGAAATACATAGAGCTTGCTAAAATTTGGTTTGCATAATTGGTCTCTCTAAGGTCTAGATAATTTCTAGTATTGAGTTTGAACAACAAGGAAGACGGTGTAGAGTCTTATAATGTTTACAATATGTATTTTATGTGAGTTTTGCTGCACCGGTTCATCCTTGTGTTTGTTTCAAATAACCTTGCTAGCCTAAGCCTTGCATCGAGAGGGAATACTTCTCATGCATCCAAAATCCTTGAGCCAACCACTATGCCATTTGTGTCCACCATACCTACCTACTACATGGTATTTCTCCGCCATTCCAAAGTAAATTGCTTGAGTGCTACCTTTAAAATTTCTATCCTCTACCTTTACAATATATAGCTCATGGGACAAATAGCCTAAAAACTATTGTGGTATTGAATATGTACTTATGCATTTTATCTCTTATTAAGTTGCTTGTTGTGCGATAACCATGTTCCTGGGGACGCCATCAACTACTCTTTGTTGAATATCATGTGAGTTGCTATGCATGTTCGTCTTGTCTGAAGTAAGGGAGATTTACCGCTAGAATGGTTAGAGCATTGCATAATGTTAGAGAAGAACATTGGGCCGCTAACTAAAGCCATGATCCATGGTGGAAGTTTCAGTTTTGGACAAATATCCTCAATCTCATATGAGAAAATTAATTGTTGCTACATGCTTATGCATAAAAGAGGAGTCCATTATCTGTTTGTCTATGTTGTCCCGGTATGGATGTCTAAGTTGAGAATAATCAATAGCGAGAAATCCGATGCGAGCTTTCTCCTTAGACCTTTGTACAGGCGGCATAGAGGTACCCCTTTGTGACACTTGGTTAAAACATGTGCATTGCAATGATAATACAGGTAATCCGAGCTAATTAGGACAAGGTGCGGGCACTATTAGTATACTATGCATGAGGCTTGCAACTTGTAGGATATAATTTACATAACACATATGCTTTATTACTACCATTGACAAAATTGTTTCTTGTTTTCAAAATTAAAGCTCTAGCACATATATAGCAATCAATGCTTCCCTCTCTGAAGGACCTTTCTTTTACTTTTATTGTTGAGTCAGTTCACCTATTTCTCTCCACCTCAAGAAGCAAACACTTGTGTGAACTGTGCATTGATTCCTACATACTTGCATATTGCACTTGTTATATTACTTTGCATTGACAATTATCCATGAGATATACATGTTATAAGTTGAAAGCAACCGCTGAAACTTCATCTTCCTTTGTGTTGCTTCAATGCCTTTACTTTGAATTATTGCTTTATGAGTTAACTCTTATTCAAGACTTATTGATGCTTGTCTTGAAGTACTATTCATGAAAAGTCTTTGCTATATGATTCATTTGTTTACTCAAGTCATTTACATTGTTTGGATCGCTGCATTCATTACATATGCTTACAATAGTATGATCAAGGTTATGATGGCATGTCACTCCAGAAATTATCTTTGTTATCGTTTACCTGCTCGGGACGAGCAGAAACTAAGCTTGGGGATGCTGATACGTCTCCGACGTATCGATAATTTCTTATGTTCCATGCCACATTATTGATGATATCTACATGTTTTATGCACACTTTATGTCATAATTATGCGTTTTCTGGAACTAACCTATTGACGAGATGCTCGAAGGGCCGATTGCTCGTTTTCTCGCTGTTTTTGGTTTCAGAAATCCTAGTAAGGAAATATTCTCGGAATCGGACGAAATCAACGCCCAGCATCCTATTTTTCCACGAAGCTTCCAGAACACCCGAGAGTCGCCAGAGGGGAGCCCTGGTGGGCCCAGGAGGTAGGCCGGCGTGGCCCAGGCCCTGGCCGCGCCGCCTTACCATCTCACCGCCTCTTTGACCCTCTGACGCCGCCTCTTCGACCCTCTGACGCCGCCTCTTCGCCTATTTAAGGGTCCTCGACCTAAAACCTCGAGACGGAAAAGCCACGGTACGAGAAACCATCCAGAGCCGCCGCCATCGCGAAGCCAAGATCTGGGGGATAGGAGTCTCTGTTCCGGCACGCCGCCGGGACGGGGAAGTGCCCCTGGAAGGCTTCTCCATCGACACCGCCGCCATCTCCACCGCCATCTTCATCAACGCTGCTGTCTCCCATGAGGAGGGAGTAGTTCTCCATCGAGGCTCGGGGCTGTACCGGTAGCTATGTGGTTAATCTCTCTCTTATGTACTTCAATACAATGATCTCATGAGCTGCCTTACATGATTGAGATTCATATGAGTTTTGTATCACTATTCATCTATGTGCTACTCTAGTGATGTTATTAAAGTACTCTATTCCTCCTGCATGGTGTAAAGGGGCAGTGTGTGCATCATGTAGTACTTGGCGTAGTTTATGATCATGATCTCTTGTAGATTGTGAAGTTAACTATTACTATGATGGTATTAATGTGATCTATTTGGTTATGTTGATCTATCTTGCACTCTAAGGTTATTTAAATATGAACATTGAATATTGTGGAGCTTGTTAACTCCGGCATTGAGGGTTCGTGTAATCCTACGCAATGGTGTTCATCATCCAACAAGAGGGTGTAGAGTCTAGCATTTATCTATTCCGTTATGTGATCAATGTTGAGAGTGTCCACTAGTGAAAGTATAATCCCTAGGCCTTGTTCCTAAATATCGCTATCGCTGCTTGTTTACTTGTTCTCATCGCATTTGTATTGTCCGCAATATTACCACCATCAACTACACGCCAGTCCTGGGCAAAGCACTTTTCTGGCACTGTTACTACTGCTCATACTTATTCATACCACCTGTATTTTACTATCTCTTCGCCGAACTAGTGCACCTATTAGGTGTGTTGGGGACACAAGAGACTTCTTGCTTTGTGGTTGCAGGGTTGCATGAGAGGGATATCTTTGACCTCTTCCTCCCTGAGATCGATAAACCTTGGGTGATCCACTTAAGGGAAACTTGCTGCTGTTCTACAAACCTCTGCTCTTGGAGGCCCAACACTGTCTACAAGAATAGAAGCTCCCGTAGACATCAAGGGCAGATGCTTTAAAGGCACTTAAATCAACAAGCTGCCCATCTTGCTCTTTCGGCAGCTCCTTGGTCATCCCTTCAATGTCACCCTTAAAGTCGTAACCCATCATAAGCTGGAAGGCAAGGACAGCACCATAACTGCGCGATGTACGCTTGAATACCTCGATAACCTCCTTGGTGTCAACCGCGAAGGTAACCAGCTGCCCCAGGGTCTTCTCCTGCTTGATCTTGGGGAAAATCATCGAGTGCATCCGCGCCAGGGCACCCTTCCCCTTTACAAGAAGCTCCCGCGTAAGCTGGTGCGAGGCAAGAATCATCGACACAGCATTCGCTGGAGAGTTGTTTGGAACTTTGTCCAGAGCATCAACAAGGATATTCGCCGCTTCTACAGGGAAAAGAAGGAAACAAGTACATTGTCAAAAGGATCGAATCCATAAGCACATCAATCGACAGAGGTGTATAAAAATTACGAAGTAAGGCTAAAGAAGACTGGCGAAGGACTTCATCCTTTTCGGCTGATCGAGCTTCAGCCATCAGCCTGGATGCTTCCTCCTCCTTCAACTTCTTTTTCAGCTTGCTCAGTTCTGCCTTCAGAGAGTCAACCTCTTGGCGAGCCTCAACAGCTATCTTGACCGCGCCATCCAATTTCAAGGAGGAAGATTTGACTTCCTCTTGCAGCCGAGCCTTGTCAGCTTCCAGAGAGGTGAATTGGGAGGCGAAGGCCTCCAAAGAGGAAATGACGCCTCGCAAGTCCTTAAGAAAGAAGATATTTTACTAAAAATTGTCAAGCAGAGCACGCTCCAAGAGATTTGCATAACAGTTAGAAAAAGGCTTACAGAAGGAGGAGTTGCGGTGGCAGCAGTTGGAGAAACACCTTTCCCTTTGGAAAGGGAAGAAGCAGTCGATGCTTGAGCCATAGGGGCGGACTTAGGAGCCGAAGCTTCGGAAGCCGCTACGACTGGCGAGGCAGCATCAGATTTGGCTTTTTTAGACGGGGGCTCAATAAACCCTTCGTCGCTGCAAAGGTGAAAAGTCGACAATGGTTATAGAAAGAGTGAGAAAAATAAAAGGGGCAAAGTATAACTTCCGAAAAGAAACTACTTACATGTCGAAGAGATCATCTTCATCAGCAAAGCCGCCGGTCGATCTCTTCACAAGCGAAGCCCTGGCCTCCTCTGCAGCTGCATCAACAAAGGTATCATGGTCAGCGTCGTCATTACGCGTTGATCCATCCACGACACCAGCATCATCGGCTGAGGAGGGAAGGTCGGTGTGGGAAGCTTCAAAATCTATCGGACCATTGCATTCGTCCTCTGGGCCTGTATGCTCGACAGTGTGGAAATCTACGGGGATTGAGGAGCCTTTCCCTTCAGAAGTGTCATCTGGAGAATCATGCATATCTCCAGAAACTATGGGGATCTGTCGAAGAAAATAACGAGTAAGAACAATGGAAATTGTGTCGATTAAGAAAAAACGGCATAGTAAAGACATGAAGAAACAAAAATACCTCTGATGGTGGATGATCCGCATCAAGAGTAGAATGAGAAGAGATCAGTGGAATCGAATCTTCTTGGTTAAAGGAAGTAAGGCGTCGGACTTCATCAAGCAACTCCTTTTCTGACAGGTCGGCAGCATTAATCCTGGTTTCATCCTTTGGACCTGAGTACAACCACATCGGGTGAACTCTGGCCATGACTGGTTGGATTCGGCGCTTCAAGAATACCGCTGCCACCTCTGTGCTGATCATAGTTTGGCCGTCGGCCTCCTTGATTTGAAGAAATTTGGCGAATAATTCTTCGGCTGATGCTCTCTCATCAGGAGAGAGAATGTTCTTCCAAGAGTTCTTGGGTTTGGCTTCGGAAACATCGGCGTAGCAAGGAAGCCGAGATTCGGGTGACAGGGAGTCCTTGACGTAAAACCATTTCAGCCTCCATCCTTGCACGGACTCTCTCATTGGGAAATTAAAGTCATTGACCTCTGAACGAGCGACAAAACCTACTCCTCCGGTGACGAAGTACCCATTGCTACTGATGTATCTCTTCACATAGAAGATCTTTTTCCACAGCCCGAAATGAGGTTCAATACCTAGAAACGCCTCGCAAAGGGTGATGAACACAACAACGTGGAGGATTGAGTTGGGAGTAAGTTGCCATAGTTGGATTTCGTACGTCCGCAAGAGATGGAGGAGGAATCCATGAGTGGGGAGTGAAAGGCCTCGGTGAAGGAAAGATAAGAACATCACAGTAAAGCCAGCAGGAGGATCAGGCCGAGAAATCGCACCTGGAAGGATCACATCTCCCGCATCGGAGGATATCAATCCTAGGCTTCGGGATCTCTTTTCGTCACGCTTGGTGACGGTTGATGCTACCCAGTCCCCGGGCTTGACCATTGAGCTCGACGGCGCTGGCGGCACCGGAGCTGGGGGAGGAGCGCTTGGAGCGCTCCCCTTCGGAAGAGAAGAGGAGGACTTGGCGGCGGCACCGCCGCTGGTGGAGCTGGCGGCGGCGGCAGGATTCTTCTTCTTGACCATTGTGGGATCTGAGGAAGATTGGAAAAGCTGCGGTGGCGGCGCGACAACGGCGAAGGAAGGAAGAAGGGGAAGAATGAGGAGATACTGCGGGAACCGTGGAGGAGATTAGGAATTTTTCCCCCTTTGGAGATTTTGAGGAGAAATTAAGAGTTAAGTAAGCACGTGGCGCTTGAAGGAGGGGAGGAACTGGCGGCCCACTATGTTCACGTTGTGCGAAAATCGAGGAGGCACCTCGGTCACCATGCGTGCAATGATCAAGCCCTAAAAACTGTCCGCGCAGAGTTAGGGTGGGCCCGTCAGGTCAAGTCCTGTCAATCAGCCCATAGCAGTTATACGTCAGCAGTGACATCATAAAAAAACAACCCTTAAGGCATTCGAAGGAGAAATGAAAAGTTATCGGGTGGAAGACTTGAGTCTACGCACAGATTGCAAGCATCTGTACCTAGACTCGGGGGCTACTCCCATCGGAAGCGCTGACGCGCCCCGATAAAATGAAGACTCGACAGAATGAGCAGTCGAAGGAAGAAGGATTGAGTCTCCACTCAGTTACAAGCGTTTGCACCTAGACACTCCCATCGGGAGTGCATGATGCACACCGAATAAAAGTTTTTTGCACTCCAGGATCATGCCCGGGGACTTGATTCTGTGTAGGGTAACGTTGTTTTGCCATCGGCAGTTAACCAACAAAAGTTGGGCACGTTACTCATTATCCTTTGCATAAAGAAAATATATCGGATGTCCTATGTAGACCTGTGAAAAACATCGACAGAGAAAAATATTCGAGTAGTACAACTTGAGTCTACGCACGGATTACCAGCATCCGTACCTAGACTCGGGGGCTACTCCCATCGGGAGCGCTGACGCGCACCCGATAAAATAAAGACGGAGCAAATTCAAGATAAGCAAAGAACATCAGGAGAAGACATGCATTAGTCTCTACCCGAACTATCTTCGGCTAGACACTCGGGGGCTACTGACGTGGGCACTACCCTTCGAGTAATGGACATTGCCCTATCCTGTATTGACTAATTGGAGGCCCATGAAGACACCCGAAGGCTAGATGGGCCACCTGGACAGCGCACCGGAAGAAACCTTGGCGGGCAAGACAAGGAAGCAGTCAACAAGGAAAGATTAGATCTAAAAGTGCTGTAAACCTAGTCGTACTCGGTTAGGACCCTTGAGACCTGGCCTCCTATATAAAGGCCAGGAGAGGGGCTGCCGAGGGACACGAACAATCTTAGCGATCATAGCCCGAAAAAGCTTAGAGCTAGGTAACCCTAGCAGTAGTAATCTCGACGAGATCTCTGCCGAACTATTCGGCACCCCATTGTAACCCATTGTCATCATAATCAAGAACAGACAGGCAGGACGTAAGGGTTTTACCTCATCGAGGGCCCCGAACCTGGGTAAATCGCTCTCCCCGCTTGTCTGTGAACCGATGTCTCGTGTCAGCTTGCAGGATTCCATCAACCCTAAGCCCATATCGGAGGGCATTGGCGAGGAGTACCCTCGACAAGTAGTGCTGAAAACTAGCTTCGTTCCCAGCTTTCCCCAAAGTGTCTTTCAAAAGTAGCTCATAAACTTCACGTCACGATCAGAAACAATACTTTTCGGGACTCCATGTAGACGTACAATCTCCCTGAAAAATAGGTTAGCAATTTGTGACGCATCGTCGGTCTTGTGGAAGGCAATAAAGTGTGACATCTTAGAAAATCTATCCACTACCACAAATATAGAATCATGACCTCTCTTAGTACGCGGCAAACCCAACACAAAATCCATACTTATATCTTCCCATGGTGTAGTAGGAGCCGGTAAAGGAGTATACAAACTGTGAGGCTTTAGCTTGGACTTGGACTTGTTGCAAGTAATGCATTTCTTCACATACCTGTCCACATCCCGCCTCATCTTTGGCCAATAGAAGTGACCAGCGAGCATAAGTAGCGTCTTCTCACGCCCAAAGTGACCCATCAAACCTCCAGCATGTGATTTCTGCAATAAGAGCAAACGAACAGACGATTCTGGAACACATAGTTTATTAGCTTTAAACAAGAACCCATCATGTATGTGATATCTGTCCCATGCTTTACCAATAGCACACAAGCGATATGGTTCAGCAAAATCATGATCAGTAGCATACAAATCACATATTACTTGTAATCCAGAAATTTTAACATCAAGTTGAGTTAATAGCATATTTTTCCTAGATAGCAGCAACAATATTATCTTTTCCCTTCTTATGCTTAATAATGTATGGAAAAAACTCAATAAACTCAACCCACTTAGCAAGACGCCTATGCAATGTAGATTGAACTTCCAGATATTTCAAAGCTTCAGGATCAGAATGTATGATAAATTCTTTTGGTCACAAATAATGTTGCCAAACCTCAAGAACTCTAATTAAAGCATACAATTCTTTATCATAGATAGGATAGTTCAACTTAGCACCAGAAAGTTTCTCAGAAAAATATGCAATTGGGCGACCCTCTTGCATCAACACACCACCAATTCCAATACCACTAGCATCACATTCAATCTCAAATTGCTTATTGAAATCAGGAAGTGCAAGCAACGGTGCAGAAGTTAATAATCTTTTCAGCTCATCAAAAGCTTGATCTTGGGCGATGCCCACTCAAATGCAACACCCTTTTTAATCAATTCATTCAAAGGTGCAACAATAGTACTAAAATTGGGCACAAAACGGCGATAAAACCCAGCAAGACCATGAAAACTTCTTACTTGACTCACATTCATGGGAGTAGGCCAATTTTAAATTGCTTCAATTTTAGACACATCTACTTCTACTCCATGTTTAGAGACAACATAACCCAGAAATATGACCTTATCTTTGCAAAATGTGCACTTCTCAAGATTACCATAGAGTTTATTATCACGCAACACTTGCAAAACATGTCGAATATGTATAGTATGATCAGATTCATTGCGGCTGCAGATTAATATGTCATCAAAGTACACAACCACAAACTTGCCAATAAAATCACGCAAAACATGGTTCATCAGTCTCATGAAAGTGCTAGGTGCATTCGTCAAACCAAAAGGCATTACTAACCACTCATATAAACCAAATTTTGTTTTAAAGGTTGTTTTCCATGTATCCCCCTCTTTCATCCTAATTTGATGATAACCACTACGCAAATCAATTTTAGAGAAAACAGCAGCACCACTCAATTCATCTAACATATCCTCTAAGCGGGGAATAGGATGACGATATCGAATAGTAATGTTGTTTATCGCTCTACAATCTACACACATGCGCCAAGTACCATCTTTCTTAGGAACTATAATAACAGGAACAACACAAGAACTAAGGCTTATGTGGCTATAACCTTTGTCGAGTAGCGCTTGTACTTGTTGCTGAATTTCCTTCGTCTCTTCGGGGTTCGTTCTATATGGCACCCTGTTGGGAAACGAAGCGCCAGGGATCAAGTCGATTTGATACTCAATACCACGCAATGGTAGAAATCCTGCGTGGACCTCCTCCGGAAACACATCGCTGAATTCCTGCAACACATTATAAACACCAAGAGAAATAGGGGTCATGTCATTAGAAACCAAAACCTCACCCTTGTACATGAGCACAAGAGGCATTGTTGTAGGATCCTCACTAAATTCTCTCATATCGTCTTTGGTGGCTAATAGCACTAAGGAGTTCACTCTCTCCCTTTTCGTTATATCACTCACGGCATTACAATTCTCTGGCCTATCTATAGGTGCATCCTCCAAGTTTACTTCAACTTTCTGACGAGATTCATTGACAATTTGCTGTGGTGACATATGCTACAAGTTGATTTTCTTGCCGTTGAACTCCAAGTGATAAGTATTGGCACGGCCATTATGTTTCACAGAACGGTCATAAAGCCATGGCCGACCCAATAGTAGGTGACACACCATCATAGGAACCACATCAAAATCAATGGAATCCTTTTACGGTCCAATCTCAAAATCAACACGCACCATGTGGTTTACCTTCATCTCACCATTATCGCTGAACCACTGAATATAATATGGATGCGGGTGCGGTAGATACTTCAGCTTCAGCTTGGCACACAAATCCTTGCTTGCTAGATTGTGACAACTCCCGCCATCGATAATGACTTTACAAGCTTTATCAAGACCAACTAGTGCCTTTGTTTGGAACAAATTGCAGCGTTGAGTAGATGCACTCGGCTGCACATTAATAACATGTTGTGACACAACAATAGTGCGAGCATCAGACGGAAAAGCATCTACACCATCAATGTCATAATCATCATCTTCTCGAGCATATGGATCAGCATCATCTCCAGTCTCATACTCATCATGGTCATTAATGATCATTACCTTTCGGTTAGGACAATCTCTCTTGAAGTGACCCTTCCCTCCACATGTATGTCAATTCATATCGTGATTGCGCGCGCGTTGACATGGTAGAACCACTTGTACTAGCAACAGGTTCAGGCTTTTTGTGTTGGACACATTGGAGACCGGCTTGCTAGACGAAGTAGGAAAAGGTGTGGGGCGTGAAGATGGTGTCGACGCCAAGGATGGGGGCGCCCTAGGCGTGTAGCGCCCAACTCCCATAGTACGGCCTTTGATTTGCGCCTCATCAGCCAACTGTGCTTCAGCTTCTCTTGCATGATGTAGCAGCTGATTCATAGTAGTGTAACTTTGATAACGAATAATGCCTTTAACATTATATTTCAGACCATGTAGAAAACGATGCATTGTCATCTCAAGTGACTCACGGACACGGCCACGCTGCATAAGCATCTCCATCTCCATCTAATAAGTATCAACTATCATAACACCTTGTCTCAAGAGGGTCAACTTATCATATATAGATCGCAAATAATTAGTGGGGACGAAACGAGCTTGCATAATGTCCTTCATCTCGCGCCATGTAAGAACTGGCAATTCATTATCTTCCTGACGAGCACGTGTAACTCCATCCCACCAACGCAATGCATAACCATCAAATTCTGAGGAAGCAAGCTTAACCTTCCTATCTTCAGTATAGTCATGTAGGCGCCATAACTTCTTAATTTTCATCTCCCAAGTGAGGTATTCTTCAGCATCAACACCTCCTTCAAATTTGGGTATTGAGAACTTTAGCTTACCCAAACCATCGTCTTGCTGTTGTGGAGGGACACGGCGAGCTCCGAGTTCAACAAAGCAACGACCACGGTTACCACGTCCAGCACCACGATCAGCACCACGCGCTTCATCTTGAAGCCCTACATCTTCATCTTCATGTTGTTGTTGTTGGGTCAAATTCTCAATAGCGAGAGTCAATGCTTGAATAATGCGCCAAATATCCGTAATTTGATCTTGCATTGCATTGATAGTCTCATTAGTAGTATCCAGCTTCTTGGCGACCTCCTGAACGATCCCCTTAAGTTCTTCGTCCTGATCGCGAAATTCACGCCGCATCTCATTACGAAGAGCTTCATACTCCCTCCATGTCACAACATCAGCTGCATCCTTGTTTTTATGGTTAACAATTTTTTCATCACTAGAAGACATGGTTAGTAAATTAGTGCACTAAAACAAATATATATAGTGGTACTCTCACAACTCACTCAAAACTGATAAGAAAAGGTAGTCTTACCGCTCCGAAGTGAATTGGTATTTCTTACCACTTTGTAGTGACAACTAGTGCACGGATGTCGCAAAGCGAATATCAAGGGTATAAGAACAATCACACGACAAAGCAGGATATATGTGAGGCTGTAGGTGGGCTACCTATTTGCACCAATAACAAGCTCTAGCGCTGACCGTAGAACAACCAATGATACTCACACAAGATGATAAATGTGGAAAAGCAACTATATGGATGAAAAGGTTGCAATGCACTCGAGAGACGCTAGCAAACATCAACGGGACAGGCACAATATTGCTCAACTACATGTGCAGGACACTAAACTTAGGCCTTCACTTGATTCTACTAGCACTTCACGTTTCTTTTTGGATTTTCTTTTTTATGACACGCAACACTTATAGCTCTTTTTGCTTCTTTTCTAATTTTTTATTTATTTTATGACTCAACTCCTTGTAACACGGCCAACAGGTAATGCAAAGCACCAAAACCCTAATGAGCAGCCCGTCGAGCGGTAAAACTAGTCTCTTCTGGGGAAGTTCCTAATCACGTATATCGAAAGGCCGTGTCTATGGTTGGAAACAAGCACACTGTATGTTATGTGAACTCGGAGAACACAAAAACTTAAAACTAGATGATAGCGAATCACAAATCCTAACAATCTACTAGATGGAAGAAAAAGGGACGCAAAAACAACTACGAAAAGCAACTAAAACTCGAAATTAGTACAATTTAAGGCTGCAATGTATAGCAGGAGTGGTTCTTTTTTCTTTCGGAGCCACCAACACTGGCGGTGTCGAAATTGTGCGCTTCAGATGCTCGAAAGCTTTGTCTGCTTCTTCGTTCCACTCGAACTTTTCTCCTTGCTTGATGAGCGCGTAGAAGGGCAGCGCTTTTTCTCCTAGCCTAGCGACAAACCTGCTCAAAGCTGCGACACGATCCGTCAGCTGCTGTATCTCTTTGAGCTTGGTTGGCTTCCTCATTGTTATGATGGCCTGTATTTTCTCGGGATTTGTTTCGATTCTTCTGGTTGATACTAAGTACCGCAGGAGTTCTCTCGCAGGAACGCCGAAGGAACATTTCGTCGGGTTTAGCTTGAGGCGAAACTTGTCGAGGTTATCGATGGTTTCTCTAAGATCATCAATCAAAGATAACCTATGCTTTGTTGTTATGACGACCTCGTCGATGTATACTTGAACGTTCTTGCCAATCTGTGTGGAAAGACAATTCTGCATCATCCTCTGATAGGTAGCTCCCGCGTTTTTCAACCCGAAGGGCATTGTTCTGTAGCAAAACACGCCATAAGGGGTTATAAAAGCTTTTTTGACTTCATCTTCTTCTTTTAGGAGGATCTGGTTGTAACCGGAATACGCGTCCAGGAAGGTAAGACGTTCGCATTGTGTTGTGGAGTCGATAATTTGATCGATCTTCGAGAGGGGAAAGTGATCCTTTGAAAAATGTTTATTGAGAAACGTGAAGTCGACGCACATGCGAAGAACATCAGTGTTTTTCTTTGGGACCAGAACTGGGTTAGCGACCTATGTGGCCTCTGTGTGTAGTTCCCTGATGAAATTTGCTTCTCCAAGTCTATTAATCTCCGATAGCATAGCTTTGCGGTTTGGCTCCGAGAAACGCAGCAAAGGTTGTCGGATTGGCCTAGCCCTTGGATCCAGATTAAGGGGGTGCTCGGCAAGTTCCCTGGGTACTCCCGGCATATATGTCAGCTGGACACCATGCGAAGATTTCCCAGCGCTCACGGAGGAACTCGACGAGCGCGCTTTCCTATGCGCTATCCATGTTTGTTGCGATAGCTGTCGTCTTCTTAGGATCCGTCGGGTGAATATATACTTCCTTTGAGTTCTTAGAGGTGTCGAAGGTTTTCTCCTTGAGCGGCCTTCCTCCGTCGGGTAGCACGTCGTAGTCGGTGCTGAGCCTAGAAGCTACATACTCAGCCTGCATCCCGAAAGTTTCAGAAAGCTTATGAAAGTCCTTGTCACATTTATCTCCTAAAGCAAAACTTCCCTTCACTATGATTGGACCTTTGGGACCAGGAATCCTCCGTAGCAAGTATGTGTAATGCAGCACAGCCATGAATCTGGCATACGCGGGTGATACGTCTCCAACGTATCTATAATTTCTTATGTTCCATGCTAGTTTTATGACAATACCTACATGTTTTGTTCACACTTTATAATGTTTTTATGCATTTTCTGGGACTAACCTATTAACAAGATGCCACAGTGCCAGTTCCTGTTTTCCGCTGTTTTTGGTTCCAGAAAAGCTGTTCGGGCAATATTCTCGGTGTCGTGGTATCGTCACGGCATATGCCATAGGGTGGCTAACGAAGGTGGTTCCTAAGAGATCTCACGGCGGTATCCGGATGCGGGTATGGGGACGAGCGACACGGCGACGTACCCAGGTTCGAGGCCCTCCAATGGAGGTAACACCTCTACTCCTGCTAGAGTGTATATGATGATCACACAATACAAGGTTGCTCCTTGAGCTGTGTCCGGCTGCCCCTGGGAGGCTAAGGAAGACAAGAGTCTCTCTCTCACAGGGCAGCGCTAGGGGTGGAAATGAGGTGAGAACGATCGATCCCCTGCACGAGAGGGGGTAGTGCGGCTTATATAGGCGCCGGCACTTTACATAAAAGACCCTATAGTCTACTGGCCGGCTTGGCCGGCTCCGTCTTCCGCTCCTTCCCGAGGTAATGACGTCAGTAGCCGTTGAGGCCTCATGGCCTGTCCCATCCGGCTGCCAAGGTCAGCGGTATGGAGAGGAGGTGTCCCTGTCGCCATCAGCCACTGTAGCCAGTACGGATCGACGTAGACCATGATGGCATGTCCGGCGCATGGCACTATTGCTCCACAGTGCCCCGCGCTTTACGGAGGGTGAAGTCAGCGTGGACTTCGGGAACCCGGACCACCAACCCGGTTCCTTCTAGTGCAAGACTCGCCAGCCTCGAGTCGGTCTGAGGCACAAACCCCCAGTCGGATATGGCTTGTAGAAGCCGGCCCAGCTACAGCATTGGCGGCCGTAGCTAAGCCGACTAGGACCTAGAGCCAGCCGGCTTCCGGACCAGCCGGCCACGGCGCCAGCCGGCTGCTCCTCAGCTGGCCTTTGCCGCGAGCCGGCCAGTGACCAGCCGGCTGCTCCGCGTCCATTGCCCTACCCGGGGTCTTCCCCCCGACATTAGCCCCCGAAGCTGGCAAGGTCCTGCGTTTAGAAGGACCTAGGCAGGTTTTCCGGCTTCTTGAATATACTTGACGGCACTTGGAGGGGCCGACTGAGAATTTGCATTCAGCCGGCTGCGCCCTCATCCGGCTCGTTCCGGCCGGCTGCTTCTAGCCGGCCACTATTTACACTTATGCAGCTTTTGCTTTCTCGCAAGTTTTGGTGTTGTCTCCGCCTTGCTGGATAAATTTTGGGCCGAGGTGAACTTAATGTCCGGCTCCGGCTTGCGGCGCGCCGGAGTCTCCGCCGCCTCGGGTCCTGCCCCCGACTTGACCGGTCTGACGTCTGGGCTCTGCCGCCGGTTCGTCTGGTCACATCAATGTCTCCTCCGGATCCGGTGCGGTCGTGGGCGACGTGGTGTGGCAGTTTCCGGTAACTGCAGCGATCGTGGGGGGAGTTAATGCGCAGAAGATCCGGGCGACGTGGCCACGTATGCCACTTGGAGCCCAACCGTCCGCCCCGGGCGGCTATAAATGAAGCGCGGCGGGGGGGGGGATCGAGGCGGCACTCCCGCACTTCTTCTTCTTCCTCGCGCCCGCGCCCTGCTCCGCTGCGCTCGAGCTCTTCGTTGTTTTCTTCGCGCCCTCGCTCCTTGCGGTTCCGGCGAAGGTTCTCACTGGCGAGCTCCGGCGAACGCGCCTCCGTCAAGCCGCTGCCGCCACTCCGTCGAGCCGGCGCCACGAGGCCCCGAGTTTCAACCGTGCGCCCTCCGCCGCCGTCGTCGCCGCCGCCGTCGCGAGGTTCCTCCTCTCCGTTCCGTCTCTCGTGGTCCTCTTCTTCTTCTTCTTCGTCGATGGCCTCCGCCAGCGGATCTTGGAGGGGGTCGTACATGAGGGACGACGACATCGAGCGGCTGGTGCGCCTTCGCCGGATCCCGTCGACGGTGGTCACGAGGACGCCCGGCGCGGAGACGGAGCCCGAGCCGGAGCCCGGCGAGCGCGTCGTCTTCGGCGCGCACCTCGACCGCGGGTTGGGCCTGCCGGCGTCCAACTTCTTCCGCCAATTCCTCGACTATTTCGGCTTGCAGCCGCACCACCTGCCGGCCAACGCCTGCGTCCTCCTCAGCTGCTACGTGGCCTTCATGGAGGCTTACGCCGGCTTGTGGCCAGACATAGATTTCTGGAGCCGGCTCTTCTACCTCAAGGCGCAAACCACTGACGGCCGCCTGCGGGCCTGCGGCGCCGCCTCGATCTACACTCGGCCGGGTACGCCCTTCCCCAAGATTCCAACCGTCGACTCGGTGAAGAATTGGCAGATGTCATTCTTCTACGTGCGCAACGAGGGCCAGCTCGTCGACCGGATCAATCTGCCGGAGTTCAACCCGGCTCCTCCAGTCGGCCGGATCAACTGGAGCTACAACGCCCGCACGACGGACCCGGACGCTGAGGTGAACCAGCTCTGGGACTTCCTGGGGGCGGCCGTCGGGAACGGGCTGACCGCCGAGGACCTCCTCTGCACCATCGCCGAGCGCCGGGTGCTGCCGCTCCAAATGCGTACCCACAAGATCGGGCACATGTCCGGCCGGTTCGACCCGAACCGGACGTCCAAGGCGCTGCTCTCCAAGGCCCAGGTGGCCCGCCGGGTGAACAACATCACCAAGGCGAACATGCCGGATGAGTGGAACTACGGGCTGGCGCCCCACAACAGGGACCACCAACCCGAGCTGGTAAGCTTTATGTTCTGGCCGACTTCCAGCTTGCGGCTGCGAGGCCAACTTCCCTTTCTTTCTGCCGACTTCCGGCTTGCTGTTTGCTCATGCCTTCTGTTTTTCAAGCTCTTCGACCGCCAGAACGTCGAGGACGGCGACCTGGCGACAAGGAGGTGGACGCCGGATCACGCCGATCCGGCTGACCAAGCCGGCGACCAGGCCGGCGACGACGACCTGCTGCAGGCGCCTGACCTAGGCGGCCAGGGGGAGCACAATCCGCCCCTTCACCGGAGCAGCAGGAGGACGAGGAGCCGGCGACGTCCGCTACGGGGCCAATCCCCGCCGTGCCCCTGCGCGCGAGGCCGCCAAGCACCACGGCGACTTCGGCGCCCAAGGGGAAGAAGCGGGTCGGCGACCCCCGCTCCACCGTCGCCTTGGAGGCGAAGGCGAAGAAGCTCCGCCGGCAGCAGCCGAAGAAGGTTCCGGAGCAGGCCGGGTGAGTTCTCTTTTTCTCTTGTTTGATTCCTTTTCTTTCCTTACTCTTTATGCTTATCTTTTCCTTATTTGTCCGGCTAGGCCCCCCATCAAGTTCGCTCAGGGCGGCGGCTCCCGGCAAGCCCCGCGTGTCGTGTCGACGCCACAGCCTCCATCGCGCGCGCCTACGCCGCCGCCGCCTGCGGGTACTCCGCCTCCCGCAGGGGCGCCTTCCTTCGCCGTGCCACTGGCCTCAGCGCCTGGCCGCGGCACGCGGGCCGAGCCGACGCGCCAGCCGACGCTGGACGACATGTTCCCGCGCTGTGCTCGTCTTCTGGACCCAGCCGCTGGGGCCGGCCGGGGCATGCCGCCTTCGACCGGAGCCGGAGCCAGCAGGGCTGCGCCACCTGCGACCGGAGCCGGAGCCGGGCCAAGCGTGGTGGTGTTGGTGGAGAGCCCGGAGGGGGCACCTCAGGCGCCGGAGGTGGCTGCGCCGACTGGGCCAGCTGCTTCGCCCGGAGCGCCGCCACCGCCGGAGCCGACGACGGAGGAGCCGGCCAGGCAGGAGCCGGCAAGGGATGAGCCGGCGCGCATGGAGGGCGCCGACTCGCGCGCGCTGGTGAGGACGGGAACCCCATCGGCGCCGTTGGGGAGCCTGCATGTGGCCAAGGGCGCCCGGCTGCTGCACGTGCCGTCCGCCTCCGACTCCAGCCTTGGCTCAGCTGGCACTATGGAGCAGGCGTGGCTCCGCGCCGACTCCTACGAGGTGACCAGCCGGGAGGGGAACCCAGGCCAAGCGTCGGTGGAGATGTTCTTCTCCGGCTTGCAAGCCAACCTCAAGGCCAGGGCTGCCGAGACCGCGGCCAATGTCGCCAAGGTGGAGGAAGCCAGCAAGGTAAGCGCTTCATCCGTTTTTCAATTTGGTTATTATCCTGGTAGCCCTCCGAGGCATGGGCCGGCTGCTCGGAGCCGGTCCAGGTTTCGTCTAGTTGACTGATTTTCTTTTCCTTTAGGCTGTGGCGGATCGGCGCACCAACTTGTACAACCGCGCCGTGACCCACTACCACAAGGCCAAGCTGGACCGGGCCGACTTGGCTCGCGAGCTGGAGGCCGTCAAGGGTAAGATCTTTCTCCTTCCAACTTGATGTCTTCTTTCTTTAGTCCTAGTTGGCTGATGCTTCTTTCTGGCTGCCTTGCAGCTGAAGCCGCCAAGGTCCCGCGGCTGGAGGCGGATCTTCGGGCTGCTCGCGCTCAGTGCGCCGAGTGCGAGGAGGCGGGCCGATCTGCAGCCGCCAAGCTCAAGGTGGCTGAGTTGGAGCTAACGCGGCTGCGCCGGCTTGAGGAGAACCACCTCAAGGAGCTTGCCCTCCTCAGGACGGCTGAGAAGGAGAAGGTGGAGGATCTGAGCCGGCGGCTGACCGAGGTGGAGAAGCAGCGGCTTGCGCTTCAGTAGGAGGTCACCACCAAGACCACGGAGCTGTCGGCCACTGCCAAGCGCTGGGTGGACGAGATTGGCGCGCTCGACCGCGGCTTGTCGGGTGAGTGCATTTTTCTTTTTCTTCTTTTCCCTTTGCCGGCTTTCGGCCGTCGGCTGCCGGCTTAGGTTGGCAGCCGGCGGCAGAAACTGATTTTTCGCTATCTCCATCTTCGGGCTGGGGGCAGTCGGTTGTTGCCGGCTGCCGCCAGGCTTTTCCTTCGGGATTTCCATCTTCGGACTGGGGGCAGTCGGCTCTTGCCGGCTGCCGCCTGGCCTACTTTAGGACTTCGAAAACTTGCATTTTTCAGTTTATTTCAGCTTTGATGATTTCTGACGTGCTTCTTCTTGTAGCGGCCTTCCCGGAAACGCAGGATGCGGCGTTAGCAGCCGTTGGCGTTGCGCGCGAGACTAGGAGGCGGGCGACTGGTGAGGGCAGCTCGGAGTACTTCACCATGGAGGATTATATGGCATCCATGGCTGCCCGCGTCGAGCCCATCACCAAGCTTGGCTGGGAGCTCCGGAAGGCGGCTGAGGAGCTGGTCCCGATGCTGTGGCCCGCGGAGGCGGTGCCGCAAGATATCTCCAACCTCATCTCCTTGATGGAGCGGGCGCCGGATCGCTTCCTCGACTGGAAGGAGTCTGCCACGCGCGCTGGAGCGGACATGGCGCTGTCCTTTGTCCTCTCCTGGTACAACGAGGTGGACCTGGGGCAGCTCGAGTACCGGCGAGCCGGCGTGGAGCACAAGCTCCCGGCCGAACACAAGACTGCCCGGCTTGCCCGAGCCAGCGCCATCGCCGACTTTGTCGACAAGGGCCTCTTCATCGCGGACCCGAACCCTCAGTCTGAGGATGAGTACGAGATGGAAGATGAGGAGGCGGAAGACGCGCCTGAAGACGACCCGGCAGCCGGCTCCGCTGACGCTCCTCCGGCTGGTCCTTCTCCAGCCGCTGCTTAGTTTACCTGTCTCTGTCGTTGCTTTTGCCAAGACAATTTGTTAAATCCCCGGGATGCCGGGTGCATATGTATGAATATTATTGTCCTTTCATTATGTCACACTTTAATGTGTTTGTTAATCATTTATGTGCCGAGTTGCTTTCTTTCGACTTGTTCGCTTTTTCCCATCCGCCCCACTCTTTGGCTGTGCTCTTGCCGATCGTACGTCCGACTTGCGATCCGTCGCCGGATCAAGAGCGGGCCGCTAAGTGAGGCCGACAATATTTCAGTCGAACGAGCCGAGTTCGGCAATCCGGCACTTTTATGAAAAGTTGCAAGTCAACTCGCTTTTACTCTTTCCCTTAGTCGTCTTTCGCGTGCCGGCTCCCTAGGCCTTACTCCCACCAGCCGGACAGCCGGGTTGCGGTCTGTAGCTGGATCGGAAGCCGGCTGTCGGAAACCGGATCACGTTACTGAGCCAGCCACGAGAGAGGGTTTAAGCCAATTGGCGAAACGAAGTAGAGTACGTGAAAAACTTGTCGGAAACGGCGCTCTTGGCGCGTGTTTTTTCATAGCTTACAAAAGGGATACAAGGGATACATACATTCCTGCTCTCATGTGTAAAATGGGCGGAGTAAGTTGACATTCCAGGGACGTTTAGTCTCCTCGTCAGCCTTGTCCGGCTTGTTTTCTCTAGCCTCTTGGGCATCTATGAGATAGTAGGAATCATTGCCTACTGCCTTGCTCACGATGAAGGGACCCTCCCATGGGGATGACAGTTTATGCTGTCCGGCTGTCCGCTGGATCAGCCGGAGCACTAGGTCTCCTTCTCGGAATGCTAAGGGCTGGACCTTCCGGCTGTGATAGCGTCGGAGGCTCTGCTGGTAGATAGTAGATCTGGATGCAGCCAGCAGCCGGGCTTCTTCGACCAAGTCGACTCCATCTTCGCGAGCTTCTTTGGCTTCGGCTTCTGTGTACAGCTTGATCCTTGGCGCGTCGTGCTCGATATCGGTCGGCAGGACGGCTTCGGCCCCGTATACGAGGAAGAATGGTGTGAAGCCGACTGAGCGGTTTGTCGTTGTGCGCAGGCTCCACAGCACATTGGGCAGCTCTTCAATCCAGCAACCGGCTGCTCGCTCGAGCGGCTCCACCAGCCGGGGCCGGATGCCGGCTAGGACCAAGCCGTTAGCCTTCTCCACTTGTCCGTTGGACTCCGGGTGCGCCATAGAGGCTAGGGCCATCCGGATCCCCATTTCCCCGCAATAGCGAGAGAAGATGCCTTGGGAGAAGTTGCTGCCATTATCGGTGATGATGCTATGGGGGTAGCCGAACCTCACGATGATTTCCTTGAGGAATGTGACGGCTGTGGAGCCGTCCAGCTTCTTGATTGGCTTGGCTTCGATCCACTTGGTGAATTTGTCAATCATCACCAAGAGATGTGTCATGCCGCCTCGCGCTGTTCTGAACGGGCCCACCATATCCAAACCCCATACGGCGAACGGCCATGTGATGGGGATGGTTTTCAAGGCGGAAGCCGGCTGGTGTCTCTTCTTCGCGAAGCGCTGACAGCCGTTGCACTTCTTCACCAACTCTTCTGCGTCTCTGAGCGCAGTCGGCCAGTAAAAACCGTGCCGGAAAGCTTTGGCCACTATGGCTCTGGATGAGGCGTGATGTCCGCACTCTCCTTGATGGATTTCCCGTAGGAGTTCAATCCCTTCAGCCGGCTCGACGCACCGCTGGAACACCCCACTTACGCTGCGTTTGTACAGCTGGTGGTTGATGATTGTATAGGCCTTGGCCCTTCTCTCAATCTGCCTGGCCTGGACTCTATCATCAGGCAGCACACCATTGGTGAGGTAGGAGAGGAATTCTTGTGCCCATGAAGGTACGCATCTTATCTCGAATACGCTGACCAACAGGGCCTCCTGCGTGGGAGCTTCCGGATTCGACTGCATGGTCGCCGGGTTCGGCTTGCTAGCCGGCGGGTTCGGCTTGCTAGCCCCCGAGTTTGGCGATGAAGCCCCCGGGTTGGACTGAGAAGTCCCCGGGTTCGGCATGGTAGCCGGCGGGTTTGGCTTTGCAGCCCCCGACTTGGGCGATGAAGCCCCTGGGTTCGGCTGAGCAGCCCCCGGGTCAGCCGGCACGAATATTGAATCCGAGTCCGGTGACGGTATGATGAACGGCTTCTTGAGAACCGCCAAGGCGATGCCCGGCGGAATGGCTTGCCGGGTTGAGCCAATCTTGGACAAGGCGTCAGCCGCTTCGTTGTTTGCTCGTGGTACATGGTGGAATTCGCAGCCGTCGAAGAAGCCGGATAGCTGCTGGACATGGAAGCGGTATGTTGCCATGTTGGCGTCCTTCGCGTCCCAGTCGCCAGATGCTTGCTGTATGACCAAGTCGGAGTCGCCGAAGCAGAGTATGCGACGCACGCCAATCTCCTTGGCCAGCTTCAGCCCATGAATGAGCGCTTCATACTCCGCCACATTGTTTGATGCGGCGAAGTGGATCCGCGGGACGTAGTCCGGTCGGTCTCCCTTGGGAGAGGTGATGACGATGCCGGCTCCCAAGCCGTTGTGCATCTTCGAGCCGTCAAAGTGCATCTTCCAATGTGTGGAATCCGGCACGGGCGGCAGGTACTGCATCTCGGCCCAGTCGACGAAGAAATCCGCGAGGATCTGCGACTTGATGGCTGTGCGCGGCTCGTAGAGGATGGTGTGGGCGGCTAGCTCCAGAGCCCACTTGGCAACCCGGCCGTTGGCGTCTTTGCTGCCAATGATTTCCGCCAAGGGCGCTGTGGCAACCACCTTGTCGGGGGTGTTGTAGACGGGCAGCTCCACGGACGGAGCCGGCGATTCCGCGCCGTCGCGGTCGATCTCAGCGCCTAAGGCGCCCCCGCGCTTGCGGATCATGCCGGCTCGGCTGGGGTTGTTGCCGCCTGGCGTGAAGCCATGGGCGTGCTCGAACTCACGCTGGGTGATGGCCAGCTGGCGCTTGGCTGCAGCCAGCTCTTCGGCCTGCTGGAGGAGGAGCTGGCGATGTGCTTCCAGGTCCGTCTCGACGGTGGCGGCGTCGCCGCCTGCGGTGAGCGGGGAGCTCAGCTTCGTCCGGACTTCGTCCAGCCGGGATGGAGGTGGAGGCGCCTTTGGGCCCGAGCCGGAGGCGTTGGGGTCGACGTTGCGCTCCAGGTTGGGGCCACGGGTGCGCGGGTTCTTGGTGGGGAGCTCTTCGCCAGCCATCATGACTTGCACGACGGCGGGGCTGGCGGGAGCGCTGCTGCCGGCTCGCGGAGGAGGGCTTGCGCAGCGCAGCACCTGCCGCGGGTAGCGCGGCGGTGCGACGGTGGCGACGTAGACGTCGTGACCGCCGAAGGAGATGACGCTGCCGCCGGCTGGGAAGGGCCGGTCGGCGAAGCAGCCAGCGTTGTCGCTGACGCAGTCGAGGGAGCCGAATCTCCAGATCAAGCCTGAAGCGACTCGCTCGCCGGTGGTGATGATGAGGCCCGTCCGGATGAAGACACCGGCCGAGGATGCTGAAGGCCCCACGGTGGGCGCCAAATGTCGTGGTATCGTCACGGCATATGCCATAGGGTGGCTAACGAAGGTGGTTCCTAAGAGATCTCACGGTGGTATCCGGATGCGGGTATGGGGACGAGCGACACGGCGACGTACCCAGGTTCGAGGCCCTCCAATGGAGGTAACACCTCTACTCCTGCTAGAGTGTATATGATGATCACATAATACAAGGTTGCTCCTTGAGCTGTGTCCGGCTGCCCCTGGGAGGCTAAGGAAGACAAGAGTCTCTCTCTCACAGGGCAGCGCTAGGGGTGGAAATGAGGTGAGAACGATCGATCCCCTGCACGAGAGGGGATAGTGCGGGTTATATAGGTGCCGGCACTTTACATAAAAGACCCTATTGTCTACTGGCCGGCTTGGCCGGCTCCGTCTTCCGCTCCTTCCCGAGGTAATGACGTCAGTAGCCGTTGAGGCCTCATGGCCTGTCCCATCTGGCTGCCAAGGTCAGCGGTATGGAGAGGAGGTGTCCCTATCTCCATCAGCCACTGTACCCAGTACGGATCGACGTAGACCATGATGGCCTGTCCGGCGCGTGGCACTATTGCTCCACAGTGCCCCGCGCTTGACGGAGGGTGAAATCAGCGTGGACTTCGGGAACCCGGACCACCAACCCGGTTCCTTCTAGTGCAAGACTCGCCAGCCTCGTGTCGGTCTGAGGCACAAACCCCGAGTCGGATATGGCTTGTAGAAGCCGGCCCAGCTACAGCATTGGCGGCCGTAGCTAAGCCGACTAGGACCTAGAGCCAGCCGGCTTCCGGAGCAGCCAGCCACGGCGCCAGCCGGCTGCTCCTCAGCCGGCCTTTGCCGCGAGCCGGCCAGTGGCCAGCCGGCTGCTCCGCGTTCATTGCCCTACCCGGGGTCTTCCCCCCGACGCTCGGGATTCGACAAAAAAAGCCAAACCTCCTATTTTTCCGAGGGACACACGGAGCTAGAAGGGCAAGCCCGGGGGAGGCCCATGGCCTCCTCCCCATGCAGCCGCACGGCCGGGCCCACAGGCGCGCCGGCGTGTGGGGAGCCCACCTCGGGACTCCACCGACATCGCCCCTTTGCCTATTTATTCCCCCATGACGTGAAAACCCGAGATATATCTATCATACTCCAGAAATACTCCCGGAGCGCCGCCGCCATCGCGAAACCTAGTTTCGGGGGACAGAAGTCTCTGTTTCTGCACCCTGCCGGGACGGGGAATTGCCCCCGGAGTCATCTCCATCGACACCACCGCCATCTTCATCGCCGTTGCTGTCTCCCATGATGAGGAGGGAGTAGTTCTCCCCCGAGGCTGAGGGCTCTACCGGTAGCTATGTGGTTCATCTCTCTCTCCCATGGTGTGATCTTTATGTAATCATGAGCTTTGTAATCTAGTTGAATATGTAGATGTTGCTCTTGTCTATTATGCACTCTAGAGGTTACTTTAATATGAACTCTGGAGTCACTCTCCACGGTGTGATGGTGACAATGTCCGCATCGTGTGTGATTCCTTTATGACGTTGTGGAGCTTGTTTACTCCGGCTTGAGGTGTGCTTTTGTAGCCCTACACGATGAATGGTGTTTGTTATCCAACAAGAGAGTGTTTGAGAGTAGTATTTATTTATTCAGTTATGTGATCAATGTTGAGAGTGTCCACTATTGAAAGTATGATCCCTAGGCCTTGTTTGTAAGCATTGAAACACCGTTTCCAACAAGTTCTGCTACATGTTCGCTTGCTGCCATTTTTATTTCAGATTGCAGTTACTACTTATAATCATCCATATTACTTGTATTTCACTATCTCTTCGCCGAACTAGTGCACCTATACATCTGACAAGTGTATTAGGTGTGTTGGGGACACAAGAGACTTCTTGTATCTTAATTGCAGGATTGCTTGAGAGGGATATCGTTGACCTCTACCTCCCTGAGTTCGATAAACCTTGGGTGATTCACTTAAGGGAAACTTGCTGCTCTTCTACAAACATCTGCTCTTGGAGGCCCAACACTGTCTACAGGAATAGAAGCGTGCGTAGACATCAAGCTATTTTCTGGCGCCATTGCCGGGGAGGTAAGGTAAAAGGTATTCACATCCTCCGACTACTAAGCATATCCTAGCACTGTTGCTGGTGTGTGAGTGCTCGAAGCTATTTCCTTTAGATTCTGCAATTGCATCTTTTTGTTTCTTGTTTTTATTTTTCACTAGTTAGGCGTAATGGAAATCAACAAAAAAATTAGTGAGCTTTTTAATCTTTTTCCTGAGTTAAGACATGAATTGTTTGATGCAAAAATTAAAAAACCTATGGAACCTTATTTGCATGCTAGTAGCAATCTTATTAGTATGAATGCAATTACTGCTAATACTATGGAAAAGTCTTAGCTTGGGGAAGCTAGCTTTTATGATCTTTTTAGCTTCCCAGCTTTAGGGGAGAAAATTTGCTCTGATAATACTTTATCTCCCATATGCGATAACTCTAATGATGCTTGTGATATTTTAAATCCACCTACTGAAAGCATTCCTTTCAAGATACCTATGAAAATTGTTGAAATTGCTATGATCGAACAATTGCTATTTTGGAGATGGGACTATCCATCCTAGTGATCATTTACTCTTTATACATGAATTATGCGAGTTGTTCGAGATTGCAGGTATTTCAAAGGACCAAGTTAAGAGGAAGCTATTCTCTATATCTCTGAAGGGCAGAGCTGCGGAATGGTATAAGATGCTGAAGAATGGTCGATCTATTGGTTGGGAGGAAATTGTACCTCTCTTTTATTCTAAATTTTATCCTCCTCATGAAGTTCATGTTGATAGGAATTACATTTATGAATTTTATCCTCGTGATGGAGAGAGTATTTCCCAAGCATGGGGGAGACTGAAGTCACTAATGCTCAAATGTCCCATTCATGAGCTCCCCCGTAATGTTATTATTAATAATTTTTATGCAAGACTTTCAGGACACCACAAGGACTATCTAGATGCCTGTTTGGAGGGATCTTTCACAAGTAAGAAGGTTGAAGCTAGATGGGATCTTCTTGAAAGAATTCAAAGCAATACGAAGATTGGGAGAACGACAAAGGTAAAGAATCAGGTATAAACTATGAATATGAATGCATTAAGTCTTTCATTGAAACTACTGGTTTTCAAAAGCTTAGTGATAATTATGGTCTTGATTCTCAAATTATTGTTGATTGTTTTAGAACCTTTGCTTCTCATATTAATGTTCCTAAAGAAAATTGGGACGTGTATCATGAACCTTTCAAAGACACTTGCATGGAAAATGAAATTGTTGTTAATGATTGCAATAAACATGCTCAAACTTCTGAAAATCCTATTTCTTATAAGCATGTTAATTTTTGTGGAATGGATAGACCTTGTGGAATTAATCAAATCGAAGATGAATATTGTATCCATCATAGGAATGAAAAAACTAGAATGTGGTACAAGGCTCTAAATAATCTTGGTGAAAAAGTTTGTGACCTCCATCCTTTTATTTGTGAACTTTGCTATGAAGTGGATCATTTTAATTTTCAATGTTCTGGTCATGATGATAGTATTTCGAATTTAATGAGTACTTCAAGTCTATATTGTGATAACATGATCGCTCCTAATCAGCATGATGAACTTACTTTATTTTTGGGGTGTGAAGAGTTATCAAGAAAATTTTCTTTGTTAGATATGAGTGATCTTGATATGAATAGTGTGTTGCATGGATGTTATCTCTATTGTGTTAATAATTGCCATTCCAACACCTACATACAAAATGTTATAAAGGATGGGACTTTACCAAAATATGACAGGACTAATATGTGTTTTGTTCTTATTAATGAAAGAGAGGTGTCCTCCCAAGTTTCTTCTATTTTTTCTAATAATAAACCAGGTTATGTGGAGAAGCTTCCTTTCAAACCTCTCCCTCCTAAAGAGGAAAAGAAGAAGAAGAAGAAGGGAACGAAGAAGAAGAAGAAGAGGAGTAAAAGGAGAGAGGAAACGGTATCTTCTCCCAAACTTGTTGCTCCTATTACAATTGATAATTATAATTCTAAATTCGGTGATTCTGAACTTGATGATGAACCTATGCCTGTTATTTATATTAGTGGTCATGATTGGGAAAAACACACTTCTTTTGATATTGAAGATCTCTGGGACACTAATTCTGAAAATGATGATGTTAATAATTGCCATAGTATTAGTACTATCCATGTTTCTTCCCATGATGATATAGAAAGCTCTAAGCTTGGGTATGAGGTGTTTGAAAATCCTTTTGCTACTGATGATTATATGTTTGATACATCTCCTTCTAGTAACAATGATGGTATGTTTACAGATGAGCACACTTTGGAAGATAACTATTCTATTTCTTATGATGACACTATGCCTCCAATCTTTGACAATTATTATAAAGAATACTATGACATAGGTTATAATTACAATCATCCTCATGAAACTTGTCATAGTTATGGAGGGATTACCCAAAACCATCTCTCTAATATACAGCTTGTCTATCATATTCAAGTTCGTTATAGTGATTGTGATATTTTCAGTCCATCTACTATTGAGGATAAAATTCATTATGATTATTCTATGCCTCCAATTTATGATGATTATAATGATGGATGTGATAGTTTTACTCCCACTATTACTAATAAAATTGATTATGCTTGTGTGGAGAGTAATGTTACTTTTATGCATGTGGATCATGATAAGAATGCTTTATGTGATAGCTATATTGTTGAGTTTATCAATGATACCACTGAAAATTATTATGATAGAGGGAGACATGGTTTTATATATCTCAATAATATTAAGTCACCTCTCTTTTTGTTGAAAATTTTGAAGTTGCACTTGCTTTGTCTTTCTATGATAGTAGCCTCATGCTTCAGTAATTTGTTTTCTTACAAGATTCGTTTGCATAGAAAGTGGGTTAGACTTAAATGTGTTTGGTATTTGATTTTTGATGCTCTCTTATATTCAACTCTCATCTTTATAAGAGAATCATGAAAATTATCATGCCTAGCTAAAAGGCGTTAAAGAAAAGCGCTCATGGGAGACAACCCATCATTTTTATTTTCTGTTATTTTTGCTTTTATTTTTGTTTTGAGTCAAGGTGTTTGTTACAACTGTAGCAATAACTTTGTATCTTTATTTTATTGCATTGTTGTGCCAAGTAAAGTCTTTGATAGAAAGTTGATACTTGATTTGGATTTCTGCACGGAAACAGATTTCTATCTGTCACGGTTTTGCGTTTTTTCTCTCTGTAGAAAAATCTAAAAATCTTGAAAAAATTCATGAGTAATCCACAGATATGTGCGCAACTTTCATTCAACTGGAGCTTTTCCATCTGAGCATGTTAAGTGCCTCGAAAAAATTCGTATTTACGGACTGTTCTATTTTGACAGATTCTGCCTTTTATTTTGGATTGCCTCTTTTACTGTGTTTGAGTGGATTTCTTTGCTCCATTAAATTTCAGTAACCTTGGGTAATGTCCAGAAGTGTTGGGAATGATTGTGTCCTTGCTGAACATGTGAATTTTTGATTATGCACTAACCCTCTAAAGAGATTGCTTTGAGTTTGGTGTGAAGGAAGTTTTCAAGGATCAAGAGAGAAGGATGATACAATATGATCAAGCAGAGTGAAAAGTCTAAGCTTGGGGATGCCCCGTGGTTCATCCCTGCATATTCAAGAATACTCAAGCATCTAAGCTTGGGGATGCCCAAGGCATCCCCTTCTTCATCAACAACTTATCAGGTCACCTCTAGTGAAACCATATTTTAATTCCATCACATCTTATGTGCTTTACTTGGAGCGTCTGTGTGCTTTTATTTTCGTTTTGTTATCTTAGTTCTCTGAATAAATTGGATCCTATCTATCTTGTTTGGGAGAGAGACACGCTCCGCTTTTTCATTTGAATGCACCTATTCTTCACTTATATTTGTTGAGTATTCAGTTTTCGCACTGTGTAGGTTCTAGCTCTTGGTTTTCATGTATCTCTTGTTCAGAGCTATTAGTTATTTTATAGAAAGTACTCTCTTACTTCACTTATATTGAGAGTTTCTTGCTATTTGGTTGAAAACAGAAAATGCTTCATGTGGTAGTTGGTATATTGTCTTGAATAATTTGATACTTGGCAATTGTTTTGAGCTCTCAAGTAGATCATGTTTAAGCTCTTGCATCATGTAGTTTAAACCTATTGTGGAGAACTACCGTAGAGATTGTTGAAATTTGGTTTGCATGATTGGTCTCTCTAAGGTCTAGATATTTTCTCGTAAAAGTGTTTGAGCAACAAGGAAGACAGTGTAGAGTCTTATAATGCTTGCAATATGTTCTTATGTAAGTTTTGTTGTACCAGTTCATACTTGTGTTTTCTTCAAACAACCTTGCTAGCCAAAGCCTTGTACTAAGAGGGAATGCTTCTCGTGCATCCAAAACCTTGAGCCAAAACCTATGCCATTTGTGTCCACCATAACTACCTACTATGTGGTATTTTTCTGCCATTCCAAGTAAATACTTCATGTGCTACCTTTAAACAATTCAAAACTTTATTACTCCTTATTTGTGTCAATGTTTTATAGCTCATGAGGAAGTATGTGGTGTTTTATCTTTCAATCTTGTTGGGCAGACTTTCACCAATGGACTAGTGGCTTCATCCGCTTATCCAATAATTTTGCAAAAAGAGCTGGCAACGGGGTTCCCAGCCCCAATTAATCAACTTTCATTAATAATTCTCTTCACATGTTTTGCCCCGATTCATCAGAAAGCAACTTAATTTTGCAAATAGACACTCCTTCATGGTATGTGAAATGTTGGAAGGCACCCGAGGATTCGGTTAGCCATGGCTTGTGAAAGAAAAGGTTGGGAGGAGTGTCATCTATAAATAAAACTAAAGTACATGTGTAAACAAAAGAGAAGAGGGGTGATCTACCTTGCTGGTAGAGATATCGTCCTTCATGGGAGCCGCTCTTTGGAAGTCTGTTTGACAAGGGGGGTTAGAGTGCCCACTACCATTCGTTGACAACAACAAACACCACTCAAAACTTTATTTTTATGCTCTCTTTATGATTTCAAAACTTTAAAAGCTCTAGCACATGATTTAATCCCTGCTTCCCTCTGCGAAGGGCCTTTCTTTTACTTTATGTTGAGTCAGTTTACCTACTTCTTTCTATCTTAGAAGCAAACACTTGTGTCAATTGTGTGCATTGATTCTTACATGCTTGCTTATTGCACTCATCATATTACTTTGTGTTGACAATTATCCATGAGATATACATGTTGAAAGTTGAAAGCAATTGCTAAAACTTAAATCTTCCTTTGTGTTGCTTCAAAACCTCTTATTAAGAATCTATTTCTTTATGAGTTAACTCTTATGCAAGACTTTTAGATGCTTGTCTTGAAAGTACTATTCATGAAAAGTTTTTGCTATATCATTCAGTTGTTTAGTCATTATCTTTTTTGTTAGAAAACTATAGACCATTGCTTTGAGTCACTTCATTCATCTCATATGCTTACAATAGTATTGATCAAGATTATGTTGGTAGCATGTCACTTCAGAAATTATTCTTTTTATCGTTTACCTACTCGAGGGCGAGTAGGAACTAAGCTTGGGGATGCTTGATGCGTCTCCAACGTATCTATAATTTCATATGTTCCATGCTAGTTTTATGACAATACCTACATGTTTTGTTCACACTTTATAATGTTTTAATGCATTTTCTGGGACTAACCTATTAACAAGATGCCACAGTGCCAGTTCCTGTTTTCTGCTGTTTTTGGTTCCAGAAAAGCTGTTCGGGCAATATTCTCGGAATTCGACGAAACAAAAGCCAAACCTCCTATTTTTCCGAGGGACACACGGAGCCAGAAGGGCAAGCCCGGGGGAGGCCCACGGCCTCCTCCCCATGCAACCGCGCGGCCGGGCCCACAGGCGCGCCGGCGTGTGGGGAGCCCACCTTGGGACTCCACCGACATCGCCCCTTTTCCTATTTATTCCCCCACGACGCGAAAACCTGAGATATATCTATCATACTCCAGAAAGACTCCCGGAGCGCCGCCGCCATCGCGAAACCTAGTTTCGGGGCACAGAAGTCTCTGTTTCGGCACCCTGCCGGGATGGGGAATTGCCCCCGGAGTCATCTCCATCGACACCACCGCCATCTTCATCGCCGTTGCTGTCTCCCATGATGAGGAGGGAGTAGTTCTCCCTCGAGGCTGAGGGCTCTACCGGTAGCTATGTGGTTCATCTCTCTCTCCCATGGTGTGATCTTTATGTGATCATGAGCTTTGTAATCTAGTTGAATATGTAGATGTTGCTCTTGTCTATTATGCACTCTAGAGGTTACTTTAATATGAACTCCGGAGTCACTCTCCACGGTGTGATGGTGACAATGTGCGCATCGTGTGTGATTCCTTTATGGCGTTGTGGAGCTTGTTTACTCCGGCTTGAGGTGTGCTTTTGCAGCCGTACACAATGAATGGTGTTTGTTATCCAACAAGAGAGTGTTTGAGAGTAGTATTTATTTATTCACAGTTATGTGATCAATGTTGAGAGTGTCCACTAGTGAAAGGATGATCCCTAGGCCTTGTTTGTAAGCATTGAAACACCGTTTCCAACAAGTTCTGCTACATGTTCGCTTGCTGCCATTTTTATTTCAGATTGCAGTTACTACTTATAATCATCCATATTACTTGTATTTCACTATCTCTTCGCCGAACTAGTGCACCTATACATCTGACAAGTGTATTAGGTGTGTTGGGGACACAAGAGACTTCTTGTATCTTAATTGCGAGGGTTGCTTGAGAGGGATATCTTTGACCTCTACCTCCCTGAGTTCGATAAACCTTGGGTGATTCACTTAAGGGAAACTTGCTGATGTTCTACAAACCTCTGCTATTGGAGGCCCAACACTATCTACAGGAATAGAAGCGTGCGTAGACATCAGCGGGTCGACCCAATATAGCGTGATACTATGACGGAAAATTGATAACCTAAAATTTCAACTTCCCCCTTCTGTAATTTTCTTGAGTTCCAAATTGCACGTCGAGGTTTATCTTTCCTAAAGGATAGTTCGGCTTCTCTAGTGTGATGCCATGAAAGCGTGTATCTAATTGGAGTCAGATTTGCTAAGGAGATATTCATCTTCCTCAAAGTGTCTGAGTATATGAGATTCAAGCTGCTCCCTCCATCTATGAATATACGCGAGACCTCGAATCCTGCGATCACTGTCGGTAAAATCATGTCTACTTGTCCTGGTCGTGGTACTTGGGGTGGGTGATCTGCTTGAGTAAATCCTATGTCCTGTCCCGACCAATTGAGGTACTCGATGGTTAGTGGCGACATCTTCTCTACCATGTATACCTGTCACAAAATTACCTTCTGCGTTCTGTTCGAGGGTCTCCCTTTCTGAATCATCGACACTGCTCATGTTGTGTCAATGTAAGGACCTTGGTTTGTTGGATCTGCTGCCAGTTGCAACTGATGTTGATTTTCACTAGTAATTGCGGGTGGAGGTGGCAGGTGAACCTCACTCCTTGGTCCCCATGTTTACTGTTTATGCATTTGTGTGCTCCGCATATCTATGCAGAGCTAGGAGTGTTCGGCAGTCCTTCTGAAGGTGCCCTGACTGTCTTTTTCCGTCTCTGTTGATGAAAAATGCATCTGGCATGGCCCGTTCAGAAGATCTGCGGGTGATATATTGTATGGCCTCGGGAACCTTGGCCTATTATTTTTTCTACTGGAGCTTGGCGCGTCTCGATGATCATTGCACTGCTTGTTACCTCTCTGGTAATCATCCCGATGATTTCCTCTAATGTTTCCTCAGAAGCCAGTCGCCACTTGGTTGGGACCGTCGTAATCTGAGAACTGACGAGAATATCGTCGCTTATTTTGATTGTTGTTTCTGTTGTGATCTTCTTCGGGTGATCTGTGTCGTTTCTTATGAACAACATCTTCACCATCCGCCCAACAACTCACTATCTCCATGAGGTCTCCTATTGTTCGTGGTGTGGATCTTCCCAAATCCTCAATTAAGTCTCTTCTTCGAATCCCCGCGACAAATGCATCGATTGCTGTTTCGTCAGATATGTTTTCTGCCGATTTTTTTATGATGTTCCATCACTGGATGTACATCCTCATTGGTTCATCATACTTCTGTTTGCAGGCCCTCAATACCTCTATTGACGCAGGTTTCTTGCACGTTGAGCGGAAGTTTTTTACGAACAAGTCCTCGAAAGTTTCCCAGCTGTGGATGGATCCTTCCGGTAGCTTCTTTATCCATGATTTTGCGGCTCTGCTGAGGTGAACCTGGATGCTCTGCATGGCAGTTGCTCAAGTTCCACATGTTAACTTCACTGTTTCCAGGTAATCTACCAGCCAATCCTCCGGATCTTGCAAGCCATCGAACTTTTTGTAATTGTCGGGTAACTTAAACCCATAAGGAACCCGAGTTTTGCGGACTCGTCGAGTGAAACAAGGGAGCCCTCACATATCCTCTTATCTTCGGAGGCCTAAGTACAGCTGCTCCACCGCAGATGGGTCATTAATGAGATGTCTTTGCAACCAACTGCCGAAGGTATTCATGTGTTGACGTGTAATCAAGGACTCGGGCTGGCCCGGGTTTATTTCTCGTAAAACATTCTTATGTTTCTCGATGTACGGAGCCACCAAGCTGGAATTGTATAGAGCTGTGTAGTGCGCTTGATTGAAAGAAATCTTGTCCCTCCACACCGTTGTTTTCCTTCCTAGTGTGCCTTTTCCGGTCAGCCTCCCCTCATACCGAGATTCGGGAACACCAATCGGCTTAAGGTCGGGAAGAAAGTCAACACAAAACTCAATGACCTCCTCGGTTCCGTAGCCCTTTGAGATACTTCCTTCCGGCCTAGCTCGGTTATGAACATATTTCTTTAAGACTCCCATGAACCTCTCGAAGGGGAACATATTGTGTAGAAATACGGGACCGAGAATTCTAATCTCTTCAACTAGGTGAACGAGGAGGTGCGTCATAATATTGAAGAAGGATGGTGGGAACAACAACTCGAAGGCGACAAGACATTGGACCACATCTTCCTGTAATCCGACAAAGTTTACGGATCCATTACCTTCGAGAAATTGCGTTCGGGAATGCACATATCTTCACAATGGCTAGTCGAACATTTTACGGTAGAAGTCCCCTCAATGCAATCGGAAGCAATTGTGTCATAAGCACGTGACGGTCATGGGACTTCGAGGTTACGGAATTTTTTCTCCTTCATATTTACTATCCCCTTTATATTCGACGAGAAACCAGACGGAACCTTGATGCTGAATAGGGCTCCAAAAAGATCTCCTTCTCTTGTTTGGTAAGAGCATAGGCTGGCGAGGCCCTACAAACTGCCCTGGATGATTGCCGTTTCGTCCTTTATGAAGTTCCTGGTCCTCCGTGCTTCGTTGTATCTTTTGTCTTTCCATACACGCCCAGAAAACCTAGAATATTCACACAAAGATTCTTGGTCAGGTGCATCACGTCGATTGCGGAGCGGACTTCCGGGACTTTCCAATATTCTAGCTCCCGGAAAATAGATTTCTTCTTCCACATGGGCGCGTGTCCGTCATCGTCTTTCGGAACAGGTCGACTGCCTGGACCCTTTCCAAAGATAACATTTAAATCCTTGACCATGTCAAATATATCAGCACCACTACGGGGGACGGGCTTCGGACGGCGGTCCGCCTCGCCATCGAAATGCTTGCCTTTTTTCCTTAAGGGATGCTTGCGCGGAAGGAAACGACGATTGAACGGGTACACAACTTTTACGCTTTTTCCCAAATATTTACTTTCGAGTCTCATCTAAACAGTGTGTGCATGCATTGTATCCTTTGTTCGTACGTCACGAAATGTTGCGAGAGCGAGGCCAATCATTGATGGTTACGAATAGCAACGCTCGTAGGTCAAATTCTTGCTCCGTGTGCTCATCCCACACACGTACACCTGGTTTGGCCCACAACTCCAAAAGTTCATCGACTAATGGTCTTAGGTACACATCAATGTCGTTGCCCGGTTGCTTTGGGCCTTGGATAAGCACTGGCATCATAATGAACTTCCGCTTCATGCACAACCAAGGAGGAAGGTTGTAGATACATAGAGTCACGGGCTGTGACTGCAGCTCTGCTCCCCAAAAGGATTCATGCCATCTGTACTTAGACCAAAGTATAAGTTCCTTGCCTCACACGCAAAATCCGGAAACTCTCTCCCGATGTTTCTCCACTGCCGACCATCGGCGGGGTGCCTCAACATCGCGTCTTTCTTACGTTCTTCCATGTGCCATCGCAACAACTTGGCATGCTCTTTGTTTCTGAACAAACGTTTCAACCGTGGTATTATTGGAGCATACCACATCACCTTCGCAGGAACCCTCTTCTGGGTGGCTCGCCCTCAACATCACCGGGGTCATCTTTTCGATCTTATACCGCAATGCACCACATATCGGGCATTTATTCAAATTCTCGTACTTCTCACCGCGGTAGAGGATACGAGTCATTAATGCATGCATGTATCTTACGCACATCTAATCCTAGAGGGCGAGACAAGCTTCTTTGCTTCATATGTCTCGACGGGCAATTCATTATTTCTTGGAAACAGCTTCTTTAATATTATCATCAATTTCTCAAATCCCGAGTCGGTCACACCGACCTCTGCCTTCCATTTCAGCAATTCCAATATGCTACCCAGCTTTCTATGCCCATCTTCACAACCTGGGTACAACAATTTGTGGTGGTCCTCTAACATCTTGTCAAGCTGCAACCTCTCCTTATCCGTGCCACGAGTCTCTTCTTGCATCAGAAATGGCCCGACGAAGATCATCATCAACGGGATCATCGATGCACGTTCTTCACCTCCTTCTTCTTCATTGTCGTCCATTGCGGTATCAAAGCATTCGAGAGAACATAGATCGGTACTGGTCATCATTATCTTCTTCCTCATCGCCGTCTTCCATCATAACCCCTTCTTCTCCGTGCTTGGTCCAAACATTATAGCTGGACATGAATCCAAACCGAAGCAGGTGGCTCTTAATGTCTCTTGAGCAAGAGTAATCCTTCTCGTTCTTACATTTTAGACATGGACAGCACATAAAACCTTGCTTCGACTTGTTGGCCTCGGCCACAAGCGAGGAAAGAATTCACGCCCTCTCCGAAAGCGGGGGCACATCGGTTACCGTACATCCATGGATGACTCATCTGCATCATAAGTACAATTATATATGTATCGGATGCAATCACCTTGCTAAAATTAGTATTGTACGGACTATGCATATATATATAGTCGAGAAAATAGTTGCTAACCTTTTAGGATCAAAAAAAGGAGAAATCTTATCAAATAAAACCAAGTGGCATCCCTCTCACAAGCATTCCATCAAACACCTCTTGTGCACATGTAGAAAAAATGAGCTAGCATACACCTCCACCTTCACCACCAAGGAAAAAATGAGGTGGGGGTGGTGGCTGGCTGCTTCTATATATATAGGGGGGGACATTTTGTCGCGGGCCGTATTACGACCCGCGAAAAAAGGGGTGGCCACGTCGCTCCTAACCCTTTTGTCGCGGGTCGTAATACGGCCCGCGACAAAAGGCCGCGACAAAAGCCTCCGCGCGCTCCACATGGTTTCGGGGCGACGTGGCCAGGCCATTTGTCGCGGGTGCAGGCGCGCCCGCGACAAAAGGCTCCCACGGAAGCCCTGTTTTCCACTAGTGTAAATGACGACGATGCAGGTGTCATTGCAACGAGACGTCGTGGGGATCATGGATAGTTTCAGCTGGGTACTCAGTTGGCGCTGGAGGGTGAAATTCCTCCCGCAGCTGAAGTAGATCGTGTCTCCCACGGGAACGATGGGCATCGTGTCGACCCAAACGTAGGCGCGGTGATGAGCGGTGGTGGCCTTGCTCCACGCTCCAGACTCCGATGAGTAGACGCGGGCAGAGGTGGTGATCTTCATGTTCGAGGCAGAGGCGATGAAGACCACGCGGAACGGGGCCCATTGCAGCCGTTGCCGTGGTCGAGCTCGGCTTACAACTACTGGCAACTACTCATCGAGCTCGGCTTACAAGATGCAATTTGAGGGCCTCACAAACTCCGTCTTGCCGGGCATGGTGTGGAAGCATTGGGCTACCGCCAAATGCAAGATTTTCACTTGGCTTGTGCTTCAAAATAGAGTGTCGATGGCGGATAGGCTCGAGCGCCGGGGGTGGCAAAATTGTGGAAATTGCAAGCTTTGCAACCAAGTTCAAGAATCCGCGGCACACATTCTCTTCACTTGCCGTTTCACAAGACGGGTGTGGCTTAACATCAAGGATTGGCTTGATCTTGTTGACGTCGAACCGGATAGATGGACCGAGGCCGCCACGGTCTATGAGTGGTGGACATGCTTTGTGCAAAAAGATGGGCAATCAAGAAGGGCGATGTCCTCTCTTGCCATGCTTGTGTCATGGGAGGTGTGGAAAGAGAGAAACGCACGTGTGTTCCGGAACCATTGCTCCACCGTTCACATGGTTGCAACAAGGATAAAAAACGAGGCGAATCTTTGGGCTTTCGCCGGAGCTAAAACGTTGGGTAATGTAATGCCGGGAGAGTAATCCATATCTTTCTTTTGGGTCTTGGCTGCGGCCTTGACTGTTTGGTCGTTTGTAACTTTCTTAAACCTTCTACTACTAGTGGAATGCCCGTGCTTCGCCACGGTTCCCTACCTTATATCTAGTGTTACACACGTTACATGTGTAAATAATGCACACAAATATTCAAGTATGTAGAAAAATCACCCACGCAGTAAATATTACAAATATTTAAGTTATAAAATGCAAGAACCAACACATTATTCCTCATTTTAAAAGCCAACGTCTAAGGAATTCTTGCATAACATTAGTAATATTATCATCAACTTCATATACATGGTATTTGAGTACAAGTATCAAAAACTTCTTCATTAACTCGTAGCAATTCTGCACACGCAGTCTATCATGTTAACATGAAGTTTTTCCATAAAAATCTAAAAATGTGCACATATAATATTCATGGTGCGTGTAAACTGGATGAACAACCTTTACCATTCCATGAAGGCATAAAACTAAAAACTATGTAACCAAAAAACTAAATTACTTAGTCACTCTATCAAAAGCTTGTGTGATTCGGAACCTAATCCTAGCTCACGATGTATCAATAAATCAACATATTTATGATAACTTAATCTTTACTGCTCCATCAATCATGACATTTAAGACATGCATTTTCACGCGGTTTTTATTGCACAACTTTAACTACTAATATATACAAATTTATATGACTTTAGAATGCTCAAAACTTTTATTATATTATAAATATAAATCATATTTAAAATTATAAGTTTTTTTACCAGCAAAATTTAAAAAAAAACAAAATTGAGCCAATTGTCAGGGCCACATACTTTCTAAAGATGGATTAAGGCTTTGCGATCGTTGCCATGTTCCTGTCAGTTGGCATCCACATCGATCTTCCCTAGAAACTCCGCTCAACACGTAGACAAAAGCAAATGGGAAGATAATAGTACCTGAATCATGCACTCTAACCTCGCTAGCTAGTGACTGATTCCTCCACCCCTTACCTTGCCGTGAAATCTGGACCTAGCAAGATCCATGTCTTAGCTGCTAGCTCTTTAGGTTATTGTGCAGTCTTGATGTTCACTCATCAACTCCGCCTTCTATAGGCGGACGCGAATCGGCAGCTGCTTCTGCCTCACGCCTATGTAGCGAGTTACAACCAAACAAAGACACACAAAATAGTCATCGCTAATACTTCATTATGATACAATAACATTTTAGCACTAATACTTTATTATAGAACACCAAACAACCAGCTTTCATCTCAAGAAACCAATAGGAGGACAAAGAAGACGATCTTCAAGATCAAAATTAGAGCAACAAATGAACATGGAAGTTGCTTTTTTCAAAATCCACATCAAAGTAGCAGATAAATATGAAAGTTTCTTCTTCAAAATCAATATTACAGTAGCAACAGATGAAGATGAAAGTTGCTTATTCAAGATCAACGTCACATTAGCGGATAATTCATGTGGAAGCACCGTTTGTAACATCCCAAATTTCAATAAAAAGAAAGTTAGAGAATTCCAGAGAGCAAAATTTTCAAACAAACAAAAACTTTTTAAATTGCATATAGTGCCATGCATAGGACTTGTGCATTTGAGTGATATGCCATGATGATTGTTATTACTTGTATTTGCCATGCTCTAAAACCCTAATGTGATCATATGAAGATCACCAACCAAATAAATCAAAGAGGAAGAAAATCCAATAATTGAAAAACCCTAAAAACCCTAACATATGCCCTATGGCATTTTTATAAATTTTGACCCTATACCAATTTGGTCTTCACCATTAGTTGAATAATGTTATTAAACACTTATTACAACTTTTGGAATCAAAGAATCTCAATTCAAATAATTTCCAAATGCAAAACTAGCTCACATAGAATAATGGTCAAAACTGAAATTTATAGCCTGATCACTACTTTGAGCCATTGCCATTCAATTTTCTCAAACCAAATCTTGCTAACTCTTTACACCATTTCAAAGTCAACATCAAGGTGAACAACTTGTGTAAAGATCACCATGCTAAAATCATTTTTGATCATTAGCTATGCTCATCCAAAGATTCAACTTTTTAACATATGCAACAATCTCCCCTTAGCCAAATTTTGCAAATTCTTGAATTCTACAATTCCACCACCACCTCTAATCATCTCTGGTCAATTACAACATATCTAAACACACACATTTCAAATTGTTCAACCATTTGAATAAAATCAAATTTGGACAAATTCATCAATTTCCAAATATGGCACTATTTGCCACTATTGCAAATAGTGATCTACTCCACCTAATCTACCTCAAACCTATACCAAATTGTCCCTTGGTCCCCTTAAGCCATTTCAATGCTCAATAGAAACCTAGGGAGAGAGATGGCAAGGCTAGACATGGCCATGCCGGCCATGTCGCCCAACTCGACGAGCTCCCCCCTCTCCCATTGCATCTCTGCCCTGGCCACCGCGCCACAGCACGCCACCGCATCGCCTAGCATCGCCTAGCACCGCCATGGTCGAGGAGGACGACGACACTGGCCGGACGACGCGCGCCCAGAACACGCTCAGACGCCGCTCGCGTCGCGCATGCACGTGCATGGACGCGATCTGGCCACCTCTCGCGCCACCACCTCGCACTCGCCCTGGCCCCGCTCGAGCGCCGTTGAGCATCACCTCGCCACCTGGACGCCGCCAGACATCACCACGACCAGACCCTGGACCGCCGCCGCCGTGAACGGAGAAGAAGATCCCGCCACTGCCGCGCCATGCCTGGAAGCAACACGACCAAACCAAGCCTCCCCGACCAAGCTGTCGCTGCCATTAGACTCGCCTGGACCCGTAGAGCACTGCCGCCACCTCGCCTAGCTCGACCACTCGCCGGAATCGCCGTGCCACGGTCGACCACCACCCTGCCCCGCAGCACCCATGTGCTGCTATAAAAGGAGACCTCCCCTGGATGATCCAAGCACACCACCGCACTCCCCACCTCTCACAGCTTCTCAACCACCTCACCACTCACCTTATTCACGCCGGAGCAAGGCCAATCGAGAGCTCGCCGCCGCGGAAGCCCTGCAGCAATCACCGGCGAACCAGTCCACCTCAGGCGACGCCACCTGTACCCGGAGCTTCGCCGTCGTCCACATCTACCCCAAGCACACTGCCATCCCTCGCTGGAGCCCTGGTTAGCCCTCCGACCCCCTACCGCCGCCGCCAGAGCATCGGGTTCTCGTCGGAGACGACGATGAACTCGAGCCGTTCGATCTGATTCTAATCCTACGTCTCTGGTTGATCTGTACCGATTCGGGTTTACAGAGCCGCTGACATGCGGGACCCTCTGTCAGGCAGCCCGCACGGCACTGGACCGTGGCTGGGCTGGCTTGGGCCGTTTTATTTGAATCTGGCCCGTTTAGTTTTCCCGCCGGCCTTTTAATTCAAATTGGATTTTAATAAATCTCAAATAATTTCAATACTGCCTCCACTTTGAAATTCAATAGATTCAAATTGGCTAAACCAAATTTAATGAACTTTATATTGTTGGAATGCTAATGAAATTATCTACAACATGCCACTGGTCCCATGACCAGATTCTTTGTATAATTAATCTGATAAAAATAACAAGGCAGGGACTTTTCCCTATTCAAATAATTATTAAAAAATCAACCAAAATAGATAGTAAGTTAATTCCAACTCTAATAGCTCACATTTGACTTACACTAATTGATTATGCAATAAAATGGTGTGGTCACTTTGCATGATCATGCCATAGTTTAATTAATGGATGATATGGCTAGTTTAACTAGTTGATATTGTCCAAAACTATTAAAGCAAACTATGTGGAGTCTTATACTTCATTTAAACTTGTCTCACATGAATTCATGGGATGTTTGTACCTCTGGTACAAACTCTCTTATATGAATTACTTGAGATTTAAATCATATGTAGGGTATTAAATGATATGGGGTGATCTACCCCATTTAAATCATTTTCTCAAATGATGATGATGAACATTTTACTTAGGTCAATATAAGTTCATATATGATTGTTTGAGAAATTAAATCTTAAGAAGATTTCAATGAGAGGAAGTTATTTCTCAAGAACCCTATGGAAACTATCATTTACATATTAAATACAAAGAAGTGAATTCTATTTAAATAACACAACCCATGCACCCTAGTTAAATTATTTGTGTGCATAGAATAGTTGGTGTGTTTATATGTGATGCTTGGAATAGCCATTGAATTAGTGAGTAATTATACTCGTATTCAAATTTAGACGCTAGCACCGGAGAGTACGCCGAAGAAGAAGGTTGCTACCAAGAGGAGGAGGAGGAACATTTTGAGAACTACCAAGGCAAGCTAATATTCTTGCAAAGTGCAAAGCCCCTTGGGGCAAGGCACCATGAACCTTATCTTTTCTTACTTAAGCCTATCCCAAGTTTTACTTTACAAGTTTTACTTGTTGTTTTCCAAGAGTTACTTTTATAGTTAACTTTGGTCAAAGTAAAGGATGGTTACTAGAGTAGTGAAGGAGACTCAATCAAGCAAAGCAAGATAGCACCCCTCATGATTTAGAGCTAGTGCTAATGAAATAAAACTTGACTACTCTAGATGGGAACAATGTGAATTTGAAATGAATTTGAAACCTTGGAATGATGATGCATTCCATTGAATGATTTTTGAAGGTGAATATGACCAAGAGAAGATGGTGATTTTTGATAAACAATGATGTTGGTTTGAATGCGATACCTTTCCAATTATTTAGTACCCCCACAATACCTGATTATGGGTAGGGCTTAACTGGAAGTTTATACATCTTAGTATGGGTTCCCTCTGAACACATGTCATAGGGGTTACGCTTGAGGCTGCCTCCGTTGTTGAGAAATGATGTGAAATTGAGGTGAATTGTACGGCCAAGCCCTATGCAGTTCCCGGAGTTGACGAGTTGGTCTTCACTGGGAGGCCAAGCTCATGGGGAGAGGTGCTCATACTAGGATTTGTAAGTGAAAGGTTATGGTTGATGATCCGCGTACTGTGTTACGATGATTCGGGGTAATCCCGACGGATGAAATCAAATGTTGTGGCACAAGTGTGCAACCTCTGCAGAGTGTAAACCTATTCGAATAGCCGCGTCCACGGTTACGGACAGTAGGAAAGGCCATACAGTTTCCGATGTCATATCTTTGAAAAATGATGTGGAAAGATGATGGTGAAATGACTTGTGGTGAATTGAATTGAAATCACCACTTGAATGGTGGGAATGACACTAATGTTCCCACTTGAGTAGGTTAGCACTTGAAAAAGCTTTTCTCAAACATTGGGAACTAAAACTAGCTTTATGCAAATAAACTAGAGCTTAGCAAACCATACTAGAATGTCTAGCACTTACATTAGTATTAGTTTGCGAGTACTTAAAGTACTCACGGCTTTGTCCCTGGCTATTCCAATGGCCAGAGTATGAACATGAACAAGGCGACGACCAGCAGGACGCCTACGACAACTAGGAGTCTTCCGACATCAAGCGTTGGCCTGTGGACTAGAGAGTCCTTGTATCTTACGCTTCCGCTATGAACTATGAACTTGTGTTTGTTCGTTGATCAATAGATCAACTATTCGTGTAATATGGATCATGTGATTCCAAATTTGTAAGACTTATGGTTTGTAATGAATGATGACTGTGATACTTAACTATTATGCCTCGCAACAACAATATTCCTGGGATTGCGATGTATGACATAATAGGCATCCGGACTTAAAAATCCGAGTGTTGACAAGTTGGTATCAGAGCCATTGTTTGACCTTAGAAGACCTTAGTTAGAATGGGCGTTCTGAAAAACTTAACTTTGAAATCAAATAAAAGAAAATATTTGTGAAAATTTACTACACTCTTGTCTTTGAGACTTTGTCAAAATTTGATGAATCATGTTCTATCTTATTTGAATCAACTTAAAAGTTTGCCACACTTTACACTCCCTAACTTACTCACCCAATTCTCTTTCAGATGGAGCCGAATGAACCCATCAACACCAAGTTTTATCAGCTTGGGAACGGAGGGAGCTTGATCTTCGAGCACGACCTCAACGCCGTCTCTGACTTCCTTGGGCGCTCACACCCCGAGTTCCACGGGGTTCAGCTGGACGACACGCCCGGAGGAGAGTTGCAGTGGGTGATCACTGCCGACTTGAGGGGCAAGATGGAGCCTCCCACCTCGGAGAGGATCCTCTTCTCCTTCCGCGAGAGCAACTGGCTCGACGGACTCGCACGTGGCCTTCAGGAGGCACTTGCGCGCCTCTGTGGACAGAACGTGGTGCGCATCCTCACCTCTCGCTACGCCCATCTTGTGAGGCGTGATGCTGCGGGAGTGCCCATGGAGCTGCAGCCGCACCCGGAGTTGAAGCACCATGCTGAGCACCTGGACTTCATGCTCTACCAGACTCAGAGGGACCTCGACGCCACTCGCGCTTACGCGAACCAGACCCATGCTCACATCACCGAGCAGGGTGAGGCGATCAAGCTACTCAACAACGACCGCAGAAGCCTTCGCCAGCAGCGTGCCAAGAAGGACGCTACGATTCACCGCCTTCGCGCCCGGATCGCGTCACTTGAGGCCACTGTCAAGGCCCAGGAGGATCAGATTCGTCAGCTGGAGGATGACGATGGAGGCATCGACATTCAGGGAGGAGACGCCTTTACGAGCGATGACGACGACTTTGAGGAGGACGAGAACACCGAGGAGGAGGACTACGAGTTCTGGAGGCAGGACCCGACGACTACGTCCCGATCGATGTCGAGGATGAGGAGTAGTTGCACTAGTCTCACTTATGTAGGTGTGAGTTGTATCCCGTCCCTTGTATCGTAGCAGGAGAATGGTTCTTAAAACCATTGGAGTATGTGTGTGTTAGTTTGTACTATGTGTTGAATGAATGAATGAATGTTATGTTTGTCATGAAAAGATTACAAGTTTTCAAATATTTTTCAAACTTAACCAAAATGAACCATAGAATGTTCCCCCTTATCTCATGATCTTCTATATCTTCAGATGGCCCCTCCAAATCGCACCAACGACGCGATGTTGCAACTGCTGCAAACCATGCTTGCCGACAGGGAAACAGAAAGAGCCGAACGCCAAGCCAACCTCATCGCCTTGCAGAACATTGCCAACCAAGGCCATGGAAATCATGATCACCCCGGATCCAAGCTCAAGAACTTCCAAAACACCAATCCCCCGGTGTTTAGCAAGACCGAGGAACCCCTCGACGCCGACGATTGGCTCCAGACTATGGAGAACAATCTGGAGGTAGCCGGAGTGGAAGCCAACGAGAAAGTCTTGTTTGCAACCCACTATCTCGCGGGACCAGCCCGCGCTTGGTGGACAAGCACCCGTGCCATGAACGGAGGTCAGTTCATGACTTGGGAGGATTTCAAGCTCAAGTTCAGCAAGTACCATGTACCCCCGAGTCTTATCAAAAAGATGAGGGATGAGTTCCGTGAACTGAAACAAGGTCGCATGACGGTGGTTGAATACCGCGACAAGTTTCTTACACTGTCGAGGTATGCCCCTGATGAGACCGACACCGTTGAGAAGAGGAAGGAGAGATTCCTGAACGGACTGCATGATGAGATGCAGACTGTCCTCGTCAACATCCCCTTCGCCGACCTCGAAGCCCTTGTCGAATCCGCCATCCAGATGGAGGGCAAGTTGAACCAAGCCAATGAGAACCGCAAGCGCTGCATGGCGAATCAAAGTGGATCAAGCCACCCCCAAAAGTATCGCCCTAGCTCAAGCGGAGGTTTCACTCCGAGAAACAACAAGCCCCCGATGCAGAACTCGCGCCCCGGTTATCAGAACCGGAGTGGAGGAAACTCCAAGCCAGGAGGCTACAACAACAACAACTACAACAACTACTACTACAACCGCGCTCCGCCCCGAGCCCCCAACAACAATAACAACAACACCAACACCGCTCCCAGAACCGGAAGCAACGCCGTCCCCGTTGCGAACAAGCAGGACAAGACCACCATCACTTGTTATGAGTGTGGTGTAGTGGGGCACTACTCCAACGAGTGTCCCAAGCGTCTTGCCAAGCTCGCCGGCAACACCGCTGCACCTGCTCAGCAGCAACGCCGTGTCTCCACCGGCAAGAAGTTCGCCCCCAACAACCCCAATAACCGCAACGGCCGCCTCTACCACATGAACACCGAGGAAGCCCAGGAAGCACCAGATGTTGTACTGGGTATGTTTTCTGTCAACCACATCCCTGCCAGAGTGTTGTTTGATTCCGGAGCATCTCATTCTTTTGTCACCGAAGACTTTGCATCAACAAGTAAAATTCAACCCCTCAGTTTGAAGCATGTTATGATAGTTCAAATCCCCGGATCAACCACCAAAGGCAGAAAATTTTGCAAAAATGTACCAATCAAAATCCATGATGTATATTTCTATGCCAATCTAATCATTTTGGGAACCAAAGGTTTGGAAGTTGTCCTAGGAATGGACTGGATGGCAAAACACAATGGATTGATAGACTGTGTCAAGAAAGCCATAACCATGACTAGCAGCACCGGTATCGTAGTTGAGCACGTCTCTGAAAAACTACCCAGAAAATTCACCTGCAACCAAAGTGTATCCAAGCCAACTCTGGATCAAATCAGGGTCGTTTGTCGCTACCCTGATGTGTTTACGGATGATCTACCCGGTATGCCCCCGGATCGGGATATCGAGTTTATCATCGAGTTAATCCCCGGAACTGGACCCATAGCCCAGAGAGCTTACAGCATGAACGCAACCGAGCTTGTGGAGCTGAAGAAACAGATAGATGATATGTTGGCCAAAGGTCTGATTAGACCGAGTGCATTGATACGCGTACAGCACGCGTCCGTTGGGAACCCCAAGAGGAAGGTGTGATGCGTACAGCGGCAAGTTTTCCCTCAGTATGAAACCAAGGTTTATCGAACCAGTAGGAGCCAAGAAGCACGTTGAAGGTTGATGGCGGCGGGATGTAGTGCGGCGCAACACCGGAGATTCCGGCGCCAACGTGGAACCCGCACAACACAACCAAAGTACTTTGCCCCAACGAAACAGCGAGGTTGTCAATCTCACCGGCTTGCTGTAACAAAGGATTAGATGTATAGTGTGGATGATGATTGTTTGCGGAAAACAGTAGAACAAGTATTGCAGTAGATTGTATTTCGAGTATAGAGAATTGGACCGGGGTCCACAGTTCACTAGAGGTGTCTCTCCCATAAGATAAACAACATGTTGGGTGAACATACAGTTGGGCAATTGACAAATAAAGAGGGCATGACCATGCACATACATATTATGAAGAGTATTGTGAGATTTAATTGGGCATTACGACAAAGTACATAGACCGCTATCCAGCATGCATCTATGCCTAAAAAGTCCACCTTCAGGTTATCATCCGAACCCCCTCCAGTATTAAGTTGCTAACAACAGACAATTGCATTAAGTATTGCGCGTAATGTAATCAGTAACTACGTCCTCGAACATAGCACCAATGTTTTATCCCTAGTGGCAACAGCACATCCATAATCTTAGAGATTTCTTCACTTCCCGCATTCACGGAGACATGAACCCACTATCGAGCATAAATACTCCCTCTTGGAGTTACAAGCATCTACTTGGCCGGAGCATCTACTAGTAACGGAGAGCATGCAAGATCATAAACAACACATAGACATAACTTTGATAATCAACATAACAAGTATTCTCTATTCATCGGATCCCAACAAACGCAACATATAGAATTACAGATAGATGATCTTGATCATGTTAGGCAGCTCACAAGACCCGACAATTAAGCACAATGGGGAGAAGACAACCATCTAGCTACTGCTATGGACCCATAGTCCAGGGGTAGACTACTCACACATCACTCCGGAGGCGACCATGGCGGCGTAGAGTCCTCCGGGAGATGATTCCCCTCTCCGGCAGGGTGCCGGACGCGATCTCCTGAATCCCCCGAGATGGGATTGGCGGCGGCGGCGTCTCAGTAAGGTTTTCCGTATCGTGGCTCTCGGTACTGGGGGTTTCGCGACGGAGGCTTTAACTAGGCGGAAGGGCAGGTCAGGGGGGCACACGAGGGCCCGACACTACAGGTCGGCGCGGCCAAGGGGCAGGCCGCGTCACCCAAGGGTTTGGGCGCCTCGTGGCCCCACTTCGTCTCCTCTTCGGTCTTCTGGAAGCTTCGTGGCAAAATAGGACCCTGGGCGTTGATTTCGTCCAATTCCGAGAATATTTCGTTACTAGGATTTCTGAAACCAAAAACAGCGAAAACAACGAATCGGCACTTCGGCATCTTGTTAATAGGTTAGTTCCGTAAAATGCACGAATATGACATAAAGTGTGCATAAAACATGTAGATATCATCAATAATGTGGCATGTAACATAAGAAATTATCGATACGTCGGAGACGTATCAGCATCCCCAAGCTTAGTTCTGCACGTCCCGAGCAGGTAAAACGATAACAAAGATAATTTCTGGAGTGACATGCCATCATAACCTTGATCATACTATTTGTAAAGCATATGTAGTGAATGCAGCGATCAAAACAATGTATATGACATGAGTAAACAAGTGAATCATAAAGCAAAGACTTTTCATGAATAGTACTTCAAGACAAGCATCAATAAGTCTTGCATAAGAGTTAACTCATAAAGCAATAATTCATAGTAAAAGCATTGAAGCAACACAAAGGAAGATTAAGTTTCAGCGGTTGCTTTCAACTTGTAACATGTATATCTCATGGATATTGTCATCATAGAGTAATATAATAAGTGCAATATGCAAGTATGTAGGAATCAATGCACAGTTCACACAAGTGTTTGCTTCTTGAGGTGGAGAGAAATAGGTGAACTGACTCAACAAAAAGAGTAAAAGAATGATCCTCCATTGAGGAAAAGCATCGATTGCTATATTTGTGCTAGAGCTTTGATTTTGAAAACATGAAACAATTTTGTCAACAGTAGTAATAAAGCATATGTATCATGTAAATTATATCTTACAAGTTGCAAGCCTCATGCATAGTATACTAATAGTGCCCGCACCTTGTCCTAATTAGCTTGGACTACCGGATCATCGCAATGCACATGTTTTAACCAAGTGTCACAAAGGGGTACCTCCATGCCGCCCTGTACAAAGGTCTAAGGAGAAAGCTCGCATTGGATTTCTCGCTATTGATTATTCTCAACTTAGACATCCATACCGGGACAACATAGACAACAGATAATGGACTCCTCTTTTATGCATAAGCATGTGGCAACAATTAATTTTCTCATATGAGATTGAGGATATTGTCCAAAACTGAAACTTCCACCATGGATCATGGCTTTAGTTAGCGGCCCAATGTTCTTCTCTAACAATATGCATGCTTAACCATAAGGTGGTAGATCTCTCTTACTTCGGACAAGACGAACATGCATAGCAACTCACATGAAATTCAACAAAGAGTAGTTGATGGCGTCCCCAGTGAACATGGTTATCGCACAACAAGCAACTTAATAAGAGATAAAGTGCATAAGTACATATTCAATACCACAATAGTTTTTAAGCTATTTGTCCCGTGAGCTATATACTGCAAAGGTGAATGATGGAATTTTAAAGGTAGCACTCAAGCAATTTACTTTGCTATGGCGGAGAAATACCATGTAGTAGGTAGGTATGGTGGACACAAATGGCATAGTGGTTGGCTCAAGGATTTTGGATGCATGAGAAGTATTCCCTCTCGATACAAGGTTTAGGCTAGCAAGGCTATTTGAAACAAACACAAGGATGAACCGGTGCAGCAAAACTCACATAAAAGACATATTGTAAACATTATAAGACTCTACACCGTCTTCCTTGTTGTTCAAACTCAATACTAGAAATTATCTAGACCTTAGAGAAACCAAATATGCAAACCAAATTTTAGCATGCTCTATGTATTTCTTCATTAATGGGTGCAAAGTATATGATGCAAGAGCTTAAACATGAGCACAACAATTTCCAAGTATCACATTATCCAAGACATTATAGCAATTTACTACATGTATCATTTTCCAATTCCAACCATATAACAATTTAACGAAGAAGAAACTTCGCCATGAATACTATGAGTAGAAACTAAGGACATACTTGTCCATATGCTACAACGGAGCGTGTCTCTCTCCCACAAAGTGAATGCTAGGATCCATTTTATTCAAACAAAATAAAAACAAAAACAAACCGACGCTCCAAGCAAAGCACATAAGATGTGATGGAATAAAAATATAGTTTCAGGGGAGGAACCTGATAATGTTGTCGATGAAGAAGGGGATGCCTTGGGCATCCCCAAGCTTAGACGCTTGAGTCTTCTTAGAATATGTAGGGTTGAACCACCGGGGCATCCCCAAGCTTAGAGCTTTCACTCTCCTTGATCATATTGCATCATACTCCTCTCTTGATCCTTGAAAACTTCCTCCACACCAAACTTAGAACAACTCATTAGAGGATTAGTGGACAATAAAAATTAACATGTTCAGAGGTGACATAATCATTCTTAACACTTCTAGACATTGCACAAAGCTACTGAAAGTCAATGGAATCAAAATATCTATCGAACATAACAAAACAGGCAATGCGAAATAAAAGGCAGAATCTGTCAAAACAGAACAGTTCGTATTGACGAATTTTATCGAGGCACCAGACTTGCTCAAATGAAAATGCTCAAATTGAATGAAAGTTGCGTACATATCTGAGGATCACTCACGTAAATTGGCATAATTTTCTGAGTTACCTACAGAGAAAACAGCCCAGATTCGTGACAGCAAAGAAATCTGTTTCTGCGCAGTAATCCAAATCTAGTATTAACTTTTCTATCAACGACTTTACTTGGCACAACAAAATACTAAACTAAGATAAGGAGAGGTTGCTACAGTAGTAAACAACTTCCAAGACACAAAATAAAAACAAAGTACTGTAGTAAAAACCATGGGTTGTCTCCCATAAGCGCTTTTCTTTAACGCCTTTCAGCTAGGCGCAGAAAGTGTGTATCAAGTATTATCAAGAGACGAAGTGTCAACATCATAATTTGTTCTAATAATAGAATCAAAAGGTAACTTCATTCTCTTTCTAGGGAAGTGTTCCATACCTTTCTTGAGAGGAAATTGATATTTTATATTACCTTCCTTCATATCAATGATAGCACCAACAGTTCGGAGAAAAGGTCTTCCCAATATAATGGGACAAGATGCATTGCATTCAATATCCAAGACAACAAAATCAACGGGGACAAGGTTATTGTTAACGGTAATGCGAACATTATCAACTTTCCCCAAAGGTTTCTTTGTAGAATGATCAGCAAGATTAACATCCAAATAACAATTTTTCAGCGGTGGCAAGTCAAGCATATTATAAATTTTCTTAGGCATAACAGAAATACTTGCACCAAGATCACATAAAGCATTACAATCAAAATCTTTAACCTTTATCTTAATGATGGGCTCCCAACCATCCTCTAGCTTTCTAGGAATAGAGGCTTCGCGCTCTAGTTTCTCTTCTCTAGCTTTTATGAGAGCATTTGTAATATGTTGCGTGAAAGCCAAATTTATAGCACTAGCATTAGGACTTTTAGCAAGTTTTTGCAAGAACTTTATAACTTCAGAGATGTGGCAATCATCAAAATTCAAACCATTATAATCTAAAGCAATGGGATCATCATCCCCAATGTTGGAAAAAATTTCAGCAGTTTTATCACAGTGCAGTTTCAGCGGTTTTAGCAGTTTCGAGCAGTTCTCGCGCTTTGCATTAGAAGTGGAAACATTGCTAACACCAATTCTTTTATTATTAATAGTAGGAGGTGCAACAACATGTGTAGTATTAGCATTACTAGTCGTGGTAATAGTCCAAACTTTAGCTACATTCTTCTCTTTAGCTAGTTTTTCATTTTCTTCTCTATCCCACCTAGCACGCAATTCGGCCATTAATCTTATATTCTCATTAATTCTAACTTGGATGGCATTTGCTGTAGTAACAATTTTATTTTCAATATCCTCAGGTTTAGCAGCCATTTTATTAATTAAAGAAGATTGTGACGCGGACATGTATGAGATTCGGTTTTCAGCATTTGCAAGTTTAGTTTGCAACCCAGAAATTTCCATATTCAGATTTTCAAGTTGATTTCCTATATTCTTCAACAGGGTAGATTGTTCATTCATAGTTTTAGTAAACAATTTATTTTGCTCATATTGTGATTGCATAAAGCTCTTGGTGGATCTTTCAATTTCTAACATCTTTTCCTCATTAGGTGAAACATATCTACCATAAGAGTTACCATTAGCAGGATATGGCCTAGAATTTTGAGCAACCAATGAGGCTAACGGAACATTATTAGGATCAACATTAATCCTATCATTCACAAGCATAGACATAATAGCATCAATCTTATCACTCAAAGAAGAGGTTTCTTCGACAGAATTTACCTTCTTACCTTGTGGAGCTCTTTCCGTGTGCCATTCGGAGTAATTGATCATCATATTATCAAGAAGCTTTGTTGCTTCACCAAGAGTGATGGACATAAAGGTACCTCCAGCAGCTGAATCCAATAAATTCCACGAAGAAAAATTTAGTCCCGCATAGAAGGTTTGGATGATCATCCAAGTAGTCAATCCATGGGTTGGGCAATTTTTAACCGAGAGATTTCATTCTTTCCCATGCTTGTGCAACATGCTCAGTATCTAATTGTTTAAAATTCATTATGCTACTCCTCAAAGATATAATTTTAGCAGGGGGATAATATCTACCAATAAAAGCATCCTTGCATTTAGTCCATGAATCAATACTATTCTTAGGCAGAGATAGCAACCAATCTTTAGCTCTTCCTCTTAATGAGAAAGGGAACAATTTTAATTTTATAATGTCACCATCTACATCTTTATATTTTTGCATTTCACATAGTTCAACAAAATTATTAAGATGGGCAGCATCATCATCAGAAATAACACCAGAAAATTGCTCTCGCATAACAAGATTTAGTAAAGCAGGTTTAATTTCAAAGAATTCTGCTGTAGTAGCAGGTGGAGCAATAGGTGTGCATAAGAAATCATTATTATTTGTGGTTGTGAAGTCACACAACTTAGTATTTTCAGGAGTGGCCATTTTAGTAGTAGTAAATAAAGCAAACTAGATAAAGTAAATGCAAGTAACTAATTTTTTTGGGTTTTTGATATAGCAAGCAAGATAGCAAAATAAAGTAAAACTAGCAACTAATTTTTTTGTATTTTGATTTAGTGCAGCAAACAAAGTAGTAAATAAAACTAAGCAAGACAAAAACAAAGTAAAGAGATTGGGATGTGGAGACTCCCCTTGCAGCGTGTCTTGATCTCCCCGGCAACGGCGCCAGAAAAAGAGCTTGATACGCGTACAGCACACGTCCGTTGGGAACCCCAAGAGGAAGGTGTGATGCGTACAGCGGCAAGTTTTCCCTCAGTATGAAACCAAGGTTTATCGAACCAGTAGGAGCCAAGAAGCACGTTGAAGGTTGATGGCAGCGGGATGTAGTGCGGTGCAACACCAGAGATTCCGGCGCCAACGTGGAACCTGCACAACACAACCAAAGTACTTTGCCCCAACGAAACAGCGAGGTTGTCAATCTCACCGGCTTGCTGTAACAAAGGATTAGATGTATAGTGTGGATGATGATTGTTTGCAGAAAACGAGTAGAACAAGTATTGCAAGTAGATTGTATTTCAGTATAGAGAATTGGACCAGGGTCCACAGTTCACTAGAGGTGTCTCTCCCGTAAGATAAACAGCATGTTGGGTGAACAAATTACAGTTGGGCAATTGACAAATAAAGAGGGCATGACCATGCACATACATATTATGAAGAGTATTGTGAGATTTAATTGGGCATTACGACAAAGTACATAGACCGCTATCCAGCATGCATCTATGCCTAAAAAGTCCACCTTCAGGTTATCATCCGAACCCCCTCCAGTATTAAGTTGCTAACAACAGACAATTGCATTAAGTATTGCGCGTAATGTAATTAGTAACTACGTCCTCGAACATAGCACCAATGTTTTATCCCTAGTGGCAACAGCACATCCATAATCTTAGAGATTTCTGTCACTTCCCCAGATTCACGGAGACATGAACCCACTATCGAGCATAAATACTCCCTCTTGGAGTTACAAGCATCTACTTGGCCAGAGCATCTACTAGTAACGGAGAGCATGCAAGATCATAAACAACACATAGACATAACTTTGATAATCAACATAACAAGTATTCTCTATTCATCGGATCCCAACAAACGCAACATATAGAATTACAGATAGATGATCTTGATCATGTTAGGCAGCTCACAAGACCCGACAATTAAGCACAATGGGGAGAAGACAACCATCTAGCTACTGCTATGGACCCATAGTCCAGGGGTAGACTACTCATACATCACTCCGGAGGCGACCATGGCGGCGTAGAGTCCTCCGGGAGATGATTCCCCTCTCCGGCAGGGTGCCGGAGGCGATCTCCTGAATCCCCCGAGATGGGATTGGCGGTGGCGGCGTCTCAGTAAGGTTTTCCGTATCGTGGCTCTCGATACTGGGGGTTTCGCGACGGAGGCTTTAAGTAGGCGGAAGGGCAGGTCAGGGGCCACACGAGGGCCCCACACTACAGGTCGGCGCGGCCAAGGAGCAGGCCGCGCCGCCCTAGGGTTTGGGCGCCTCGTGGCCCCACTTCGTCTCCTCTTCGGTCTTCTGGAAGCTTCGTGGCAAAATAGGACCCTGGGCGTTGATTTCGTCCAATTCCGAGAATATTTCGTTACTAGGATTTCTAAACCAAAAACAGCAGAAAACAAAGAATCGGCACTTCGGCATCTTGTTAATAGGTTAGTTCCAGAAAATGCACGAATATGACATAAAGTGTGCATAAAACATGTAGATATCATCAATAATGTGGCATGGAACATAAGAAATTGTCGATACGTCGGAGACGTATCATGCATCCCCCTGGAGATCCCCCGTCTTGTTTGTGGACAAGAAGGATGGTGCAAATCGTTTATGTACGGACTATCGTAAGCTTAACGATGTCACCATCAAAAACAAATACCCCCTACCCAAGATAGAAGACTTGTTTGATCAACTTACCGGATCCAAAGTTTTCTCCAAGATAGATCTTAGAACTGGATATCATCAGCTAAAGATCCGAGCCACCGACATTCCGAAAGCTGCCTTTACCACCAGATATGGGTTGTACGAGTACAACGTCATGTCGTTTGGACTGACCAATGCCCCCGCTTATTTCATGAATCTCATGAATAAGATCTTCATGAACTTTTTGGACAAGTTTGTCGTTGTTTTCATCGATGACATTCTCGTCTACTCCAAGTCCGAAGAGGAACATGAACAGCATTTGGAGATTGTCCTAGAAACCCTTAGACAAGCACAAGTTATATGCCAAGTTTAGCAAGTGTGAGTTTTGGTTGGAAGAAGTTGGATTCCTGGGACACATCTTGTATGCAGGAGGAATTGCCGTAGATCCCGCCAAAATCAAAACTGTTATGGAATGGCAAGCCCCAACCACACAAACCGAGGTCCGCGCTTTTCTTGGATTAGCCGGATATTACCGCAGATTTGTAGAAGGTTTTTCGAGCATCGCTCGGCCAATGACCCAATTGCTGAAAAAGGACAGGAAGTTTGAGTGGACCGACAAATGCGAAGAGAGCTTTCAACAGCTCAAGAGTAGACTGACAACCGCCCCAATCCTGATCATGCCAGATATCGCAAAGCCCTTTGACGTATATTGCGACGCCTCCAAGACTGTTCTTGGATGCGTGCTTATGCAAGAAGGCAAGGTTGTATCCTACCTTTCAAGACAGCTAAAGCAACATGAACAGAACTACCCAACCCATGACCTCGAGCTTGCAGCCGTGGTCTTAGCCTTGAAAGTTTGGCGTCATTACCTCATGGGTAATCGATGCGAGATCTACTCCGACCACAAAAGCCTCAAATATATATTCACCCAGAAGGAGCTAAACATGAGACAACACCGATGGATCGAATTGATCAAGGATTACGACATGGAGATTCACTACCACCCCGGCAAGTCCAATGTGGTAGCGGATGCTTTGAGTCGACTGCCGTGCCAGTTGAACTCCATGCTCGCAACTGAACAGCCCAGCTTGCATCAAGAGTTTGAACAGTTCAGACTTGAACTTGTTAGTGAAGGATTCCTAGCCAGCATAGAACTGCAACCCACCTTGGTTAGCCAGATCAAGGAAGCCCAGAAAGACAACGCTAGCATTGACGGAATCAAGAAGCAGATAGCCGCAGGAAAAGCCCCCGGATTCACCGTAGACGAAGCCGGAGTTCTTTGGTACAAAGAACGTCTCTGCGTACCATCGGACTCTGACTTGAAACAAGTCATCCTGCAAGAAGCCCATGACACCCTTTATTCAATCCACCCCGGAGGTACCAAGATGTACCAAGACCTGAAGGAACAATTTTGGTGGCACGGAATAAATAGAGAGATCGGTAGCAATATCGCCAAGTGTGACATCTGTCAGAGAGTCAAGGCAGAACATCAATGACCCGCCGGACTGTTACAACCCCTCCAGATTCCAGAATGGAAATGGGACTCCGTAGGAATGGACTTTATCACCGGACTGCCCAAATCCAGCAAAGGCAATGATTCCATATGGGTAGTTGTCGATAGATTGACCAAAGTCGCCCATTTCATCGCCGTCAAAACCACTTATCAAGGCCCAAAGTTAGCTGAACTATACATCTCCTGGATAGTCGCCCTGCACGGAACCCCCAAATCGATAGTGTCAGATAGAGGATCACAGTTCACCTCAAGATTCTGGCAGAAAGTGCATGAAGGACTAGGAACCCGTCTGAATTTCAGCACCGCCTATCACCCCCAGACCGACGGACAGACTGAGAGAGTCAACCAGATACTGGAAGACATGCTGAGAGCATGCGTACTGGAATACGGATCCAAATGGGAAGACTGCTTACCTTACACAGAATTCTCTTACAACAACAGCTATCAAGCTAGCCTACAGATGGCACCCTTCGAAGCCTTGTACGGAAGGAAATGCCGCACACCCCTAAACTGGTCAGAAGTCGGAGAGAGCCAAGTTTTTGGCCCAGATGTTCTTCGTGAAGCCGAAGAGAAAGTACACAAGATCCGAGAGTACCTCAAGAAGGCGCAATCAAGATAGAAGAGCTACGCCGACACGAGACATCGGGAGATGACCTTCGAGATCGGAGACTTCGTCTATCTCAAGGTACCCCCCTTGAAAGGAATGCAAAGGTTTCAGCTGAAAGGAAAGCTCGCACCCCGATATGTCGGACCTTTCAAAGTCCTCAGCCGCCGAGGCGAAATATCTTATCAATTGGAGTTGCCCGAAGAAATGTCGGCTGTGCACGACGTGTTTCACATCTCACTCCTCCGGAAGTGCCTTGAAGTCCCGGAGAAGACCGACGTGTTCAAGAACATCGATCACCGATCGGTGGATATCAACAAGGATCTAACTTACCGCGAAGTGCCGATTTTGCATCCTGAAAGAAGCTTACCGAACCACCCGCACCCGAAGCATCAAGTTTCTGAAGATACAGTGGAGCAATCATACCGAGGATGAAGCCACATGGGAACGCGAAGACTTCATGAAGAAGGAGTATCCAGATCTCTTTAGTACCTAACTTTCTTTTCGATCTCGGGACGAGATCTTTTGTAAGGGGGAAGGGTTTGTAACATCCCAAATTTCAATAAAAAGAAAGTTAGAGAATTCCAGAGAGCAAAATTTTCAAACAAACAAAAACTTTTTAAATTGCATATAGTGCCATGCATAGGACTTGTGCTTTTGAGTGATATGCCATGATGATTGTTATTACTTGTATTTTCCATGCTCTAAAACCCTAATGTGATCATATGAAGATCACCAACCAAATAAATCAAAGAGGAAGAAAATCCAATAATTGAAAAACCCTAAAAACCCTAACATATGCCCTATGGCATTTTTATAAATTTTGACCCTAGACCAATTTGGTCTTCACCATTAGTTGAATAATGTTATTAAACACTTATTACAACTTTTGGAATCAAAGAATCTCAATTCAAATAATTTCCAAATGCAAAACTAGCTCACATAGAATAATGGTCAAAACTGAAATTTATAGCCTGATCACTACTTTGAGCCATTGCCATTCAATTTTATCAAACCAAATCTTGCTAACTCTTTGCACCATTTCAAAGTCAAAATCAAGGTGAACAACTTTTGTAAAGATCACCATGCCAAAATCATTCTTGATCATTAGCTATGCTCATCCAAAGATTCAACTTTTTAACATATGCAACAATCTCCCCTTAGCCAAATTTTGCAAATTCTTGAATTCTACAATTCCACCACCACCTCTAATCATCTCTGGTCAATTACAACTTATCTAAACACACACATTTCAAATTGTTCAACCATTTGAATAAAATCAAATTTGGACAAATTCATCAATTTCCAAATATGGCACTATTTGCCACTATTGCAAATAGTGATCTACTCCACCTAATCTACCTCAAACCTCACGATGGCAATTTTATCCACGGATCCGGGTATCCACGGATATTCGACCCGCCGGGCACGGGTATGGAGTGTTGGTTGTGTCCACGGATTTCATGGGGCGGATATCCGATAATTCATGGAGCGGGCACGGGCGGATCTTTTGCTCCATGGATATTTGATGGATATCCAACTGACATGTGGGACCCACATGTCAGTGACACATGCGGTTTTACCTACGATTGGATGTTCTTTTTAGGCCCAAATCACCAAACCATTAATTTAAGCCTTGATGATTTTATACTCTAAATAATCACGGAACCGCCTTGTGTTGGTAGGGCTTCCACCGGCCGCATTGACTGTGGATCTTCGTGATTGCTCCGCCTCCTCGGTAATCTGATATATTGTTGCTTTGATATTCCTATGAATTGTCGACATAATTACGACTAAAATGCTACTAAAATAATGTCGAAATGTTGCCAAAATATTCATGTTAGCTTATTATTGATGAAATGCAAGTGAAATATTGCTGAAATGGTACTCAAATTTTATGGGCATGGATATCCACGGATATCCAGGTATCCATCGGATTTGGATTTTGGGCGACATCCATGCCCATGGATACTTTCGTGGGCGAGGCAGAGCGAGGCTGATGGATTTGGGCATGGATCTGCTTTTTCTATATCCGTCCAAACCCGCTCCATTGACATCCTTACTCTACCAAATTGTCCCCTGGTCCCCTTAACCCATTTCAATGCTCAATAGAAACCTAGGGAGAGAGAGGGCAAGGCTAGACATGGCCATGCCGGCCATGTTGCCCAACCCGACGAGCTCCCCCCTCTCCCATTGCATCTCTGCCCTGGCCACCGCGCCACAGCACGCCACCGCATCGCCTAGCACCGCCATGGTCGAGGAGGATGACGACACTGGCCGGACGACGCGCGCCCAAAACACGCTCAGACGCCGCTCGCGTCGCGCATGCACGTGCATGGACGCGATCTGGCCACCTCTCGCGCCACCACCTCGCACTCGCCCTGGCCCCGCTCGAGCGCCGTTGAGCATCACCTCGCCACCTAGACGCCACCAGACATCACCACGACCAGACCCTGGACCGCCGCCGCCGTGAACGGAGAAGAAGATCCCGCCACTGCCGTGCCATGCCTGGAAGCAACGCGACCAAACCAAGCCTCCCCCGACCAAGCTGTCGCTGCCATTAGACTCGCCTGGACCCGTAGAGCACTGCCGCCACCTCGCCTAGCTCGACCACTCGCCGGAATCGCCGTGCCACGGTCGACCACCACCCTGCCCCGCAGCACCCATGCGCTGCTATAAAAGGAGACCTCCCCTGGATGATCCAAGCACACCACCGCACTCCCCACCTCTCACAGCTTCTCAACCACCTCACCACTCACCTGATTCACGCCGGAGCAAGGCCAATCGAGAGCTCGCCGCCGCGGAAGCCCTGCAGCAATCGCCGGTGAACCAGTCCACCTCAGGCGACGCCACCTGTACCTGGAGCTTCGCCGTCGTCCACATCTACCCCAAGCACACTGCCATCCCTCGCTGGAGCCCTGGTTAGCCCTCCGACCCCCTACCGCCGCCGCCAGAGCGTCGGGTTCTCGTCGGAGACGACGATGAACTCGAGCCGTTCGATCTGATTCTAATCCTATGTCTCTGGTTGATCTGTACCGATTCGGGTTTACAGAGCCGCTGACATGCGGGACCCTCTGTAAGGCAGCCCGCGCGGCACTGGACCGTGGCTGGGCTGGCTTGGGCCGTTTTATTTGAATCTGGCCCGTTTAGTTTTCCCGCCGGCCTTTTAATTCAAATTGGATTTAAACAAATCTCAAATAATTTCAATACTGCCTCCACTTTGAAATTAAATAGATTCAAATTGGCTAAACCAAATTTTAATGAACTTTATATTGTTGGAAAGCTAGTGAAATTATCTACAACATGCCACTGGTCCCATGACCAGATTCTTTGTAGAATTAATCTGATAAAAATAACAAGGCAGGGACTTTTCCCTATTCAAATAATTATTAAAAATCAACCAAAATAGATATTAAGTTAATTCCAACTCTAATAGCTCACATTTGACTTACACTAATTGATTATGCAATAAAATGGTGTGGTCACTTTGCATGATCATGCCATAGTTTAATTAATGGATGATATGGCTAGTTTAACTAGTTGATATTGTCCAAAACTATTAAAGCAAATTATGTGGAGTCTTATACTTCATTTAAACTTGTCTCACATGAATTCATGGGATGTTTGTACCTCTGGTCCAAACTCTCTTATATGAATTACTTGAGATTTAAATCATATGTAGGGTATTAAATGATATGGGGTGATCTACCCCATTTAAATCATTTTCTCAAATGATGATGATGAACATTTGACTTAGGTCAATATAAGTTCATATATGATTGTTTGAGAAATTAAATCTTAAGAAGATTTCAATGAGAGGAAATTATTTCTCAAGAACCCTATGGAAACTATCATTTACATAATAAATACAAAGAAGTGAATTCTATTTAAATAACACAACCCATGCACCCTAGTTAAATTATTTGTGTGCATAGAATAGTTGGTGTGTTTATATGTGATGCATGGAATAGCCATTGAATTAGTGAGTAATTATACTCGTATTCAAATTTAGACGCTAGCACCGGAGAGTACGCCGAAGAAGAAGGTTGCTACCAAGAGGAGGAGAAGGAACAGTTTGAGAACTACCAAGGCAAGCTAATATTCTTGCAAAGTGCAAAGCCCCTTGGGGCAAGGCACCATGAACCTTATCTTTTCTTACATAAGCCTATCCCAAGTTTTACTTTACAAGTTTTACTTGTTGTTTTCCAAGAGTTACTTTTATAGTTAACTTTGGTCAAAGTAAAGGATGGTTACTAGAGTAGTGAAGGAGACCCAATCAAGCAAAGCAAGATAGCACCCCTCATGATTTAGAGCTAGTGCTAATGAAATAAAACTTGACTACTCTAGATGGGAACAATGTGAATTTGAAATGAATTTGAAACCTTGGAATGATGATGCATTCCATTGAATGATTTTTGAAGGTGAATATGACCAAGAGAAGATGGTGATTTTTGATAAACAATGATGTTGGTTTGAATGCGATACCTTTCCAATTATTAATTACCCCCACAATACCTGATTATGGGTAGGGCTTAACTAGAAGTTTATACATCTTAGTATGGGTTCCCTCTGAACACACGTCATAGGGGTTACGCTTGAGGCTGCCTCCGTTGTTGAGAAATGATGTGAAATTGAGGTGAATTGTACGGCCAAGCCCTGTGCGGTTCCCGAGTTGACGATTGGTCTTCACTGGGAGGCCAAGCTCATGGGGAGATGTGCTCATACTAGGATTTGTAAGTGAAAGGTTATGGTTGATGATCCGCGTACTCGTGTTACGATGATTCGGGGTAATCCCGACGGATGAAATCAAATGTTGTGGCACAAGTGTGCAACCTCTCGCGAGTGTAAACCTATTCGAATAGCCGCGTCCACGGTTACGGACGGTTGGAAAGGCCATACAGTTTCCGATGTCATATCTTTGAAAAATGATGTGGAAAGATGATGGTGAAATGACTTGTGGTGAATTGAATTGAAATCACCACTTGAATGGTGGGAATGACACTAATGTTCCCACTTGAGTAGGTTAGCACTTGAAAAAGCTTTTCTCAAACATTGGGAACTAAAACTAGCTTTATGCAAATAAACTAGAGCTTAGCAAACCATACTAGAATGTCTAGCACTTACATTAGTATTAGTTTGCGAGTACTTAAAGTACTCACGGCTTTGTCCCTGGCTATTCCAATGGCCAGAGTATGAAGATGAACAAGGCGACGACCAGCAGGACGCCTACGACAACTAGGAGTCTTCCGACGTCAAGCGCTGGCCTGTGGACTAGAGAGTCCTTGTATCTTACGCTTCCGCTATGAACTATGAACTTGTGTTTGTTCGTTGATCAATAGATCAACTATTCGTGTAATATGGATCATGTGATTCCAAATTTGTAAGACTTATGGTTTGTAATGAATGATGACTGTGATACTTAACTATTATGCCTCGCAACAACAATATTCCTGGGATTGCGATGTATGACATAATAGGCATCCGGACTTAAAAATCCGGGTGTTGACATTTTTAATGTTAGATTACCGTCTCGGAGTATTCATCAAGAATAGAAGGTTTCAGGTTTGGTAGAGTGCTCTGCATTTGTGCTCATGTAAAAATGTTATCGGTCAGACCTAAGCATTTGTTAAGAGATATCGGTGAATCAAAAGACCATAATTATTGCATAAAGTATTAATACAACTAAATCTAGGGATCATAGTCACCCGTAGAGACTATGCTTGAAATGAGGCAGCGAGAAACATGCACATCAGAGTCTTAGCAGATAAACTATCCAGAACAGTCAAGACTAACTACATGCCCGTAAGGAACCACTCAAATTTTAATAGTATCCAGAATAATTGTATTGCATAAGCAAGCAAGAAAATTTTGCTCGACTTATCTACGCAGTTTTGGTGTCTTTGCACGTTGGTGCATATAGAATCAAATTTCCTTTTCCAGCAGTTAATAGAACTAATTAAGCACTACACCATACTGGTACACACAGTGCACAAGTGTTGATGAATCTCTATTGCACTCTATGTGTACATGTAGATGCATATGCTTACAATTGAGCTTGTTGAAAAAAAATTACGCACAAGATGAATCGCCAAGAAACGGACCAGATTGCATGTGGATGCTCCTTATCGCAAATCAGCAGAGGAGCAACAGCCTGTCCCAGATATCATTGCAGTCGTCCGGGGAAAGCAGCAGCAGGTCGATCACCATCATTGTCGTTGCGACCGATCACATGAGAAAAGAATTTGTGAGGCCTGTGATGGGCCGAGGTTGTTCAGGCAGTTTTTGAGACGATGATCGGGATGATGCGCTCGGTTAATAGGTTGCGTTGACTGAACAATGGATAGGTGCAGTGGCATTTGGAACGTTTATAATGTGAAGTGTGACATCACGAGATGTGTGACATCGGATCTTTCACATTTTGATCATTTTAGGAGTGGTATAGTATTTTTTTCAAGTTGCCTAATTGTAGACACTAAAAATTAAAGTGATCAAAATATTGAGGGAAACGAGAAATGGTCTCAATGTTTTGCGTAAGGTCTCAACTTCCATGTTACTCAATTAGCTTGCACAAACTTCTATTTTCCATGTTACTCAATTAATTACATGAGAAAGTAGGGCACAATGCAACAAGCACAAATATATATCTTATATTCTTCTTTCTCTTCATTCATTTGAAATTTGAAATGGTGGCACGTTTCTCACCTTTTACATATGCAACCTTCTTCTTCCTCTTAAGAATAAAGGGATTATAATCTTGCATCTACAGGACTTGCTCAAATGTCCTGGTCAACCCAACAAGAGCAAAATATAGGTCTTATTTCACCATTCTGCGCATCAAAATTGCCGCCATGAGAACATACACTGGTGCTTACTACTGTCCATCTCTCTGTTACCCCTGGCCAACTACACATGTGATTATGTGAAAGAAAATGATGCAATTAACCAACAGCTAAAACTTGTGCGATGATTCGGAAAGAAACGGTACAGTTGACGGGTTGTGCTATTAGTATGCTAGCCCTCTCACCCCTTCAGAGTTTTCACATGGAAAGCACTTTGCTCTACTAAGCCAACATGACAAAGAATTATTTCAAATAGCACAAGTGACACGGCTCATTGTGATTACCTGAAGTAATAAATCATTATATTTATTTCTTTCATATAAGAATAGGATCCGCTTTGGCACCATGCTATTGTAAAGCATCAAGGAAAGCTTCGCTGCAGATTTAGATTGAGTGAGTTCATACAATATAGAAAATAACAATGTCCAGATTCCAGAAGTTCAGAGAGTGATATTAATGGCCGACTGACCTTCTAGGGTAGAGGCCGGGTTGGGGACGAACATTTGGGACAGAGGGCTGAAGGCGGTGGTGAACACTGGACCCCTCTTCTCCAAGCAGCATGCCAAACATCACGCACCCGATCCTTGAAACGACCACCCCCGGTAAAATCGCAGCAAATAAATCCACAGGAATTTCGCATCCTTGATCACCGGCAGGAGTCTAAGAAAATCCCATCCAAAATCCCGACCGATTACATGTTCCCAATAGACACGATACCCCTGAGCCGCCATGTCTCATAGGTGGGCCGCTGCATAGATAGCGCCAATGCCGCCTCCTGCAAAGCTAGCAATCGTCATGAGCGTCGGTGAGTGCACTGCCGGTTACCTGCACAGGAGATGCCGTTGTAGGAGCAGCCATGCCACGAACCTAGCGATATTGACCAGCATCGACACCGAACCCAACATCACCGCACCGCTCTGGCGTTCCAATAGTCGTCATCGCTGCCACGCCAGACACCACACCACTCTGGGGTTAACCATCACGTGCAGAGGCTTGACTGCGGCACAGATCGGGGCGTGGAGGCGGTGGGAAACCCTAGGAGGAGAAGGTTGGGCCTCACCGACGCAGGTGGTGGAGAGAGACGGAGGCGGGGAGCCAACACGAGTCGGTAGGTTGCGGCAGCCGGAGCTCCATGGGATGTGTCCGCCAACGCATGCGACCAAGAGGGAGCGTGGGGTCAGGAGGCTGCTCCGGCAGCGACGGCGGCACAGTTCAAAGGACCAGCCTGGTCCTGTGCCACAGATCGAGCGAGATGGATGCTGCAGTTTCTGGATGGAAATTGGGGATGGCTCGTACCTGCTTTGGTCGAGCCCCTTTTTTCTCCCGCTGGGACGAGCGACGGGCAGACGAAAAGGGTGAAACGACATTCTATCATAAAATGGAACCTGTAGCTAGATATGGATTTTGTTAGTTGTTGAGCATATCAAGGGGGTGGTTACGTTCTAGCTCATGTAGATGAGAACAAACGCATTTTTTTCTCACTTGGCTGCATGCATGGATAATTGTGGTTGTTAGATGTGACACCGGACATTCATCACTTTGCTTTTAATAGTAAAGATATCAATGAAAATGGCAAATTTTTTGCCTCGTTTCAAATAAAAAAAAAACCTTCCGCGGCGCAGAGAACGGCCGCGTTGAACTCGAGGATCACTTTTCCATTCACTTGAATTTCACGTTCCGCTCCAAAACATCCCTTTCGGTGTTTACGACCCGCCGGTACTAATAAAAAAATAAAAATAAAACTAAATTACGCGGACCCCATAATTATAAGAAAACTAAATTACCAGCCGGCCCTAAATCTACTCCCGTCCACACCCCACGTTTCGGTTCATCTGACTTGCATACATGCGGAAAGAGGGAGAATCAAAATCCTTTTTCCTGGTAGTTTTGAACACGCACGCACCTTGTTGGCGTCCATCTATTCTAGTGAGAGAAAATACAAGGTAATAATTGCACATTCATATTTCAATCTATGTAATTGTAATGACGGATAAAAGACACTTTGTTTCAGATTTCCATAAAGATACTAAAAAGAAACGCATGAGAAAAAACATTTTCCTCGGAATCCTTTCTATTGAATGGGGTACTGCAAAGAGTGTTGGCGGTTTTCTCGAACCCAACACGGTGAAAATGCTCAGCCACAACATAACCAAGCATGCCGGCACATAGACCATTCATGTGTACAAGAATATCATTTTGTTCACGGGACCAATCAGGTGAACGACGGTGAATGCCAGCATAAGGATGTAGGTGATGCGGAAAAACACAACGCTAATTCTTGTCGTCGTTCCAAAACAGGCTAGGTGAGCAAAGCGCCAGAGGAGAGCTTGCGGACGGTCGGAGAATAGGAAGCAGACAAGTACCGCTGGACACTGTGCTCGGCGCAGTACGCCCCAAAACCTTAGTTTGCATCCGCTTTGCATCTCAACACTTGACTTGAAGTGCTTGATACTATTGGAAAACTTCTTTTTCAAAACGAAAACCGATAAGTGGTATGCAGCTTTGTCAACACGTAACACATATATGCTAGTTGGATTTGCAACCGGGAGTACTGCTGTAGTGTATGATCTACCTAATATTTGTACTAAACTTTTTTATTTTATATTTCCCCAAAACACCAAGATTTATTTATATTTTATACTGATTATTCTATTAGCTACATAACAATAGGAAGTTTTTTATAAGTGTTCACTCCGTCTCATAAAAGGTGTCTTATATTTCTTAAATTTAGATGTTACTATGTGCATACATCCAATTTTTTTACAAATCTAAGACAACTTTCACAGGGCAGGGGGAGTATTAATTGTGGTGTTCTTTGTTATATATTTATTTTATGAATGATTTCAAAAATATGTCTAAATTTAGATCTATCTAAACGCTATTTGCTATGTTCATACATCCAATTTTTTACAAATCTAAGACAACTTTCACAGGACATAGGGAGTATTAATTGTGGTGTTCTTTGTTATATATTTCTATCATGAATGATTGCGAAAACATGTGCGATTCTGTTTTTGTAAATTTAAGAGTTTCTTTGTAACAAAAGCTATGTTTTCTGGATGAGACAATGATTCTTGGAAAACAAATGTTAAACCGAATCTCCTATGTGAGAAACAAATAAAAATAAAAACTTGTAATACTGCTTGGATTAATTAGTGAAACTTGCATATATTATGATGCAAATAACATGGTAAGTATCTCTAGGGGTTCGTTCTAACAAATATCTTGATAGAGGCTTTGTGTATATGATTAGGTATAAGTAAATAGAATATTCTAGCCATCAACAAATAATTTTAGTCCTATGTCGTGTGTAAAAAGGAGGGAAATTTAGTGACTAGGTCTGTGTTTGTGCAATTTTACATGCAAAATCAATATGTATGTTTTCACAAAATAAAAGTTTAGTTATCTAAATAGTAACATTATTGGCACTTAACTTTTCTTTTTAACCGAATGCATGACATCGGTTTCTTGTCGGCCCGAGCATGGTGATGTCGTGTAGTACTGTGGCGGCCGCCAATGCTTTGTTGGGATGGGGACGGCTAGCCGCGCCGAGCATGAGACACGACTCAGTGACATGTGGTAGGAAAGGAAAAATGTTAGGCATAGAAAGTGCAAAAGTTCAGGATTGAGGCTGGTGTCACCTCTATAAAATTCCGCCTCCTCTTGATCGACCATGACATGGTCGCCCTCGATCTCCTCACTACCTTCTGACCCCCTACTACTGAGCCCCTACCTCCTCCATCGCCTTGGGCTCCCCTCCCTCCCTTTTGTTCATCTCCATCTCCTATTGAGTTTGCCCCAATTCTCCCTCCCACCGCCCATGATGGGTTTTGTGGTTCCATGGGCACGTCCACGATGAAAGGGCATCCTGCTCCATGGCCATGATGAGCAAGGTGAAGGAGACAAACGGAGGGAATGGCAACGGCATGATTTTGGGGAGGAGGGACTGGGGGTTGAATTATGAATGGCTGGTGGGCTAACTGCAAAGTGGCGACCACCATGCTAGAAGGGATTGGGGGTTGATTTTCGAATAAGGGCTAAAATACAAAAGATGTGATGTACCAGGAAACACATTTTTAAAGGTTTGTAAAAAAAACGTTACCTTTTTATTGGGCAGCATACGCAGCGGCCCATGAAGCCTTCAGGCAGCACTGGCATAACACCTGCTGCCATGCTGCGGTTATGATATACGAGCTCCTGTTGCAGGGTCGCTACATAGTCAAATCCACGGTAAATGATGAGAAACTTGTAGTAGTAAGACTCCTTGCTTTTTTTACAAGCGAACTATATCTGCATCGGCACCTTGGGTATCAATAAAAGGCAAATGAATATGATCGAAACCATTTGATGGCACCTCGCATCAGCTAAACGTATAAGTTTTCAACTTCACACATACCAAACAATTGGGTCCTCATCTCAGCTAGATCAACTGGATGGGAAGGGATATAATTACAAATGATACAGTTTACACAAAGTGCATAATTTGATGAGGTGTCATCACCATGTTTCTTCTGAGATGATGAAAGTTCCTGACGAATTTAGGTAGGCCAATTCAATGATGTGGCATCATCATGTTCCTACGTTCTGTTCCTTAGCAGCTGGAGAACTGTCGCTCCTGCAAGTTTTGGAAATTTAGTTAGGCCGAACCCATTGCACCAGGGGATGCCCTTTAGAATTTCGGGGTTTTGAAACCCTATACCATGCATTTCTTTTATAAATGCAGAATGGTTCTAGAATATCTAAACTAATACATCTTTTTATGAATAGAAGTAGTATCACTAGTAGGAAAATGGGCTTCAGTCTCGGTTCGTAACGGGCTTTAGTCCCGGATTCGCAACCGGGACTAAATATGAGAGACTAAAGGTCCCCCCTTTAGTCGCGGTTGCTTACGAACCGCGACTAAAGGCCCATCCACGTGGGCTGGAGACGTGCGTCGGAGCGGAGTACCTTTAGTTCCGATTAGTGTGACCAACCGGGACTAAAGGTACATGTTTAGGGTTCAAACCCCTAAATTTGGTTTTATTATGTTGTGTTTTCATTTTTTTATTTTATTTTGTGTTTTATTTTAATTTCAAAGAAGTTTCAGTACACATATTCTACGCAGTATATACATGTTACACGTTGATGCATATGAATATATAATTTCAAATAAGTTTGAAATTTCAAACAAGAAGAATTCAAGAGGAATATATAATAGGGATTTCTATTTTCGTGCCCCTGCTTCGCTAGTTGTACTCAGTTTTCCCCAGCTCGTTAGTTTTTCCTCAGCTTTCCCCTCCCTCTAGTTTGAAACCCCTCGAAGACGCGGGTTGCCGTTAGGTCAGAGGCCTTACCGTTACCGTTAATCTGACGGGTGGGGCTGCACAGAGGTGGGGCTGCATAGAGGGCAGTTCCTCTCTGACCGTCTCGTGCTGACGGGTAGCCATCCATCTACCGCTGACGCGTGGGCCGTTTTATTTCCTGATAGTATACGCGGTGCTGCCAATGACAAATGGGGCCGCTCTATGGGGCTGCCGTAGCCAATGACCAGTGGGTCGTCTATTTATTTATAGAAAATTATATTGGCGCTCTATGGGGCCTCCGCAGCCAATGACCACTGTGGCAGGTGACTATTTTCGCAGCTTAATCTAAAGTGACTCTTATGCTAAACATTGTGCATCCCGACGTTGACCTAGCAGTGGCGGCGAGCATAGCCGTTCTGACCATGCCGATATCGGCATCGGCATCGGCATCGTTTGGAGGATGTGGTGCTCGAATAATAGTGGAAATGCGATATTATCTTTTACATGCATAATATATAGAAAATAGTTAGATCTCTAAATCGATGCATATGAAGCTACATATATATTCTTGGTCATAATCCCCTTATCTAAAGGGGATGGATGCTTGGCTTCACGTCGTCGTCGCTTTCATCGTCAGTATCTTCGTCGTCCGAGTAGTAGTACTTCATGCACATTGTTCCGTCGAACATCTTCACTGTGAGCACATCATCGCCTTCATATTTGAAGTGTACGAAGCAGCCGAAATCCACACCGTGCGCGATGGCGAAATTCTCCCAGCCCTTGTCGAGGTACATCCGGCCTTGACCGTCAAATAGGACCTCCACGGTCCGGAGACGAGGACCACAGTCAGCTGCTCGCAGATACACCTTAGCTGGCTCCTGGCCGTCAAGATAGTCCGCAAACTTTTTTGGGAGAGCCTGCAAAGAGATCGAGCGCTGATCGTTTGAAATTAAAGGTTTTTTAGAACATGCCCATAATTAATCACATGCATCATATATGTGGGAACGCGTATGTACCTTCTTGACCAATGGGTCTTCATAGACGACGATGAAGAACTCCTCTATGATCAATGGCAGTGTTGACGGTGGTGGTGGCAATGATGATGATCCACTTCCCCTTCCCCTTCCCCTTCCCCTTCCCCTTCCGGTCCGCGTCCGAGACGTGGAAGCCATGGCAATGGATCAAGTGTATGTGAACGAAAAAGAGAGAGGCAAAACCTATTGACACAAGGGATGGCCGTGTGGGTGTTTATAAGGGAGAGATGACCGTTGTAGGGGTTTACACAATAAAATAAGGAGGAGGTGAACGTTGGTGGGGGTTTACACAATAAATTAAGGAGGAGATGACCGTTGTGGGGGTTTACACAATAAATTAAGGAGGAGACGACCGTTGTGGGGGTATATATCTCAACAAAAAAGTAATTCGGACTATCTTGACGGAAATGGAACTTCGTGATATAGTTTATCATTTTACCGTGAAAAGTAATGCCTAAAAGAAATGGTAATTCGTGATAGTTTATCATTTACCGTAATGGCTACAACAAATCGTTGATGGTTTATCATTTTTTGCGTGAAAAGTAATGGCTACAAGAAATGGGTGATGGTGTATCATTTTTTGCGTGAAAAGTAATGGCTACAACAAAATCGGTGATGGTTTATCATTTTTTGCGTGAAAAGTAATGGCTACAAGAAATGGGTGATGGTGTATCATTTTTTGCGTGAAAAGTAATGTCTACAACAAAATCGGTGATGGTTTATCATTTTTTTGCGTGAAAAGTAATGGCTACAAGAAATGGGTGATGGTGTATCATTTTGCGTGAAAAGTAATGGCTACAACAAAATCGGTGATGGTTTATCGTTTTTTGCGTGAAAAGTAATGGCTACAAGAAATGGGTGATGGTGTATCATTTTTTGCGTGAAAAGTAATGGCTACAATAAAATCGGTGATGATTTATCGTTTTTTGCGTGAAAAGTAATGGCTACAACAAATCGGTGATGGTGTATCATTTTTTTGCGTGAAAAGTAATGGCTACAACAAATAGGTGATGGTTTATAATTTTTTGCGTGAAACGTAATGCCTAAAAACAGTTTATAATTTAGCTCGTGAAAAATAATGCAGAAACCAAACTTTGCGTGAAGCTAACCGACGACAGAGAGAGAGGGTGGTGGCCCCAACCAGAGAGAGAGATAGGGGTTATCCTGCCCGTTAGATCATACGATCAACGGTCGGCGGGCACGATCCGCGTGACATGGGCTAGACCAATCAAGGCAATGTTGGGCGTCTGTGAGAGTTTGTGAAGGGAGAGGGCAAAACTGAGTAGTATCAAGAAACCAAGGGCAAGTGAGTAGTAAACAGACTAAGGGATTCAAATATGAGATTTAAAAAATGGAAAATGCGTGTTTTGTACAATGAAACCCATCTTGGCCTACCTCAAACTATTTGCAATACAAATCTACATGAGTGTGAAAATTATGGCCTCATTCAGACAAAGTATGTTTTGGGAAAAGCTGTTTTGGGTAGGGCTTATTATGGAAAACCATGCACCTTCATAGCTACTAGGTGATTTGAGAAGTGGCAATTTGTGGTGAAACTTGATTTATCTATGATTTGAGAAGTGGCAATTTGTGTTAAAGACTCAATGAGTAAGTGCCACTCTTTTTCGGAATTTTTTGCACATTAAATAACTCATTTAACTAGTTAATCCCATTTGTTGACTCTCTGTTGACTAGCCACTTGAGGGTAAAACTGAGTATATTGCACTAGCCAGTATTTGCACTCAAGGCGAAAACTGAGCACACAAAAAATGCTAGTATATGACTCGAGGATATACATGAGTATATCTAAATTTCCAGGGTTAGACCCGAGGACGCGTGTTGCGGTGCAGAAGTGGAAGACGTGCCATTATTGACGCGTGTCGCGGTGCAGACGTGCAAATAGTGGACGCGTAGGACGCGGGTCGCATTTAGGACGCGTAAGCCCCTCCTTCCCTCCCTCTGCACACAGTCGTCTCATTCTCGCTCACGCACGAAACCACCCCTCTCACGTCCCATCAACTTCTCCAAATCGGAAAAACCCCAACCGCCCTACGCACGCTACCCTGTCGGCGATGGAGAAGAAGAATGCGCCGGTGGCCGTCGCCTCCGAGCCCGTCGCCTCCGCGCCCGTCGCCGCCGAGCGCGTCGCCGCCGAGGGCGGCGCATCCAAGCGCGGCGCCTCCGTGAACTGGGCCTCTCTCTCGGCTGATGGACCACTTCACAAGATCGGCGAATGCTTACTGGCGAACGAGGAGTACGCCGACGCCTACTCTACTATGAGGCAAGTCTGTAGAAATTGGCGCTCAGGTTTGCCTGAGCCCGACGTGCACCCGGACGAATGGATCATGCTAGACCACGCCCTTCCACGCGTCGCTGAGTTCACCTTCCTCCAACTCGGCACATCACGCTCCGTCACCATAGATCTATCGGAAGTTCATACAAGGTTCAAATTCCTCCATATCTACCTTTTTATTTTCAATCTTAAACATCTTAGTGCTGAATGTTATCTTCATCTATATATTTTAGATACTACTTCGTCGGCTTTTGCCGTGGCGTCATCGTGCTTGCCCAGAAGAACCCGCCGCACAAGATACGGCTTCTGAACCCACTCACAAAGGCATCGAACACTATGTTTAAGGCGCAGATGCCATCTTTTTTTCTGAATTCAGTCGTTGTAATCAAATCCCCGACTATGGTCTTCGTTGCCGCACAATTCCCGCCGGAAATTGGTTGGGTCGATGAGAGCACTCCAACTAAGGATATATATGAAGATTGGGGAGAAGAAAGATTTTCGATCGAGAATCATTGTCTGCGTTGCATTACCCCATTCAATGATGAACTGTATGCAATAGCTGCGGACAATTTTGAGTCCGGAAGAATAGTGTACACCAATGTACATTTGTAGCAGCGCGCGAGCACTGTCAAGATGGAGACACAAATTTCATTTCCAGAACTTGGACGTCAGAAGTTCTACCTTGTGAAGTCGGATGGTGATCTGCTGCTTGTGTTGTTGGTCAGCGAGGCTTTGGCGGGCAAACCATTGGTGTACCGTGTGGACACTCAGAGCCGCTCTCTCCATCCGGTCAGTAACAATGGTAGTAATGTCTTCTTCGTGAATTATATCCGGTGTATCTCCGTCGACACTAGAGTGCACCCGACACTTCGACCTGGCTGCATCTACTACACGGATTTGGGTTATATCAGAGAGTACTCTCATGATACAAAGGCATGGGATGAGTGGCCACTACGTGTGGATAGAATAGGAAACTACGATATGAAAAATGAACACAGGCCATACCGTCTGGAGGATGTATTGGCCGCACACTGCAGACGGAACGAGTTCAATGAATATTTCCTTGGGGTAATGCACGAATGGAGCGACGAAGAAATATATGAGGAGGAATGAAGAACAAATTCATTCATCCTGGGGTATCCTAATCTTCTTGTTGTCCATAAATTGCGTGCGTCTTGTATATTTTTCAGCTTAGTTTGTCGTGAACATTAACAACGTTATTGGCTGCTTTTGGCTGCTGTATGCAGTTTATGTATTATACTTAGTTTTCTGATTATGTCTGTTGTGAATTTATCATATACTAGCTTCTAGATTTGCTGCCATATTGGGCAAAAAACGAGGGCCAAAAGGCATAAATAACCCCAGAGATTTGCTACTAGATTTGCTGCCATATTGAAGAAAGACAGAAATAGAAGCTTCTCTAGATTTGATACTAATTTGGTGAAAAAGACAGAGAGAGAAAGAGGGGAAAAGGCGCTCTTAAAAATGCTAATTTGGGCCGAGAGAGACAAAACCCAGCTCCTGCTCATGTGCAACCAAACGCTTCTCATCCTGTCCCACGCGGTCCCTTTCTACCAGCCCCACGCGACGCGGCCCCACACGACGCGGCCCCACAGACGACGCGGCGCAACACGTCAGCACAGAACGTCCAAATAGACGGATTCCTTCCGTCTGAGCTCCTTCTGTGGGTTTCAGACATAGGCTTGGGGAAAACTGAGGAAAAACTAAGGGGCTGGGAAAAACTGAGTACAACTAACAAAGCGGGGGCACGAAAATAGAAATCCCTATATAATATTCAATCTCGGGTGACCATATACAATTTCAAACAAGTTTCCATATACAATTTACGGCATTAGAAGTTCTTCGTCCTCGTAATAGTGTTCTCCATTAGGATGGAGGACATCCCTCGTCAAAAGTCCTGCTAATTTCTCTTGAATTGGTTAGAAGCGAGCTTCTGGATTAAGCTTCTCCCGCGAGTCACTCCTCCGCAAGTTGATATCCTGAGCCCTCCGCTCAGAGGTGTGTCCCCGGATAAACTCACAAACATAGTATCCACATAGATTGGTCCCTGGTGGCTGAGTTGAAAAATTAGCTAACCTTCTAAATGTTAGCTGATCTTTGAATTCACCGGTTATGTTATCTTTGAACCGTTTCCAAACCTTGCAGGGCAAAGAAAATAAATGAACAAGAGAGTTATTAGTTACTTGATATCAGGAAATGAATGAAATATGCCGATATAGTGCGCAAATAATTGAAAATAATTACTTTTATAACATTGATCTTATGTTGGACGATTGCTTTGTGTCCATATTCAGAGAGTCCATGACTTCAACTCTGGAGTAGTCAAATTGAATTATTAACAGACTTCAGTGGAACATGCGGACACGTTACATGCATAGTCATGCATAACTCATAGATTAGACACAACATGGAGTAAACAAAAGAGAACGTGCACAAGACAGAAACACTCACCCAAAATGGTAAGGAAATAGAATTTCACTTTTGAGTTCGTGCTTTGTAAGAAACTTGTACATGTCTCTCTCCACGTCTTGAGGGTGATTTTGTAACACATATCCATTAATGATATGTGGGTCAATGAACCCAACATCATGGATGTTCTTTCTTTTTTATTCCCCAAGCTTCATTCTCCATAATAGCGTACACAAGAATATAGTTAGGATAATATAGTGCAGGCAATGAACGAGATGAGGTAGAGATTTAATTATAGAAATAAATCACTTGCAGAACGTAGCAACTCAGGAGATATTTGTCGAGCTCGCGCAGATTGAACAATTGGAACAATTCACTCATATGAACTTGTACATAGTAATGTTTGAAGTGATGCTCCTTGATGACCCACAAGTATAGGGGATCGCAGCAGTCTTCGCGGGAAGTAAATCCCAATTTATTGATTCGACACAAGGGGAGACAAAGAATACTTGAAAGCCTTAACAGCGGAGTTTTCAATTCAGCTGCACCTGGAAACAGACTTGCTCGCAAGAGTTTATCAGTAGTAACAGTTTTATAGCAGTAGCAGTAGTGAAATAACAACAGCAGAGTAACAGAGACAGCAGTAGTGATTATAGTAAACAGCAGGATTAAAATACTGTAGGCACGGGGACGGATAACGGGCGTTGCATGGATGAGAGAAACTCATGTAACAATCATAGCATGGCATTTGTAGATAATAATAAAACGGTGTCCAAGTACAAAGCAATCAATAGGCATGTGTTCCATATATAGTCGTACGTGCTCGCAATGAGAAACTTGCACAACATCTTTTGTCCTACCAGCCGGTGGCAGCCGGGCCTCAATGGAATCTACTGGATATTAAGGTACTCCTTTTAATAGAGTACCGGTGCAAAGCATTAACACTCCGTGAACACATGTGATCCTCACATCACTACCATCCCCTCCGGTTGTCCCGATTTCTGTCACTTCGGGGCCATTGGTTCCGGACAGCGACATGTGTATACAACTTGCAGGTAAGATTATAAAACAATGAATATCATGATGAAACAATAACATGTTCAGATCTGAGATCATGGCACTCGGGCCCTAGTGTCAAGCATTAAGCATAACAAGTTGCAACAATATCATCAAAGTACCAATTACGGACACAAGGCACTATGCCCTAACAATCTTATGCTATTACATGACCAATCTCATCCAATCCCTACCATCCCCTTCGGCCTACAGCGGGGGAATTACTCACGCATGGATGGGGGAAACATGGCTGGTTGATGGAGAGGCGTCGGTGGTGATGATGGCGATGATCTCCTCCAATTCCCCGTCCCGGCGGAGTGCCAGAACGGAGACTTCTGGCTCCCGAGACGGAGTTTCGCGATGTGGCGGTGTTCTGGAGGGTTTCTGGCGACTTCGACTTCTTGGTCGCGATTTTTAGATCGAAACCCCTTAAGTAGTCCAGAGGAGGGCGTCGGAGGCCAGCCGAGGGGGCCAGACGCTAGGGCGGCACGCCCCCCCCTGGGCCGTGCCGGCCTAGTGTCTGGGGCCCTCGAGCCTCCACCTGGCTTGCCCTTCTGGCTCCGTGAGTCTTCTGGAAAAATAAGACCTTTCGCATAAATTCCGAGGATTTTCCTGAAAGTTGGATTTTTGCACAAAAACGAGACACCAGAACAGTTCTGCTGAAAACAGCGTTAGTCCGCGTTAGTTGTATCCAAAACACACAAATTAGAGGCAAAACAATAGCAAAAGTGTTCGGGAAAGTAGATACGTTTTGGACGTATCACTCCTCTCTAATTTTGCATAAATATATTCTTTGTCGGCCTTATTTTTGATGAAATCCTTGTACCAGAGTAAAAGATTTCACATTTGTGTTGGTAGACTCACTTCCTGTGCAGTCTCGATGAGAGGCCCATTCGGCACATATGTAAATGCTACCTCACTTATTGGCACATCCTCGAGGCCTATATCTCAATGCATGAAGAGTCATACCGAACTCGGCCGCTCTTTCTTTGGCCGCCATTACAATCATTTCCCATGCTCTAGCAGCTGCTAGGATAGCGGGGTCCAATAGTTCCATGTCCTTATCCATATCGGCTCTGAAGGACGTCGTAACGGAAGGACCGGATTCCACTTTGAGTAGGGGGATCGATTGTTTGTTCTGTTCCCCAAGCTAGGAAACTTGTTTCCCGCATTTTTGACTTGCTGCTTTCTTATACACCAAGGCTTTTTCCAATAATGATTTTTGCCTAAGAAATTCACGTCCATAGTCGTCTGACAGATTCTGCTGGATTTGGGATGGTGTCATCAAAAACTCCTTAGCCCACTTCTTTTGTTTCTCAGTATATACCGGCTTGGGCTCAAGCTTGTTTTTCGCCTTGACTTCCGTCTTCCATTTCTCATGGTGAGCAGCCGCGGCCGTGTCGGTTTCCTCGACACTAACTTCCCAAGGTCTCGGGAGAAGAGGCTTCAGTTATGGCATTGGTACCCTTGTGGTCTTAGGTACATAAGGCTCCAGGTTAATAGGCCAGGAGGGGGTTGCCTTGCTGTCCTTCGTAGTCCCCTGCTTCTGCTTCTTCACCGGAGGTGGACTGGGTGGCGGCGTACCCGCCGGAGGTGGACTGGAGGGCGGCGTCTGCTTACCCACTGGAGGTGGATTGGGGGCGGCTTCGGCTGACGTGAAGGAGGTGTAGGTGGACCACCACCACCGGAGGGGGGTGGACTTGTTGGGTGATTCCTCGGGGTCGGTGGCCTTGGTGCCGACCCTGGAAACTTGATGTACTTCTTTTGCCATAGAATGATTTGGCGCTTGACATCTCCAAGTCTCAGATCCCCTTCAGGTGTAGCATAGTCAATCTCCAGGTCCTCATACCCTTCGAGTACGTCATCCACCATGACACGAGCATAGCCAGCTACAATGGGATTGCCGTGGTGGAGTGCTCCAGGTTTACAAGGTAAAGTGGTGCTGACCGCCACCTGCAGGAAATGTTCCTCATTGGCTGATGCAGCTCACATTCTTTCATCGTGTTATGTACATTGTCCACGGGGTAGCGAGGCTCCGGTGCACCATCGATTGTCGGTGCATTAGCACCAGCCGGGGCCAAGGGTGTATTAGCACCAGCTGGGGCCTCCGTGGAAGCCACGCTGCTTCTCCGCCGTTGGCTTCCGACATCCGCTGCATGATCTTCATGCGGCCCTTCCGATCTGTCTTTTCCAAGTGCTTCACGCACCATCTGCTTCACATCAAATAGTTCCCTTTCCATCCTCCCCAGACGATCTGCATCCCGGTCTGTCTTTCTCTTACGGCTTTTGTAACTGTATGGGTCATTGTCCTGGGGAAACCCTACTTTCCACAGAATGTCGCCTTTGCCTCGTACACGTCATGGGTGTTCAGGATTCCCGAGGGCTATTGTCAGCGGGTCGTTCTCTCTGTTGACCTTAATCTTCCCCGCTTGAGTTTGGGCCATTGCGTCAATAAGGGAGAAGGTGGGAGTAAACACTTTCTTCCAGTGAACACACCTCCCTGTCTCCGGGTCTAGCGATCCCCCATGCCCGTACCACTAACTTTTGGCCCTTGGGTCCAATCCCTCTGTACCTAGAGGGATTCCTCGCTCCCTCGGGCTGTTCTCCATCTTCTCCCACTTAGGCTCCGAAGTGCGGTATCCTCCTGGCCCCATAATATGATTTTACTCTTTTTTAGCCGCATTTTCTTTATTTTTTTCGACATGGCCTTGGCATGCTCCAATTCCTTCTGCTTCACAAATTCGGGCCACACATCTTTCAGTCTCTCATACTGTCATTTGAAATCCGGAGTCTTCTTCTGCGAGACATAGTCACTGGCTAAATTTTTCTTGAAGTTCCGGAATTCTTCGCCCATCTTCTTAAGAGCCAACTCTTTGACTAGCCTTCTCCTCTCACGTCCACCCGGAATCACGTTACCCTCTTTATCGTTTGTTGTATTCTAGAGGTAGAATGAAATGTTTCATAAGTTTTCTCCAACAATCCTTTTTCATTCTCTTGTCAACAAAAGTAAAACCAACACGTGCCTTCTTTGGCTCATTCCATTCCTGGAGGGTGATCGAGAGGTTGTCTCTGGCAACCACTTCGCATTGGTTGATAAATTTTGTGAAGTGCTTTTTGGGCTCCAACGGCATGCCTTGTTCATCGACAACATCGATGGTCAACGTTTCTCCAGGTTTCATCGTTTGGGTTTTGCCACGTGGCTTTGTACTCGATTTTCTTGACGATCCAGAGGGCTAAAAAATAAAGAGAGTCGTGTTAATACATATTTATTCAAATGATTAAATTTGTATCACCAGAGGCTCAATGTATATATATAACTCACCGGAGGTGGTTGCTTGCAATTCGAGATCGTTGTTTGTCGTTTACCCTCCGCCAAACGTTTCAACAATGTCCATGCCTTCACATTGACCTTCACCTTCACCGTCAAGGTTTAGATAAGAAGAAACATCGTCTTCTTCATCTTCTTCCGGACATAGGGAATATCACCGTTTAAGATGCCGGTTATATGTACTTCAGCTTCCGGATCCTCGGGTGCCCGCCAACAATCTCATACCCTGAAGGAGTGCCTTTTTATTTTCGTTTTACTAGGACAAAACTCGTGCTTCGCTACGGACACCTCCTGGCAGCAGCTGTACTCGATCCTTAAGCTCTAAGTGGATGAAGGTGAAACCGTGGATGACTAACAGAAGCTCGGGCCATCGAGCATGTGAAGTAGAGGAGATGTTGAGAGCCCGAGACCGTCGTCCTCGCATCAAGGCAGAAGAAGAGGAGGAGGAGGAGGTCATAGATCAGACCGACCGCCAAAACGGTCTTCCTCGGAACCTCGCGACCTCACCACCCTCGTGTGAGCCGTTAGCGTGGGTGGTGGCTACTCGCGCCCGTGTGGGGGGGGGGGAGAAAGATAGAAGCTTATTTGGGCTGGCTGTCACTGGGCCTCGTTCACTGGACTATCGCAGGTGAGCTGGGCTAATATTTTCGCTAAACGGGTACCCGTGGACGAAACCCTAGTCGCCCCAACTAAATTCGGGTATCCAGAGTTGCCACATGATAAAAACCTGATGCTTCTCGAGTTCGGCTCAAACGGGTTCAGATGTAGGGTATCGGGATTATACTCGATGTGTACGGGTGAATTTCTTTTCTAAAATTATTAAGTAAAAAGGTTTAAAGAAATAAAATAAAATTGAAAGAATATTCAGTCTGAGAGAACAGCCAGCAAAAGGTTTAAAGAAATAAAATAAAATTGAAAGAATGAGAGCAGCCAGCAAGGAGCAAAAATGCCTAGCATAGCCGGCCACCAACCCAAACCAAAACACACACACACAAATCGCGCTAGCATTGCATTGGTCGCTTTCTATTCTGGCACGCCTCTTTTTTTTTTTTTTTTTTTGAAAGCAATCTGGTCCATAGGACATCTTGTCTCCAGACCAGCACATCCCGAGCCTCCGCCGGTTGGCTCATCACCCCGCGTCGATCTCCTCTTCCTCAGCTGGCATGTTTCTCCTCCTCGTTGTTGGCCTGAGCGACTTAGAGCGCCCGACATATTCTATTCTCCGTTTCTTAGTTTAGATTCAGCAGGCAACCTCCTTTAATCACCCGCAAAAAAAAAAACCTCCTTTAATCCATGTCGGCATCAGATTTCAGACCAATCAATGGTACTAATTCTTATTGATTCATGTTGCTGATATTCCAGGCAAATCGAAGGTATATAAACTGGTGGAACTCATTGTAAGGGAACAATGTGGGACTAATCAATCCAGAATATTGAAGCGGTGCTTTTTTCGGTTTATTCGATCGGTGGCTCGCAAGTGTTTTTGTATTTCTGTTAGGTCCAAGAGGAAAAACCAAAGTGCACAATTTCTGTTAGGCCCAAGAGGAAAGCCAAAGTGCATCTGCTGAGTACGACGGAGATTCTTTACACGATCTCCTTCTGCTGCTGCTTTGTTTTCAGAGTCATGCTATAGGAAGAAGGCGTCGCAGGGACACCCGTGGCGGCTCTGTGCCTGGCGGCAGCTACAGTTAATGGCTTGGCGAGGAAGGTGGAGTAGTAGGGGGAGCAGATCATGAACTCGGCCGTGACGCGCCGGCCGCCCCGTGCGAAGAGGAAGGCAGCGGCCTCCGGGTCAGCGAGCAGGGAGGCGGAGTGGTCGAGGCGGCGGAAACAGTGGTGCGAACAGAGGCGGAGCATAGGTACTGTCGACCAAGGCGGAACAGAGCTAGTTAGCCAAGCTAGCAGGCATGCAACCGATGCATCCGCGCTGGTGTGCTAGCTCCTGCTGGTGTGGCTCCTGGATCGAGGCGGGCAGGCGGGGCTTGCTAGCCTGGCCACGACTGGAGACGCGCGGCGGTTAGAGCATCTCCACTCATGCCCCCGGTAGCCCCCGGGGTCTTTTTTTTTTATCCGGACGGACGAAACTGGCCCAGTCACACCTCCAGCTTCTCGTTTTCGTCCGGATTTAGGCTAAATTCGTCCGGACTCCCCAGGCCATCCTCGGTTTCCTGGGGTGTTGCCGGGGACTCCGGATGGAGCAAATTCCGCGATCTGGCCCGCGTGTCAGTGAAGATTCCATGCTCTAGCCCGCGCAAATTCCCCGGGACGGCTGGAACTTCGGCGCTCCCCAGGCCAAATTTTCCTCCAATCCGGACGAAAATTTCGCCGGATTTGGGCGTGGGGAGCGCCAACGCGTGGGGATGCTCTTAGCGCAGAGCAGTTCTGTGCTCGGAGGCTATGCGAAGTAGAGGAGAAAAAAAGAAAAGGAAAAACGAACCGGTAACTGGTAGGTACGACAGCGGTCTGGCCGGAGGCGGGCCGAAGGCGGGCGCCGCGTGTGAGGATGGTGCGCGCACGAAGACGAAGCTGTGGTGGCACAAATAAGAAATGAACCGGTACGTACGAACCGGTACGGTGACAATTGACTGTATTATGCGATTTGGTGGGAGGGTAAAATGGTCCAAAAAAATTGGACGAAAATTTTGGCAGAAACCTTTTTAGATATATTATTAGATAGGAAATATGCCCGCGCGTTGCCGCGGATTAATTTTAGTTGAATAGCAGCTACCATCTAGAATATTTAAAAATAAGTTTTTGTGTGTGGTTTTCACGTGTCTAACACTGTCCATAAATCTTAGTCGCCTAAAGTGCATATCTGAGGACATGTTTTTGTTAATTTTCGTTGCCACGGCCAAAAAAAAATTACATCAAACAACTGGTTTTTATTTTTCCCCAAATGTTTTAAAACACAGCAGTCAAAATTACAACACTCATCTATATAAATAAATCTCGTAATCTAAACCAAGCGTTTCAAATTTCCTTATATCTTGTAAGATTCTTCATCTGAAGAAGATAATAATTAGAATTATTTAAAGAATATGACACCGGTTTTTCATGGTAGAAATATCGTTTCTCACACTATGAGTAAGCTAACCTCATGGATCAATCGTATCGACTTGCTGAGCAACTATCGTAATAGATCCATGAGGAACTAATGAAGTGCAGCACCTTGATCAGCCGGCTAGGATTCATATCAAGAATTGACCACGGATCAAGCTTCCAACACATATCAAGAATTGACCACATATCAAGAATTGATCACATGAATTGCTTGGATCCATCATCGTGGAGCAAAAGACATCCAACTTCAGTGTGCTTTTACGTGAACGCCATTAGTTTGGCATGATTCCGTTCGTAGTTCCACGCACAAGCACAAAGTGTTGGTTTTCTTTGCTGGCGCTACGTTTGGCGATCAAAAAACATGTAACCGAGGTCGCAGAGCGCCCTCCACAATCCCATCCAGCATCACCGCCATCTCCGGTGTATGTGGTTTCTCCAATCGCTAGTCGATCATTGGAGATGTCATCTAGCGCGCCCGCGGCAGCCTTCAGGTTAACCTCTAGGTTCGTTGGCTTATGAAGGCCCTACCGTAACCACGTACGCCAGCCTCCAGCTCCACCGCCATGATCTGGAACCCACGGAACTCAGCCAGCTTCCGGACTTTGTTATGCATGATCTCCTCGTATGTGAGCAAGAGCACCTTCTCCTACCGCATCTCGCTCGCCTCCGGTGACGTGCCTCAAAGGTAGACTGTGTTGCGGCCATTGCACAATACAACGAAGAGCTGGTCGAAGTTGAGGCGATGGCGGCAGCGCTCGACGGCCAGCACAGCCAGGCGGTGTACCGCCACGTCAGACTATCCGTTGCAGCCTTGCAGAACACCTTGAAGAGCTGGTCGCCTAGACCACGGCGTCTCTCGAGTCTCGACAACCAGCGTATCCCGGTGGCGTACCATCAAGCCGAACTGTACCCGCTGCGGCCCTGAACACCTCGAAAAGCTGGTTCAACTCGATGCGACAGCAGCGGCGCATGGCGGCTCCCGACTACCAGCACAGCCCGGTGGCATACCGTCAAGCCGCAATGGTGTATCCGTTGCGACCGGCAGAACACCTCGGAGATCAGCTGGTGGAAGTCAAGGCGACGGCTGCGACGCCAGACATCCAAGGCAATGCAGAGATGAGATACGAATTATACGATCTAGCTTGGCGGACTTGCCAGACTATATCCATTACGGCCCTCTTAGTACACCTACACCTCGAAGAACTGGTTAAATTCGAAGCAACGGCGGTCGATGTCCAACGCAAGGTGGAGATAAGATTTGATCAACCTGGTTTGTTCTGTGGCTATATATATAACTGCTGTATCACCCTCGCAAAATCGATTTGATCTTCTCACGTGTCTCCCATATTAAAAGCTGAAACCAAGACGCACATGTTATTCATCTGTGTTTGCCTTGCCATGCTCTTGAACCGTGCTGGTCTGGAACTCCTCACGAGCAAGAAGGTCACAAGACAAACATATCGGGCCGATCGAGTTCATGTCGGAGATTAGATAAGTGAAAGGCGGCCTAGCCTGACGGCTCAGCCATGCTCCTCTGGAACTCCTCCCGAGCGCGAGAATATCCAGAAACAAATCGGATCGATCTTGCCGGGTTTTTAGCCTGATCGAATCCAACTGACGACGACGGACGAAACGAAAAACTACCAACGGACCAAACGGACCAAACGACGGAAACGCTTCTTCTTTTTTTTTTTTTTTTTGAGAATTTTGCTGCGCTTTATTATAAACTGGCAGAATCACAAGCCAAACAGTCTACAATAGACCCCGGCGGCACACCAAACCAAGTTTGACACAACTTATTAGCGCAGCCTAACTTTGCTAAACAATGCGCGACGCCATTACACACACGCCGTACATGCCCAACTTCAGCTTCAGCAAACTCCTGGAGCATCAGCTTCACTTCCTCCACAAGTGGCCCATAGATGGATCGATCCATCTCCTTGCCGTGCAGTTTTGACACCACAGCAGCGCAGTCCGTTTCCAGCAGCACCTTCTCCAAGCCCAGCTCCCTTGCCACCTCCAAACCCCGCCGACAAGCTAACAGCTCGGCCTGTTCTGGGTCAGACACTGACGGGAAAAAACGGCACGCTCCTGCTAGAAAGCCGCCATGGTGATCTCGTAAGACCACACCGCAACCCCCGTGACCTGAATCCCTGTTAAAGGCTCCATCAGCGTTGATTTTGGTCCAGCCCTGCGAAGGTGGAAGCCAGTGCTCCACACGTCCCGCTTGATGGACCGGACTCGAGGTTCGGGAGTTTGTCCATTCCTCCAGTAAGAAGAACGATCGCCTGGCAGTGCAGTTTGGATCTTCTATCTGGACAGCCTCCCTTGCCTCATTGCGCGCAAGCCAGAGCTGGTAAATTGTCATCAGCATCAGACATAGCTCCCCTTCATCCAGACGCCCAAACTGCTCAAGCAACCAGGCTTGGAGAAGACGTTGAGGTGCACAATTATCCGGAGGCGACACCAGGCGCAGTCCCGTTTGCTCTCGCAGCAGCTCCCACACGCGAGCAGAGTGCGGGCACAGCCAAAATCTGTGTACCAGAGACTCTTCCCGATGACAGACCACGCAAGTCACTCCTGTCTTGATCTTCCGACGCTGTAGTTCCACGCCCACTGCCAGCCCATTTCTAGCTAGGCGCCAATTATGCACCTTAACTTTCCCCGGAACCTCTGCGGACCAAAGGGCGAGCCAGCCGCGGTGCTCGGCGCTAGACATAGAGGAGCTTGGACTCCCAGTTCGGATAGAATTGAGCTGTGTTTTCAGGTGATATGCCGAGCGCACACTAAACATCCCATTCTTTGTGTAGTTCCATGCAATATAGTCGTCTGTTCCGGCCCTTCCAATGGGAATTTTCAGAATGTCGCTGACATCAACTTCAAAAAACGTAGCTCGTAATTTTTGCTCGTTCCACCCCTGTCCATCCGGCAACAGGAGGTCCTCCACTGAATTTACCACAGCATCTGGAAGGTGTCCCAGTGGACGTTGAATGCTTGCTCTTGGGATCCAATTGTCATCCCACACTGCAATATTCTTTCCATTACCTACCCTCCAGATGAGACCTTCCTTAAGAAGTTCCCTACCATGTATGATACTCTTCCACGTGTATGAGGCGCTCTTGGGGCAATTCGCTTTCAGAAAGCTGTTTTTTGGGAAATATCTCGCCTGGAGAACCCTGGCACATAAGGAGGTCGGGTTTGTCACTAGCCTCCAAGCCTGTTTTGCAAGCAGAGCTTGGTTGAAATCCACATAGTTTCTGAATCCCATCCCTCCCTTGCTCTTGGCCACACACATTTTGTCCCAGCCTACCCAATGGACCTTTCTTTTCCCATCGGCATCTCCCCACCAGAACGCTTCTTCTTTTATTATTAGGTATAGACTAGCATAATGCCCGCGCGTTGCGGCGGAATAAAATACGAAACATACTTGTATAAATACCGTACCATGTAGGCAACACTAATTTTGGTTTAATTGAACATGTTGCTTACACAAATATGGCTAAGTTTCGATACATCTACGGGAAATGGATAGATTCTTCATAAACATGTGCTAGTTACGCAAGTCTTTACAAGTTGTACCCCTATGCTTGAAGATAGCTCGCAATATACAAAGTTTTTTTTTTGTACAAATTAAATCTTTAGATAGGATAAGTGAAGTTCTAAAATGACAGTTCAATTTCTTTGCATGTATATGTCTGCATGTTTATATTTTATTGTGAAGAAGATAGGGGAACCATAAGATGGTCTCTAGGAGATAGGTAAAAATAGGGTATCTTTACACATTGAATACTCAAATAAATGACACACAATTTTTTGCCACATGGCAGCGTATTTTATTATTTCCATGTGTTCTTTTTTTTGTTTTTTCCTCCGAATTCTCCATCTTCTTTCCGCACGCAACTCCAGTGGGCAGCAACCACCACCGGCCACCGGTGGCTGCCCCAGCCCTCACTCTCTCTGGCCGCAGCCCCGACCCTTCCTTCTTCGGCTGCTGCCCTCTCCCTCCCCTCCCTTCTTTGTCTGCATCCTACAACCCCGACATGGGAAGCATTTGGGTATTATTTGTTTTTGAGTGTTTCATTATCATTCATCTGTACCGACCAAAGCCGGTTCCGCACTTCACCTCATCTCCTCGTGGTCACTCTTATATTTTGAAAAGGAAATTTTTAAAAATATTATTTGATTTTAGGGTGCCCATAACATGGATGTAATTTAGATATCATGATGTAAGCAAAACAACAACATCTGAAAAGATAACACCTTGTATTTCACTTTTGTGACGAAAGAGTAGTCTACTCACGTGCTTCTTTCTATGCTGACAGGCAATGAAGCTCATAATCCCGAGCAGCCCAGCAACCGGTGAAGCCGAAAAAAGCCCAGCCGGCCACCAGCCCAGCTTCTATCGTTTGCAGATACCCACGTCCGCCTCCACAGCGCTCGCCGTGCATTGGCTGAGCCGCTGAGTACGATCGAAGAAGGTTCTTCGATGTAGCACGCCTGAACATATGATCGAACCGAACTGTTTTCGTGACTAAGCGGTGGCATTGGTTGTAAATTCGTGTGAAAAATATGGATAAGTAAAAAACGGACGAAAATTTTGGGGAGAAACCTTCCTTCCTTTATTAGTAGTAAAGATAAAGATAAAGATTATGATGACACTCCCCCAAACCTTTGCTTACACAAGCCATGGCTAACCGAATCCTTTGGGTGCCGTCCAACAATCACATACCATGGAGGAGTGTCTATTTAGGTTAATTAATTTGGGACTGTGAACCCCATTGCCAACTCTTTTTGCAAAATTATTGGATAAGCGGATGTGCCACTAGTCCATAATGAAAGTCCGTCAAGAGTAAATGACAAGGTTGAAAGTTAAACACCACATACTTCCTCATGAGCTATGAAACATTAACACAAATTGAGAAGCATTTTGAAGGTTTTAAAGGTAGCGCATGAGAATTTACTTGGAATGGTTTGAAATACCATGCATAGGTATTTATGGTGGACACTTTGGAACAACTTGGTTTTCAGGTGTTTGGAAGCACGAGCAGCGTTCCCGCTCAGTACAAGTGAAGGCTAGCAATAGACTGGGGAGCGACAAATCAAGAGAGCAGTAACTGTCATAATCATTGTTTGCGGCAAAATAAACTAACGGAGGCATAAAAGTGATACAAGAACTCTGAAGCAATGTAAATCATCGAGGCTTAATTGACTTTTGTTCAGTCATATGCATGCGCGAGCATGTGCCAAGTCGATATAAATAAATTATTCAGAGGAGGATACCACAATGCCATACCTACTTATGAATAAAACAATGCAAGCAAACATCCATGACATGCTACTCATATTAATAAATTGGAGCTAAACATGAGAGATCATGAACTACTAGACTTTCTCAAATGACATATAACTCACATGAACAAACTAAGCATGCTCACATGGATGAATATATGTACAAAAATGAAAACAAATAGAGTTCATACCAACCTCTCACCACAATCCAATTGTCGTAGATCGTCATTATTGCCTTTCACTTGTGTAGCTTGGATAATATGAAATGAAAACCACGCTCCAGCCACCGAAGACCATTGAACTCAAAATGAACTTTACAAACCAAAGAAGAACAACAAATATTTTTGGTATTTTCGAATTGGAAACAAGAACAAAAGGAAACAAGCAAACAAAGCAAAATCTTTTTGGATTTTCTTATAGCAAACCAACGATAGCAAATAAAGCAAAATAAATGCAAGAAACCAAAACAAACAAATGATGAAGAGAAACAACAGAAATATTTTTGGTCTTTTTGTGTTTTAGGAAAGAAACAAAGCAAAAACAAGAAATGGCAAACTAGGAAAAGTTACATAAACACAAAGCAGCAGAAATTCGTCAAACTTGACAGCAGTACAGTACTCGATTTTTAAGAAATTCTTCCACTGCTCAAATCGAAAAGTGTTCAACTAATGAAAGTTAGATAACAACCTGGGGAACATGCACAATAATTGGCTTTGCAAAATATCGTCCTGGCTATTTTTGAGAATTTTTTCGGTAACAGTCCAGAATCTGTTTTCAGGCAGCACTTCCCCAAATATCATCTCCCTCTCATTAGAAAACCACTCAAACAAACTAAACAAGTATATACAAGTATCCAGCAATCATAATATGCAAAGAATGAGTGATTCCGGTATACCTCCCCCCAAGCTTAGGCTTTTGGCCTAAGTGGAGTTCAATCCCATCGTGGCCATGAAGTTGCATCTCCGTAGTACGACGAAGATGGATCATATTCCGGGTATGTGCTAGAAGAAGCACCCGGATACGTGACGGTGTAGTCGTAGGAGGGCTCGGCGTCCTCGGAGTCATGCTGCTGGTGGAAGCCTTGTATCTTCAGTTTCTCATCCACCTCCTCCTTAGAGCGCGACCATGGTTTCCTGTCAATACTGAACAAATCTGTCTGGGGCAAGGGAATTTCCTTCTCATCTCCGTCAGCAAACAACATTCTATAAACCAAATTATCTGAAGTGGAATCAGCGGTAACAAAATGATGGCTCTTCATTGCAGCAATATCAAGCCTTCTAGGAGTTAATGGCACATCATTAGAGTCAAGAGGAAGTTGTAAATGTGTTAAAATGCGCAATGCAATAGTTCCTCCAAAAATAGGCCCCCTGTTAGACAAGCGGCGAGCAATAAGAGAACCTAGATGATAAGGTGTCTATCCAGTAAGTGCAGCAATCAAGAAAGCAAGATGGTAGCTAGAAATATTGCTAGTGTTCTCCCTACCAAGAATGCTAGTAGCAATGTAATAGGCGAAATACTTAATGGTGGGGAGTTGGATGTTTCTTATCTTGCCACGCTGAATGGTGCGACAATCATCATTAGCGATCCCTCGATAAAGCTCCAACAAGACCCGGGGTTGTCATCAATCTTCCTTGATGTACCTACAGGGGCAATACCCAATGCAACACAAAATTCTTCCAATTCCATAGTAATAGGATTACCATAAATCTTGAATGCAACTGTCGGGCCATAGTGCTTGTTGTGGAACTTGAAGCTCTCGACGAAGATTTTGGTGAGCATGTAGTATTGCTCCCTTTCATCTCCCACATAGGCGGCTAAACCCGCCCTGTTGATGAGGGTGAAGAAATCATCCAACAACCCTGCATTACTCAGAAAATCATAACATGGGAAAGATGAAGCATTAGGAGCCCCATTGTTTTCTTCGGGCGCGAAGCTTGGCGCGATGACATCCTCATTGTAGGATCGCCTGAATCGGGTGGCGGTCCTAGAGGGCCTTCCGGTGCTGGTTGTCTCTCTCTGAAACACTTCTCCAAAGTTGAAATTATCCATCTTCCTTTTCTGAAATTTTTCAACAAACAATATAAAATTTGATTTGGTGACATATAATCAAGGGGAAATACTATAGGAACTTGCTAGAGTACTAATCATGCATCAAAACTAGTTTATACAACTTAGAACAAGCATGCAAGCTCACTAAACATGTTACCTATAGCAGCAAAATATTCAAGATATACTCAACCAAACAAAATTCTACTTGGATAATCGGAGGAGTCACATACCGGAGAGCAAATGTGCCAAATTTCAGACAGAAATCTGGGCTGAGCAAAGAGATCGAAAAATCCTGAGCTCTTGAGCAAAAACGCGAGTGAGAGAAAGCTGGTGTCGATTTTTTCGGGAGAGAGAAGAGTCTGGGAGGAAGAGATGCTAAAGTGGGGCAAAGGGGGACCCACACGCCAGGGTGGCGCGCCCCCCTTGCTGGCCGCGCCGGCCTGTGGGGTGCCACCCTGGGGTGCCCCACTGATCATCCCCAGGTGCTCCCGGGTGCATTTTCGAAAAATAGGACCAACGGTATAATTTTTGTGAATTTTTGAAAACTTTGAAAAATGCACATTTCTAGGTATTAAGTTTATTATTACTGGCCAGGAAAATTTTTGAAATCTCTAATTAACTAAGGAACTTTGCAAATCAAAAGTGCTACAGCAAGTAGAACAAGTGGAGGAAGAAAGAGATGTTATTTACCTCCTCTATGCATATAAAAAGTATTTGTTAACAAGGTTGATCAAGTCTTGCCACCAAATAAATTTTACATAGCATAAGAAGAAATAAACCTCAAATCAATCATGTTACCTTGAATTGTATTGATATGGATCCAATCATAAGACTTTGATATCCTTCTTTAAGCTCATATATAGGACAATGAATAGTTCCAATTTTGATAGTTCTCACATTAGAAATAGTATTAACTCCACATACTTTATCAATCCTCTTGGGGAAATAGACGGTATGCTCCTTATCATCAACATTGAAAGTAACCTTTCCTTTGTTGCAATCAATAACAGCCCCTGCGGTGTTAAGAAAAGGTCTCCCAAGAATAATAGACATATTATCATCTTCAGGCATTTCCAACACAACAAAATCAGTTAATATCAAGCAGTTATTAGTAACTTGAACAGGAACATCCTCACATATACCAACAGGAATAGCAGTAGATTTATCAGCCATTTGCAAAGATATATCGGTAGGTATCAACTTATCTAAATAAAGTCTCTTATAAAGAGAAAAAGGCATAACACTAACACCGGCTCCCAAGTCACATAGAGCAGTTTTAACATAATTATTCTTAATAGAACAAGGAATAGTAGGTATACCTGCGTCGCCCAACTTCTTTGGAACTTTGCCATTGAAAGAGTAATTAGCAAGCATAGTGGAAATCTCCTCATTGGGGATTTTACTTTTGTTAGTGACAATATCTTTCATATACTTTGAATAAGGAGGCAATTTAATAGCATCAGTCAAAGGGATTTGCAAGAATAAAGGTTTCATCCAATCACAAAATTTAGTATAGTGTTCTTCTTCCTTTGATTTTAGTTTCTTAGCAGGAAAAGGCATTTGCTTTTGCACCCAAGGTTCCCTTTCATTACCATGTTTCTGAGCAATAAAATCTTCTTTAGTATACTTTTTATTTTTAGCATGCTTTTCAGGTTCATCTTCAACTTCTTCTTTTTCAAAAACATCATTCTTATTATTATCATTATCATGTTCATGTTCATTACCACTTTCAGTTTCAGCATCAGAAATAGAAATACTATTAGGATCGTTAACAGGTTCAGAGGATTCAACAACCTTTTTATGTTTCTTCTTCTTTTTCTTAGAAAGAACACTAGGTTCAATTCGTTGAGAATCTTGTTCAATTCTTTTGGGGTGCCCTTCAGGATATAGAGGATCCTGGGTAGAGACACCACCTCTAGTTGTTACTTCATAAGCATGTTTCTCTTTAGAATTATTTTTTAACAAGTCATTTTGCACCTTAGTGAGTTGATCAATTTGAGTTTGAACCATTTGAAAATGTTTAACAAGCATCTTAACATCATTGGAGGTTCTCTCCACAATATCATGCAAATTGCTAATAGCTTGAGAATTTTCCATTAGATGATTCTCTACTCTCATATTAAAATTTTCTTGCTTAACAATATAATTATCAAACTCATCTAAGCATTGAGCAGGAGGTTTTGAATACGGAATATCTTCCCTACTAAAGCGTTGAAGGGAGTTTACCTCAATCATGGATGAAGGGGGAATTATCTCACATATATCTTCTATGGGAGGTAGATTCTTCACATCTTCGGATTTAATATCTTTCTCCTTGAGAGACTTCTTAGCTTCCCTCATATCTTCATCATTCAATTCAATTAAACCCCTCTTCTTCAATATTGGCGTTGGAGTTGGTTCACGTTTAGTCCAATCATCATGATTCCGGCTTATTTTAGCCAATAATTCTTCAGCTTCGTCTGGAGTTCTTTTCCTGAAAACACAACCAGCACAACTATCCAAATATGCTCTAGACTCAATGGTTAGTCCACTATAAAATATATCAAGTAGATCATTCTTTTCTAAATCATGTCCAGGTCGAGCTCTGATAAGAGAACAAAATCTTGCCCAAGCCTCGGGCAATTTCTCTTCATCTCCCTGGTCAAATCTATAAATTTTCACGTAAAGCAATATGTTGAGCACTAGCAGGAAAGTATTTTCGAAAGAAAACATCACGCAAATCAGTTGGACTTTTAATAGAACCAGGAGGCAAATTATTATACCAAGTTTTAGCCTCATCCTTTAATGAGAAAGGAAAAATTTTAGCGACAACGTAAGTACGCAACTTGACATCATCAGAAAACAAGCTACTCATAGAAGAAAGTTCAATCATGTGTTCTACAGCACTTTCTTTTTCAGTACCACAAAAGGGTGTTTTCTCTACAATAGCTATATGAGATAGATCAAGAGAAAAATCATAATCTTTATCCTTAATGCATATAGGAGATGTGGCAAATTCAGGATCAGGAGATAACTTATGTCTAACAGTATATTGTGTGAGAAACTTTTAAATTTTTCTTGCATCAGCAGTAGCATTGCATCTATTAATAAAATCATCATTAAGCTCCACATAATCTTCATCAGGATCATCACTAGAATAATCAAGTTCAGGTGAATTAACAGGTGTAGTAGCATTTTCATTAGGAGTTTCAGCATTTTCAATTTGTCTAGACCTAGCAATTGTAGCATCTAGAAAGGATCCCAATGAACCACTATCATCAAGCACAGCAGAAACATTATCAATATTAAGAGAGTTTTCAGATTCAGCAGAAGTACCAGCAAGTGAAGCTTGCGGCGGTGAAACAAGTTGACTTATCACAGATGGTGAATCAAGTGTAGCAGAGGTACTCAGAGTTGTACCTTTTCTTGTAGTGGATGGTAATATGGCGACTTTAGAATCGCGAGTTTTACCCATGATGGAGAATTTGCAGCGAACAATATCAATCCAAGTGAACTTCCAAATAAAGCTATGCTCCCCAGCAACGGCGCCAGAAAACAGTCTTGATGACCCACAAGTATAGGGGATCGCAGCAGTCTTCGCGGGAAGTAAATCCCAATTTATTGATTCGACACAAGGGGAGACAAAGAATACTTGAAAGCCTTAACAGCGGAGTTTTCAATTCAGCTGCACCTGGAAACAGACTTGCTCGCAAGAGTTTATCAGTAGTAACAGTTTTATAGCAGTAGCAGATGAGTGAAATAACAGCAGCAGAGTAACAGAGACAGCAGTAGTGATTATAGTAAACAGCGGGATTAAAATACTGTAGGCACGGGGACGGATAACGGGCGTTGCATGGATGAGAGAAACTCATGTAACAATCATAGCAGGGCATTTGCAGATAATAATAAAACGGTGTCCAAGTACAAAGCAATCAATAGGCATGTGTTCCATATATAGTCGTACGTGCTCGCAATGAGAAACTTGCACAACATCTTTTGTCCTACCAGCCGGTGGCAGCCGGGCCTCAATGGAATCTACTGGATATTAAGGTACTCCTTTTAATAGAGTACCGGAGCAAAGCATTAACACTCCGTGAACACATGTGATCCTCACATCACTACCATCCCCTCCGGTTGTCCCGATTTCTATCACTTCGGGGCCATTGGTTCCGGACAGCGACATGTGTATACAACTTGCAGGTAAGATCATAAAACAATGAATATCATGATGAAACAATAATATGTTCAGATCTGAGATCATGGCACTCGGGCCCTAGTGTCAAGCATTAAGCATAACAAGTTGCAACAATATCATCAAAGTACCAATTACGGACACTTGGCACTATGCCCTAACAATCTTATGCTATTACATGACCAATCTCATCCAATCCCTACCATCCCCTTCGGCCTACAGCGGGGGAATTACTCACGCATGGATGGGGGGAACATGGCTGGTTGATAGAGAGGCGTCGGTGGTGATGATGGCGATGATCTCCTCCAATTCCCCGTCCCGGCGGAGTGCCAGAACGGAGACTTCTGGCTCCCGAGACGGAGTTTCGCGATGTGGCGGCGTTCTGGAGGGTTTCTGGCGACTCGATGTCTTGGTCGCGATTTTTAGATCGAAACCCCTTAAGTAGTCCAGAGGAGGGCGTCGGAGGCCAGCCGAGGGGGCCAGACGCTAGGGCGGCGCGCCCCCCTTCTGGGCCGCACCGGCCTAGTGTCTGGGGCCCTCGGGCCTCCACCTGGATTGCCCTTCTGGCTCCGTGAGTCTTCTGGAAAAATAAGACCTTTCGCATAAATTCCGAGGATTTTCCTGAATGTTGGATTTCTGCACAAAAACGAGACACCAGAACAGTTCTGCTGAAAACAGCGTTAGTCCGCGTTAGTTGTATCCAAAACACACAAATTAGAGGCAAAACAATAGCAAAAGTGTTCAGGAAAGTAGGTACGTTTTGGACGTATCAACTCCCCCCAAGCTTAGCTTATTGCTTGTCCTCAAGCAATTCAGTTAACAACTGAGCGATAAAAGAACTTTCACGAACACATTTGTTCATATGATGTAAATATTCTCATGCTATGGCTAACACTTAGGCAGTTCATAATAAGATACATGCAAATAAGATCATCTAATAGCTATGTCAATCATGGAGAGGTACCAATAATTAATAATAAGCATCATGAATCATGTATATAAGCAGGATTGCAACGTTCATAAGAGAGTATGATAAAGTAGTATCTCGCTTGCTCATGTTTGATCAGCAAAACATAAATGCTCAGGCACCTCTGAAGTTCATAGAAAGACTAGAAGTAGTGATTGTCAAAGATAAAAGCATCAAAGATATACCACAATCAATCATATTTTGAGACAAGCATATTATACTAAGAATGACAGTTGTGCTCTCAAGATAGTGCTCAAAGAAAGAATGGAGACACAACATAAAAAGTAAAAGATTGACCCTTCGTAGAGGGAAGCAGGGATTAACATGCGCTAGAGCTTTTCATTTTTTTAAAAACAGGAGTAAAATTATTTTGAGAGGTGTTTGTTGTTGTCAACGAATGGTAATGGGTACACCAACTACCTCGCCAACCGGACTTCCAAGAGCGGCTCCCATGAATTATTTTTATGTTTATGTGGCACTCCTTCCAACCTTTCTTTCACAAACCATGGCTAACCGAATCCTCGGGTGCCCGCCAACAATCTCATACCCTGAAGGAGTGCCTTTTTATTTTAGTTTTATTATGATGACACTCCCCCCAAACTTTGCTTACACAAGCCATGGCTAACCGAATCCTTCGGGTGCCGTCCAACAATCACATACCATGGAGGAGTGTCTATTTAGGTTAATTAATTTGGGACTGGGAACCCCATTGCCAGCTCTTTTTGCAAAATTATTGGATAAGCGGATGTGCCACTAGTCCATAATGAAAGTCCGTCAAGAGTAAATGACAAGGTTGAAAGTTAAACACCACATACTTCCTCAAGAGCTATGAAACATTAACACAAATTGAGAAGCATTTTGAAGGTTTTAAAGGTAGCGCATGAGAATTTACTTGGAATGGTTTGAAATGCCATGCATAGGTATTTATGGTGGACACTTTGGAACAACTTGGTTTTCAGGTGTTTGGAAGCACGAGCAGCGTTCCCGCTCAGTACAAGTGAAGGCTAGCAATAGACTGGGGAGCGACAAATCAAGAGAGCAGTAACTGTCATAATCATTGCTTGCGGCAAAATAAATTAACGGAGGCATAAAAGTGATACAAGAACTCTGAAGCAATGTAAATCATCGAGGCTTAATTGACTTTTGTTCAGTCATATGCATGCGCGAGCATGTGCCAAGTCGATATAAATGAATTATTCAGAGGAGGATACCACAATGCCATACCTACTTATGAATAAAACAATGCAAGCAAACATCCATGACATGCTACTCATATTAATAAATTGGAGCTAAACATGAGAGATCATGAACTACTAGACTTTCTCAAATGACATATACCTCACATGAACCAACTAAGCATGCTCACATGGATGAGTATATGTACAAAAATGAAAACAAATAGAGTTCATACCAGCCTCTCACCACAATCCAATTGTCGTAGATCGTCATTATTGTCTTTCACTTGTGTAGCTTGGATAATATGAAATGAAAACCACGCTCCAGCCACCGAAGACCATTGAACTCAAAATGAACTTTACAAACCAAAGAAGAACAGCAAATATTTTTGGTATTTTCGAATTGGAAACAAGAACAAAAGGAAACAAGCAAACAAAGCAAAATCTTTTTGGATTTTCTTATAGCAAACCAACAATAGCAAATAAAGCAAAATAAATGCAAGAAACCAAAACAAACAAATGATGAAGAGAAACAACAGAAATATTTTTGGTCTTTTTGTGTTTTAGAAAAGAAACAAAGCAAAAACAAGAAATAGCAAACTAGGAAAAGTTACATAAACACAAAGCAGCAGAAATTCGTCAAACTTGACAGCAGTACATTACTCGATTTTTAAGAAATTCTTCCACTGCTCAAATCGAAAAGTGTTCAACTAATGGAAGTTAGATAACAACCTGGGGAACATGCAAAAAAACTGGCTTCGCAAAATATCATCCTGGCTATTTTTGAGAATTTTTTCGGTAACAGTCCAGAATCTGTTTTCAGGCAGCACTTCCCCAAATATCATCTCCCTCTCATTAGAAAACCACTCAAACAAACTAAACAAGTATATACAAGTATCCAGCAATCATAATATGCAAAGAATGAGTGATGCCGGTATACCTCCCCCCAAGCTTAGGCTTTTGGCCTAAGTGGAGTTCAATCCCATCGTGGCCATGAAGTTGCATCTCCGTAGTACGACGAAGATGGATCATATTCCGGGTATGTGCTAGAAGAAGCACCCGGATACGTGACGGTGTAGTCGTAGGAGGGCTCGACGTCCTCAGAGTCATGCTGCTGGTGGAAGCCTTGTATCTTCAGTTTCTCCTCCACCTCCTCCTTAGAGCGCGACCATGGTTTCCTGTAAATACTGAACAAATCTGTCTGGGGCAAGGGAATTTCCTTCTCATCCCCGTCATCAAACAACATTCTATAAACCAAATTATCTGAAGTGGAATCAGCGGTAACAAAATGATGGCTCTTCATTGCAGCAATATCAAGCCTCCTAGGAGTTAATGGCACATCATTAGAGTCAAGAGGAAGTTGTAAATGTGTTAAAATGCGCAATGCAATAGTTCCTCCAAAAATAGGCCCCTTGTTAGACAAGCGGCGAGCAATAAGAGAACCTAGATGATAAGGTGTCTATCCAAGTAAGTGCAGCAATCAAGAAAGCAAGATGGTAGCTAGAAATATTGCTAGTGTTCTCCCTACCAAGAATGCTAGTAGCAATGTAATAGGCGAAATACTTAATGGCGGGGAGTTGGATGTTTCTTATCTTGCCACGCTGAATGGTGCGACAATCATCATTAGCGATCCCTCGATAAAGCTCCAACAAGACCCGGGGGTTGTCATCAATCTTCCTTGATGTACCTACAGGGGCAATACCCAATGCAACACAAAATTCTTCCAATTCCATAGTAATAGGATTACCATAAATCTTGAATGCAACTGTCGGGCCATAGTGCTTGTTGTGGAACTTGAAGCTCTCGACGAAGATTTTGGTGAGCATGTAGTATTGCTCCCTTTCATCTCCCACATAGGCGGCTAAACCCGCCCTGTTGACGAGGGTGAAGAAATCATCCAACAACCCTGCATTACTCGAGAAAATCATAACATGGGAAAGATGAAGCATTAGGAGCCCCATTGTCTTCTTCGGGCGCGAAGCTTGGCGCGATGACATCCTCATTGTAGGATCGCCTGAATCGGGTGGCGGTCCTAGAGGGCCTTCCGGTGCTGGTTGTCTCTCTCTGAAACACTTCTCCAAAGTTGAAATTATCCATCTTCCTTTTCTGAAATTTTTCAACAAACAATATATAATTTGATTTGGTGACATATAATCAAGGGGAAATACTATAGGAACTTGCTAGAGTACTAATCATGCATCAAAACTAGTTTATACAACTTAGAACAAGCATGCAAGCTCACTAAACATGTTACCTACAACAGCAAAATATTCAAGATATACTCAACCAAACAAAATTCTACTTGGATAATCGGAGGAGTCACATACCGGAGAGCAAATGTGCCAAATTTCAGACAGAAATCTGGGCTGACCAAAGAGATCGAAAAATCCTGAGCTCTTGAGCAAAAACGTGAGTGAGAGAAAGCTGGTGTCGATTTTTTCGGGAGAGAGAAGAGTCTGGGAGGAAGAGATGCTAAAGTGGGGCAAAGGGGGACCCACACGCCAGGGTGGCGCGCCCCCCTTGCTGGCCGCGCCGGCCTGTGGGGTGCCACCCTGGGTTGCCCCACTGATCATCCCCAGGTGCTCCCAGGTGCATTTTCGAAAAATAGGACCAATGGTATAATTTTTGTGAATTTTTGAAAACTTTGAAAAATGCACATTTCTGGGTATTAAGTTTATTATTACTGGCCAGGAAAAATTTTGAAATCTCTAATTAACTAAGGAACTTTGCAAATCAAAAGTGCTACAGCAAGTAGAACAAGTGGAGGAAGAAAGAGATGTTATTTACCTCCTCTATGCATATAAAAAGTATTTGTTAACAAGGTTGATCAAGTCTTGCCACCAAATAAATTTTACATAGCATAAGAAGAAATAAACCTCAAATCAATCATGTTTCCTTGAATTGTATTGATATGGATCCAATTATAAGACTTTGATATCCTTCTTTAAGCTCATATATAGGACAATGAATAGTTCCAATTTTGATAGTTCTCACATTAGAAATAGTATTAACTCCACATACTTTATCAATCCTCTTGGGGAAATAGACGGTATGCTCCTTATCATCAACATTGAAAGTAACCTTTCCTTTGTTGCAATCAATAACAGCCCCTGCGGTGTTAAGAAAAGGTCTCCCAAGAATAATAGACATATTATCATCTTCGAGGCATTTCCAACACAACAAAATCGAGTTAATATCAAGCAGTTATTAGTAACTTGAACAGGAACATCCTCACATATACCAACAGGAATAGCAGTAGATTTATCAGCCATTTGCAAAGATATATCAGTAGGTATCAACTTATCTAAATAAAGTCTCTTATAAAGAGAAAAAGCCATAACACTAACACCGGCTCCCAAGTCACATAGAGCAGTTTTAACATAATTATTCTTAATAGAACAAGGAATAGTAGGTATACCTGGGTCGCCCAACTTCTTTGGAACTTTTCCATTGAAAGAGTAATTAGCAAGCATAGTGGAAATCTCCTCATTGGGGATTTTCCTTTTGTTAGTGACAATATCTTTCATATACTTTGAATAAGGAGGCAATTTAATAGCATCAGTCAAAGGGATTTGCAAGAATAAAGGTTTCATCCAATCACAAAATTTATTATAGTGTTCTTCTTCCTTTGATTTTAGTTTCTTAGTAGGAAAAGGCATTTGCTTTTGCACCCAAGGTTCCCTTTCATTACCATGTTTCTTAGCAATAAAATCTTCTTTAGTATACTTTTTATTTTTAGCATGCTTTTCAGGTTCATCTTCAACTTCTTCTTTTTCAGAAACATCATTCTTATTATTATCATTATCATTATCATGTTCATTACCACTTTCAGTTTCAGCATCAGAAATAGAAATACTATTAGGATCATTAACAAGTTCAGAGGATTCTACAACCTTTTTATGTTTCTTCTTATTTTTCTTAGAAAGAGCACTAGGTTCAATTCGTTGAGAATCTTGTTCAATTCTTTTGGGGTGCCCTTCAGGATATAGAGGATCCTGGGTAGAGACACCACCTCTAGTTGTTACTTCATAAGCATGTTTCTCTTTAGAATTATTTTTTAACAAGTCATTTTGCACCTTAGTGAGTTGATCAATTTGAGTTTGAAACATTTGAAAATGTTTAACAAGCATCTTAACATCATTGGAGGTTCTCTCCACAATATCATGCAAATTGCTAATAGCTTGAGAATTTTCCATTAGATGATTCTCTACTATCATATTAAAATTTTCTTGCTTAACAATATAATTATCAAACTCATCTAAGCATTGAGCAGGAGGTTTCGAATACGGAATATCTTCCCTAGTAAAGCGTTGAAGGGAGTTTACCTCAATCATGGATGAAGGGGGAATTATCTCACATATATCTTCTATGGGAGGTAGATTCTTCACATCTTCGGATTTAATATCTTTCTCCTTGAGAGACTTCTTAGCTTCCCTCATATCTTCATCATTCAATTCAATTAAACCCCTCTTCTTCAATATTGGCGTTGGAGTTGGTTCAGGTGTAGTCCAATCATCATGATTCCGGCTTATTTTAGCCAATAATTCTTCAGCTTCGTCTGGAGTTCTTTTCCTGAAAACACAACCAGCACAACTATCCAAATATGCTCTAGACTCAATGGTTATTCCACTATAAAATATATCAAGTAGATCATTCTTTTCTAAATCATGTCCGGGTCGAGCTCGATAAGAGAACAAAATCTTGCCCAAGCCTCGGGCAATTTCTCTTCATCTCCCTGGTCAAATCTATAAATTTTCCGTAAAGCAATATGTTGAGCACTAGCAGGAAAGTATTTTCGAAAGAAAACATCACGCAAATCAGTTGGACTTTTAATAGAACCAGGAGGCAAATTATTATACCAAGTTTTAGCATCATCCTTTAATGAGAAAGGAAAAATTTAGCGACAACGTAAGTACGCAACTTGACATCATCAGAAAACAAGCTACTCATAGAAGAAAGTTCAATCATGTGTTCTACAGCACTTTCTTTTTCAGTACCACAAAAGGGTGTTTTCTCTACAATAGCTATATGAGATAGATCAAGAGAAAAATCACAATCTTTATCCTTAATGCATATAGGAGATGTGGCAAATTCAGGACCAGGAGATAACTTATGTCTAACAGTATATTGTGTGAGAAACTTTTTAATTTTTCTTGCATCAGCAGTAGCATTGCATCTATTAATAAAATCATCATTAAGCTCCACATAATCTTGATCAGGATTATCACTAGAATAATCAAGTTCAGGTGAATTAACAGGTGTAGTAGCATTTTCATTAGGAGTTTCAGCATTTTCAATTTGTCTAGACCTAGCAATTGTAGCATCTAGAAAGGATCCCAATGAACCACTATCATCAAGCACAGCAGAAACATTATCAATATTAAGAGAGTTTTAAGATTCAGCAGAAGTACCAGCAAGTGAAGCTTGCGGCGGTGAAACAAGTTGACTTATCACAGATGGTGAATCAAGTGTAGCAGAGGTACTCAGAGTTGTACCTTTTCTTGTAGTGGATGGTAATATGGCGACTTTAGAATCGCGAGTTTTACCCATGATGGAGAATTTGCAGCAAACAATATCAATCCAAGTGAACTTCCAAATAAAGCTATGCTCCCCGGCAACGGCGCCAGAAAACAGTCTTGATGACCCACAAGTATAGGGGATCGCAGCAGTCTTCGCGGGAAGTAAATCCCAATTTATTGATTCGACATAAGGGGAGACAAAGAATACTTGAAAGCCTTAACAGCGGAGTTTTCAATTCAGCTGCACTGGAAACAGACTTGCTCGCAAGAGTTTATCGAGTAGTAACAGTTTTATAGCGATAGCGATAGTGAAATAACGACAGCAGAGTAACAGAGACAGCAGTAGTGATTATAGTAAACAGCAGGATTACAATACTGTAGGCACGGGGACGGATAACGGGCGTTGCATGGATGAGAGAAACTCATGTAACAATCATAGCAGGGCATTTGCAGATAATAATAAAATGGTGTCCAAGTACAAAGCAATCAATAGGCATGTGTTCCATATATAGTCGTACGTGCTCGCAATGAGAAACTTGCACAACATCTTTTGTCCTACCAGCCGGTGGCAGCCGGGCCTCAAGGGAATCTACTGGATATTAAGGTACTCCTTTTAATAGAGTACCGGAGCAAAGCATTAACACTCCGTGAACACATGTGATCCTCACATCACTACCATCCCCTCCGGTTGTCCCGATTTCTGTCACTTCGGGGCCATTGGTTCCGGACAGCGACATGTGTATACAACTTGCAGGTAAGATCATAAAACAATGAATAACATGATGAAACAATAACATGTTCAGATCTGAGATCATGGCACTCGGGCCCTAGTGTCAAGCATTAAGCATAACAAGTTGCAACAATATCATCAAAGTACCAATTACGGACACTAGGCACTATGCCCTAACAATCTTATGCTATTACATGACCAATCTCATCCAATCCCTACCATCCCCTTCGGCCTACAGCGGGGGAATTACTCATGCATGGATGGGGGAAACATGGCTGGTTGATGGAGAGGCGTCGGTGGTGACGATGGCGATGATCTCCTCCAATTCCCCGTCCCGGCGGAGTGCCAGAACGGAGACTTCTGGCTCCCGAGACGGAGTTTCGCGATGTGGCGGCGTTCTGGAGGGTTTTTGGCGACTTCGACTTCTTGGTCGCGATTTTTAGATCGAAACCCCTTAAGTAGTCCAGAGGAGGGCGTCGGAGGCCAGCCGAGGGGGCCAGACGCTAGGGCGGCGCGCCCCCCTCCTGGGCCGTGCCGGCCTAGTGTCTGGGGCCCTCGGGCCTCCACCTGGCTTGCCCTTCTGGCTCCGTGAGTCTTCTGGAAAAATAAGACCTTTCGCATAAATTCCGAGGATTTTCCTGAAAGTTGGATTTTTGCACAAAAACGAGACACCGTAACAGTTCTGCCGAAAACAGCGTTAGTCCGCGTTAGTTGTATCCAAAACACACAAATTAGAGGCAAAACAATAGCAAAAGTGTTCGGGAAAGTAGATACGTTTTGGACGTATCACTCCTCTCTAATTTTGCATAAATATATTCTTTGTCGGCCTTATTTTTGATGAAATCCTTGTACCAGAGTAAAAGATTTCACATTTGTGTTGGTAGACTCACTTCCTGCGCAGTCTCGATGAGAGGCCCATTCGGCACATATGTAAATGCTACCTCACTTATTGGCACATCCTCGAAGCCTATATCTCAATGCATGAAGAGTCATACCAAACTCGGCCGCTCTTTCTTTGGCCGCCATTACAATCATTTCCCGTGCTCTAGCAGCTGCTAGGATAGCGGGGTCCAATAGTTCCATGTCCTTATCCATATCGGCTCTGAAGGACGTCGTAACGGAAGGACCGGATTCCACTTTGAGTGGGGGGATCGATTGTTTTTTCTGTTCCCCAAGCTAGGAAACTTGTTTCCCTCATTTTTGACTTGCTGCTTTCTTATACGCCAAGGCTTTTTCCAATAATGATTTTTGCCTAAGAAATTCACGTCCATAGTCGTCTGACAGATTCTGCTGGATTTGGGATGGTGTCGTCAAAAACTCCTTAGCCCACTGCTTTTGCTTCTTAGTATATACCGGCTTGGGCTCAAGCTTGTTTTTCGCCTTGACTTCCGTCTTCCATTTATCATGGTGAGCAGCCGCGGCCGCGTCGGTTTCCTCGACACTAACTCCCCAAGGTCTCGGGAGAATAGGCTTCAGTTATGGCATTGGTACCCTTGTGGTCTTAGGTACATAAGGCTCCAGGTTAATAGGCCAGGAGGGGGTTGCCTTGCTGACCTTCGTAGTCCACTGCTTCTGCTTCTTCGCCGGAGGTGGACTGGGTGGCGGCGTACCCACCGGAGGTGGACTGGAGGGCGGTGTCTGCTTACCCAATGGAGGTGGATTGGGGGCGGCGTCGGCTGACGTGAAGGAGGTGTAGGTGGACCACCACCACCGGAGGGGGGTGGACTTGTTGGGTGATTCCTCGGGGTCGGTGGCCTTGGCGCCGACCCTGGAAACTTGATGTACTTCTTTTGCCATAGAATGATTTGGCGCTTGACATCTCCAAGTCTCAGATCCCCTTCAGGTGTAGCGTAGTCAATCTCCAGGTCCTCGTACCCTTCGAGTACGTCATCCACCATGACACGAGCATAGCCAGCTACAATGGGATTGCCGTGGTGGAGTGCTCCAGGTTTACAAGGTAAAGCGGTGCTGACCGCCACCTGCAGGAAATGTTCCTCGTTGGCTGATGCAGCTCACATTCTTTCATCGTGTTATGTACATTGTCCACGGGGTAGCGAGGCTCCGGTGCACCATCGATTGTCGGTGCATTAGCACCAGCTGGGGCCTCCGTGGAAGCCACGCTGCTTCTCCGCCGTTGGCTTCCGACATCCGCTGCATGATCTTCATGCGGCCCTTCCGATCTGTCTTTTCCTAGTGCTTCACGCACCATCTGCTTCACATCAAATAGTTCCCTTTCCATCCTCCCCAGACGATCTGCATCCCGGTCTGTCTTTCTCTTACGGCTTTTGTAACTGTATGGGTCATTGTCCTGGGGAAACCCTACTTTCCACAGAATGTCGCCTTTGCCTCGTACACGTCATGGGTGTTCAGGATTCCCGAGGGCTATTGTCAGCGGGTCGTTCTCTCTGTTGACCTTAATCTTCCCCGCTTGAGTTTGGGCCATTGCGTCAATAAGGGAGAAGGTGGGAGTAAACACTTTCTTCAAGTGAACACACCTCCCTGTCTCCGGGTCTAGCGATCCCCCATGCCCGTACCACTAGCTTTTGGCCCTTGGGTCCAATCCCTCTGTACCTAGAGGGATTCCTCGCTCCCTCGGGCTGTTCTCCATCTTCTCCCACTTAGGCTCCGAAGTGCGGTATCCTCCTGGCCCCATAATATGATTTTACTCTTTTTTAGCCGCATTTGCCTTATTTTTTTCGACATGGCCTTGGCATGCTCCAATTCCTTCTGCTTCACAAATTCGGGCCACACATCTTTCAGTCTCTCATACTGTCATTTGAAATCCGGAGTCTTCTTCTGCGAGACATAGTGACGGGCTAAATTTTTCTTGAAGTTCCGGAATGCTTCGCCCATCTTCTTAAGAGCCAACTCTTTGACTAGCCTTCTCCTCTCACATCCACCCGGAATCACGTTACCCTCTTTATCGTGTTTGTTGTATTCTAGAGGTAGAATGAAATGTTTCATAAGTTTTCTCCAACAATCCTTTTTCATTCTCTTGTCAACAAAAGTAAAACCAACACATGCCTTCTTTGGCTCATTCCATTCCTGGAGGGTGATCGAGAGGTTGTCTCTGGCAACCACTTCGCATTGGTTGATAAATTTTGTGAAGTGCTTTTTGGGCTCCAACGGCATGCCTTGTTCATCGACAACATCGATGGTCAACGTTTCTCCAGGTTTCATCGTTTGGGTTTTGCCACGTGGCTTTGTACTTGATACGTCTCCGACGTATCGATAATTTCTTATGTTCCATGCCACATTATTGATGTTATCTACATGTTTTATGCACACTTTATGTCATATTCGTGCATTTTCTGGAACTAACCTATTAACAAGATGCCGAAGTGCCGATTCTGTTGTTTTCTGCTGTTTTTGGTTTCAGAAATCCTAGTAAGGAAATATTCTCGGAATTGGAAGAAATCAAAGCCAAGGGGCCTATTTTCTCACGAAGCTTCCAGAAGTCCGAAGGAGAGACGAAGAGGGGCCACGGAGGGGCCACACCCTAGGGCGGCGCGGCCCCCCCTTGGCCGCGTGGCCCTGTGGTGTGGGGCCCCCGTGCCGCCTCTTGACCTGCCCTTCCGCCTATAAAAAGTCTCCGTGACGAAAACCCCAGTACCGAGAGCCACGATACGGAAAACCTTCCAGAGACGCCGCCGCCGCCGATCCCATCTCGGGGGATCCAGGAGATCGCCTCCGGCACCCTGCCGGAGAGGGGAATCATCTCCCGGAGGACTCTACGCCGCCATGGTCGCCTCCGGTGTGATGTGTGAGTAGTCTACCCCTGGACTATGGGTCCATAGCAGTAGCTAGATGGTTGTCTTCTCCCCATTGTGCTATCATTGTCGGATCTTGTGAGCTGCCTAACATGATCAAGATCATCTATCCGTAATTCTATATGTTGCGTTTGTTGGGATCCGATGAATAGAGAATACTTGTTATGTTGATTATCAAAGCTATGCTTATGTGTTGTTTATGATCTTGCATGCTCTCCGTTATTAGTAGATGCTCTGGCCAAGTTGATGCTAGTAACTCCAAGAGGGAGTATTTATGCTCGATAGTGGGTTCATGCCTCTGTGAATCCGGAGGAGTGACAAGAACCACTAAGGTTATGGATGTGCTTGTTGCCACTAGGGATAAAACATTAGTGCTATGTTCAAGGATGTAGTCACTAGTTACATTACGCGCAATACTTAATGCAATTGTCCGTTGTTAGCAACTTAATATCGGAGGGGGTTCGGATGATAACTCGAAGGTGGACTTTTTAGGCATAGATGCGGTTGGATGACGGTCTATGTACTTTGTCGTAATGCCCAATTAAATCTCACTATACTCATCATGATATGTATGTGCATGGTCATGCTCTCTTTATTTGTCAATTGCCCAACTGTAATTTGTTCACCCAACATGCTGTTCGTCTTATGGGAGAGACACCTCTAGTGAACTGTGGACCCCGGTCCAATTCTCTTTACTGAAATACAATCTACTGCAATACTTGTTCTATTGTTTTCTGCAAACAATCATCTTCCACACAATACGGTTAACTCTTTGTTACAGCAAGCCGGTGAGATTGACAACCTCACTGTTTCGTTGGGGCAAAGTATCTTGGTTGTGTTGTGCAGGTTCCACGTTAGCGCCGGAATCACTGGTGTTGCGCCGCACTACATCTCGCCGCCATCAACCTTCAACGTGCTTCTTGACTCCTACTGGTCCGATTAAACCTTGGTTTCTTACTGAGGGAAACTTGCCGCTGTGCGCATCACACCTTCCTCTTGGGGTTCCCAACGGACGTGCCAACCACACGCATCAAGCAAATTTACGGCGCCGTTGCCGGGGAGATCAAGACACGCTGCAAGGGGAGTCTCCACTTCTCAATCTCTTTACTTTGTTTTTGTCTTGCTTAGTTTTATTTACTACTCTGTTTGCTGCACTAAATCAAAATACAAAAAAATTAGTTGCTAGTTTTACTTTACTTGTTATCTTGTTTACTATATCAAAAACACAAAAAAATTAGTTTACTTGCATTTACTTTATTCATCATGTTTCCTTTTAATTTTACCACAAAAAGCATACCGGTAGGACATGGGTCTATAGTTGGGAGAAATAATATAGAAGAATTTTTCAATCATGTTAGTACAATTGAAAATTTTGAAGATAGACACTTGGTAGACCTTGCGCCTACTTATGAAATTGCTGCTGCGCATTTAGTTCGCTTGTTGGAAACTAAATTTGTTAATCTTAATCCTATAATCCAACACATGTTCTTCACACTTGGTGATATGGAAGAAAGGGAAAAGAAAGATTTTGTATTAGAAACCCTTCTTAGAGAATTTGGTGGTCTAGCAAGAGAAGCTAGAAAGGTGTTTGCTAAATTTAATATGCTTGGTTCTCCAACTAATTTTGTTAGTCTCCTTGAAAAGATGGATATGGATAGAATAAGATACACTAATAATATTGATGATGGAGGGGAGATCAAAGCACCAATACCATGTAAGCTCTTAGCTATGAATGATGCATTAGAAAATAACTATGCTTGGCTAGTTCCTGAAAATTTGTTTGATGAGAGTAGCACGCCTAAGACTAATGAAAAGGGAGATGCTGAAACTTATGTATCCAATATACTATGCCTAGTTGAGAAAACTCCACACCCCGCTGAGAATGCATCACCCTTCGATAATACTTGACACACTTTCTGCGCCTAGCTGAAAGGCGTTAAAGAAAAGCGCTTATGGGAGACAACCCATGTTTTTACCTACAGTACTTTGTTTTTATTTTGTGTCTTGGAAGTTGTTTACTACTGTAGCAACCTCTCCTTATCTTAGTTTTGTGTTTTGTTGTGCCAAGTTAAGCCGTTGATAGAAAAGTAAGTACTAGATTTGGATTACTGCACAGTTCCAGATTTCTTTGCTGTCACGAATCTGGGTCCACCTCCCTGTAGGTAACTCAGAAAATTAAGCCAATTTACGTGCATGATCCTCAGATATGTACGCAACTTTCATTCAATTTGAGCATTTTCATTTGAGCAAGTCTGGTGCCATTTTAAAATTCGTCAATACGAACTGTTCTGTTTTGACAGATTCTGCCTTTTATTTCGCATTGCCTCTTTCGCTATGTTGGATGAATTTCTTTGATCCACTAATGTCCAGTAGCATTATGCAATGTCCAGAAGTGTTAAGAATGATTGTGTCACCTCTGAATATGTCAATTTATAATGTGCACTAACCCTCTAATGTGTTGTTTCGAGTTTGGTGTGGAGGAAGTTTTCAAGGATCAAGAGAGGAGTATGATGCAACATGATCAAGGAGAGTGAAAGCTCTAAGCTTGGGGATGCACCCGGTGGTTCACCCCTGCATATATCAAGAAGACTCAAGCGTCTAAGCTTGGGGATGCCCAAGGCATCCCCTTCTTCATCGACAACATTATCAGGTTCCTCCCCTGAAACTATATTTTTATTTCATCACATCTTATGTGCTTTTTCTTGGAGCGTCGGTTTGTTTTTGTTTTTTGTTTTGTTTGAATAAAATGGATCCTAGCATTCACTTTATGGGAGAGAGACACGCTCCGCTGTAGCATATGGACAAGTATGTCCTTGGTTTCTACTCATAGTATTCATGGCGAAGTTTCTCCTTCGTTAAATTGTTATATGGTTGGAATTGGAAAATGATACATGTAGTAATTGCTATAAATGTCTTGGGTAATGTGATACTTGGCAATTGTTGTGCTCATGTTTAAGCTCTTGCATCATATGCTTTGCACCCATTAATGAAGAAATACATAGAGCATGCTAAAATTTGGTTTGCATATTTGGTTTCTCTAAGGTCTAGATAATTTCTAGTATTGAGTTTGAACAACAAGGAAGACGGTGTAGAGTCTTATAATGTTTTCAATATGTCTTTTATGTGAGTTTTGCTGCACCGGTTCATCCTTGTGTTTGTTTCAAATAAGCCTTGCTAGCCTAAACCTTGTATCGAGAGGGAATACTTCTCATGCATCCAAAATACTTGAGCCAACCACTATGCCATTTGTGTCCACCATACCTACCTATACTACATGGTATTTTCCGCCATTCCAAAGTAAATTGCTTGAGTGCTACCTTTAAAATTCCATCATTCACCTTTGCAATATATAGCTCATGGGACAAATAGCTTAAAAAACTATTGTGGTATTGAATATGTAATTATGCACTTTATCTCTTATTAAGTTGCTTGTTGTGCGATAACCATGTTTACTGGGGACGCCATCAACTATTCATTGGTTGAATTTCATGTGAGTTTCTATGCATGTTCGTCTTGTCTGAAGTAAGGGCGATCTACACTGAGTTGAATGGTTTGAGCATGCATATTGTGAGAGAAGAACATTGGGCCGCTAACTAAAGCCATGCTCCATGGTGGAAGTTTCAGTTTTGGACAAACATCCTCAAATCTCTAATGAGAAAAGAATTAATTGTTGTTGAATGCTTAAAGCATTAAAAGAGGAGTCCATTATCTGTTGTCTATGTTGTCCCGGTATGGATGTCTAAGTTGAGAATAATCAAAAGCGAGAAATCCAAATGCGAGCTTTCTCCTTAGACCTTTGTACAGAGCGGCATAGAGGTACCCCTTTGTGATACTTGGTTAAAGCATATGTATTGCGGTGATAATCCAGGTAGTCCAAGCTAATTAGGACAAGGTGCGGGCACTATTGGTACACTATGCATGAGGCTTGCAACTTATAAGATATAATTTACATGATGCATATGCTTTATTACTACCGTTGACAAAATTGTTTCATGTTTTCAAAATCAAAGCTCTAGCACAAATATAGCAATCGATGCTTTTTCCTCTATGAGGACCATTCTTTTACTTTCAATGTTGAGTCAGTTCACCTATTTCTCTCCACCTCAAGAAGCAAACACTTGTGTGAACTATGCATTGATTCCTACATACTTGCTTATTGCACTTATTATATTACTCTATGTTGACAATATCCATGAGATATACATGTTACAAGTTGAAAGCAACCGCTGAAACTTAATCTTCTTTTGTGTTGCTTCAATATCTCTACTTTGAATTATTGCTTTATGAGTTAACTCTTATGCAAGACTTATTGATGCTTGTCTTGAAGTGCTATTCATGAAAAGTCTTTGCTATATGATTCACTTGTTTACTCATGTCATATACATTGTTTTGATCGCTGCATTCACTACATATGCTTTACAAATAGTATGATCAAGATTATGATGGCATGTCACTCCAGAAATTATCCGTGTTATCGTTTTACCTGCTCGGGACGAGCAGAACTAAGCTTGGGGATGCTGATACGTCTCCGACGTATCGATAATTTCTTATGTTCCATGCCACATTATTGATGTTATCTACATGTTTTATGCACACTTTATGTCATATTCGTGCATTTTCTGGAACTAACCTATTAACAAGATGCCGAAGTGCCGATTCTTGTTTTCTGCTGTTTTTGGTTTCAGAAATCCTAGTAAGGAAATATTCTCGGAATTGGATGAAATCAAAGCCCGGGGGCCTATTTTCTCACGAAGCTTCCGGAAGTCCGAAGGAGAGACGAAGAGGGGCCACGGAGGGGCCACACCCTAGGGCGGCGCGGCCCCCCTTGGCCGCGCGGCCCCGTGGTGTGGGGCCCCGTGCCGCCTCTTGACCTGCCCTTCCGCCTATAAAAAGTCTCCGTGACGAAAACCCCGAGTACCGAGAGCCACGATACGGAAAACCTTCCGGAGACGCCGCCGCCGCCGATCCCATCTCGGGGGATCCAGGAGATCGCCTCCGGCACCCTGCCGGAGAGGGGAATCATCTCCCGGAGGACTCTACGCCGCCATGGTCGCCTCCGGTGTGATGTGTGAGTAGTCTACCCCTGGACTATGGGTCCATAGCAGTAGCTAGATGGTTGTCTTCTCCCCATTGTGCTATCATTGTCGGATCTTGTGAGCTGCCTAACATGATCAAGATCATCTATCTGTAATTCTATATGTTGCGTTTGTTGGGATCCGATGAATAGAGAATACTTGTTATGTTGATTATCAAAGCTATGCTTATGTGTTGTTTATGATCTTGCATGCTCTCCGTTATTAGTAGATGCTCTGGCCAAGTTGATGCTAGTAACTCCAAGAGGGAGTATTTATGCTCGATAGTGGGTTCATGCCTCCGTGAATCTGGAGGAGTGACAAGAACCACTAAGGTTATGGATGTGCTGTTGCCACTAGGGATAAAACATTAGTGCTATGTTCAAGGATGTAGTCACTAGTTACATTACGCGCAATACTTAATGCAATTGTCTGTTGTTAGCAACTTAATACTGGAGGGGGTTCGGATGATAACCTGAAGGTGGACTTTTTAGGCATAGATGCAGTTGGATGACGGTCTATGTACTTTGTCGTAATGCCCAATTAAATCTCACTATACTCATCATGATATGTATGTGCATGGTCATGCTCTCTTTATTTGTCAATTGCCCAACTGTAATTTGTTCACCCAACATGCTGCTCGTCTTATGGGAGAGACACCTCTAGTGAACTGTGGACCCCGGTCCAATTCTCTTTACTGAAATACAATCTACTTGCAATACTTGTTCTACTCGTTTTCTGCAAACAATCATCTTCCACACAATACGGTTAACTCTTTGTTACAGCAAGCCGGTGAGATTGACAACCTCACTGTTTCGTTGGGGCAAAGTATCTTGGTTGTGTTGTGCAGGTTCCACGTTGACGCCGGAATCACTGGTGTTGCGCCGCACTACATCTCGCCGCCATCAACCTTCAACGTGCTTCTTGACTCCTACTGGTCCGATTAAACCTTGGTTTCTTACTGAGGGAAACTTGCCGCTGTGCGCATCACACCTTCCTCTTGGGGTTCCCAACGGACGTGCCAACCACACGCATCAGTACTCGATTTTCTCGACGATCCAGAGGGCTAAAAAATAAAGAGAGTCGTGTTAATACATATTTATTCAAATGATTAAATTTGTATCACCAGAGGCTCAATGTATATATATAACTCACCGGAGTGGTTGCTTGCAATTCGAGATCGTTGTTTGTCGTTTACCCTCCGCCAAACGTTTCAACAATGTCCATGCCTTCACATTGACCTTCACCTTCACCGTCAAGGTTTAGATAAGAAGAAACATCGTCTTCTTCATCTTCTTCCGGACATAGGGAATATCACAGTTTAAGATGCCGGTTATATGTACTTCGGCTTCCGGATCATAGTTATCCAAAATCGGGTCTCTATTGTCCGCCATATTCACTCCTAAAGACATGTAGTAAAACCTAATTAAGTAAAGGACCTACTCCGAACGGCGGAGAGGGCGGCGAGGAGGGAACGTATACGGAGAAGAAGGCGATGACATGGCGGCGAGGAGGGCATGTATTACCTGCTCTGCTGCGAGCGAAAGAGAGAGGGCGGCGGCGTTGTGCGAGCGGGTGGCTCTACGACGAGGGCGGCGAGGCGCCGTCGACTGCAGCGGCGAGGGCTGCGAGGGCCCGGGGGAGACTCTGGTGACTGCTGTAACAATTAACAACATTAATAATTAACAAATCAACAACAATAAATCTATTTTTATTTACAACAATTAAATTAAAAACTACATTTATTATTTAAACAACAATCGCCAAATGGGCGAGGATTTATTTTTATTTGTACAACAAATTTATTTTTAATTTTACACCAAATTTCTTTTTATTTTTAGAGTCTTCATTAAAATATACTTCGTTTATGTAGTATCGTTGCGATTTTTCCCACGCAATATTCTTCTATTATAAGTTGTAGAACTAATTTTTTTACACCAAATATACTTCTTTTATAAGTTGTAATATAGAACTATTTTTTTCTAATTAGTTTCTCCCTAAAATTACATTTTTCAATCAAATCAAAATATAAAAAGCAAAAAAAAGGTCGGGCCTCTCTCTCTGCTTATCTCTCTGTCTCTCTCTGTCTGCCTCTCCTTCTCTAGTGGCGAGGGCGGCGCGCGGCGCCGGCGGCGAGGGGCGGCAAGAGGGGTGGTGTGACGGCCGACGACGAGGCGAGGCGAGCGGCGCGCGCGGCAGAGAGAGGCGGAGCGGCCGGTCGGCGGGGCGAGAGGAGGGGGCGCGCGTGCGGGAGGGAGGGGAGACGACGGACGGCGGCGAGAGAGGCGAGGCGATGGACGGCGGCGACGTACGGGCGGCGACATACGGGCGGCGTGACATCGTGCGGCGTCTACGAGAGCTCTCCGGGCGGCGCTGCGTTGACGAAGACGAAGTGATCGATAACAGAGCGGCGGTTCGCGCCGAAATATTTATACTTTCGGGCCTTTAGTCGCGGTTGGTGACACCAACTGCGACTAAAGGGTATCTTTAGCCTTTAGTCGCGGTTGGTGAGACCAACAGCGACTAAAAGATTTTTTCGCTGGATTTTGGTTCCCGCGAAAAGCCTTTAGTTGTGGTTGATCTCACCAAGCGCGACTAAAGGGTGCCTGTTAGTCGCGGTTGGTGACACCAACCGCGACTAAAAGTTTTTTTCAATAACTAATTCATTTCAAATCAGAGGAATATAAAAAAATATCAATATATTCGGAAAAATGAAATTAATTCATTTCAAATTAGAAGAATACAAAAAAATCAAAATATTCAGAAAAATAAAACTAATTCATTTCAAATCAGAAAAATACAAAAAAATATCAAAATATTCATAAAAATAAAGATAATTCTTTTCAAATCAGAAAAATACAAAATATATATCAAAATATTCATAAAAATAAAACTAATTCATTTCGAATCAGAAAAATACAAATAATATATCAAATTTTTCAAAAAAAAATAAAAATAATTCATTTCAAATCAGAAAAATACAAATAATATATCAAAAATTTCAAAAAAATAAAACTAATTCATTTCAAATCAGAAAATACAAATAATATATCAAAAAAATTAAAAATAAAACTAATTCATTTCGAATTAGAAAAATAAAATAATATATCAAAATTACTCCTCCCGCTTGCCGCCATTTCTTCCCGCCAATTCTTCCCACCATTGCTTCCCGCCTTTGCCTTCTCTCGCTTCCTCTCTTCCCTCCATTCCCCTCCCCCCCCCCCCGCTTCCCGCCTCTGTCTTCCCGCCTTCTGTCTTCCTGCCCCCATTTTTCCCGCCATTTCTCACTATATATGTAGCCCGGTTTGACCAGCATTATCACATCTCTACAATCTCTCATCACTCTCTCATGGCTTCTACCGTACCCACTCAAACCTACCAGCATGTGGAGGAGCTTTGCGCCTCGAACTACCCTTGCCCACCGGGCTACCGCGTCCCCGCCGGCTGGAGCCTAAGCGCCAGAGGCGTGCTGGACCCTCCCGTCCCTCAGGGTATTGCGCGTCGGGCGGCTATCACAAACCACTACTACCTCGACCTCACGCTGGAGCAGCGGATGAATCCCCGCTGGAATCTCGACAACCAGCAGACTTGGGACGCCTTCTTCGTCAATCGGCGTGAGAGGGAGCTCGCCAGGTATGAGGAGGACGGTCTGCCTCCTAGGAACTTCCACGAGGCTGGACTCTACAAAGCATCATTGACTACATCACGGCTGGCGATATCCCCTGCATGCGCTACCCTCTGTACCAGTCAATGTTCAAGCCACGAGCGCCGCCCGACGACAGCGACGGCAGCGACAACGACGGCGGTACCTTAGAAGGCGACGACTACCAGTACAACGGTGGCGACTACGAAGACTACGAGTGAATGGATCGTAGCGAACAAGAGGGGGGTGTCATGTTTTAGTCTTTTTCAATTTTAGCGGTGCGGAAGGTAAAGGTGAATCCTTTAGTGGTGTCGGTGTTCCTACAATGATCCTAGACAAGTGCAACAAGTAAAGGAACAAGCAAGATAGTAAGAGTAAGGAGCGGGACAACCGTATGGCGCGGAGACGAGGCGAGGTTTGTTTCCCGTAGTTCCTCTCACAAAAGAGAGTACATCTGCGTTGAGGAGGTGCTAGCCTCACACAAGAGGCTAGGCATCCACACCACAAAGGAAGGCCTCACCTTCTTCCTCGAGAGAGCTCCACAAAGGGGCTCCCCCTTATCCACTATGGCTCCGGTCGAGGCGGTGATTCCTTCACAAGGTTGGGGCGAGCTCCACACCACAAGGAGGCTCCCAACAACCTATGGAGCTAGCACAACACCAAGCTAGCCTCCATAGGTGCACTTTCTCCAAGATCCCACCATAGGAACCCTAACACCAAGATCCACTAAGGACTAACAAGTATTGGTGAAATCTCTCTTGGTAGAACTATAGATCGGGGTCTCCTCCACCACTCCTCAAAATTTGGGCAAGATTGGTTGGATGGTTGGGGAGATCCTCAAGGTTTAAGCTCAGCAACAATGGAGGAGAGAGAGAGGAGAGATAAAAATGAGTTGGGGAAGAAGGGCCCTTTAAATAGGCCCTCCCGAATCCAACCGTTATGTTCATTTTTTGCCTAAGCGGTACTACCGCTTTGGGTAAGCGGTACTACCGCTCTGAGTTCGAAATCCCACAGATCTTGTCCACGTGGACACAGAGCGGTACTACCGCTCGAGGTACCGCAATGGGGTCCAAACCTTACTCGATCCAAAGCGGTACCACAGCGGTACCGAAGCGGTACTGCCGTAACTAGTTACGATACTTGAGCGGTACCGTGGGCGGTACTACCGCTTGTAAGCGGTACTACCGCTCAAGGTACCGCAGAGGTACCGTAACTTGTATTGTGGGTCAAAACGAGCGCAGAACTCCAGAGCGGTACCGTGGGTGGTACCAGTAGGGGTAGCGGTACTACCGCTACTGGTACCGATAGTACCGGCCTGACAAAAACTGTTTTCTCCTCTTTTCCTCTCCAACCATGTCACCTCATGATACACACACAAAACCAGAAAACCTATAAGCTACGCTTCAGTCCTCCGATCTTGACGTGTCCAGCGAGGTCACCGTGCACTTGCAAATCTAACAATGATACTCAAAGCACACAGTGAGATTGTTCAAGTGTTGTCATCAAACACACAAAACCCGGGGTTTAGACTTTGCTCTTTCAATCTCCCCCTTTTTGCTGTTTGATGACAACACAAGACTTTGCAATGGCATATGATATTATGATGAGATATTTATATTTTCAAAAGCTCGACGGAGCTCCCCCTAGACATGTGCATATTTTTGAATATGTATTTGAATACACATGCACACGTCCTAGAGGCATAACTCCCCCTAGATTTTACAAACCAAGCACATATGCAACAAGGATACTTGACATGTTCAAATAGCATATGCACAATATGGAGGCAACACAAGATCATGCAAGGAGTTTTGTGTGAAGTTATCATACCTTTGCCTTGAGAATACCCAAACTCACCATAAGATGCCTCCATAGAGTTGATTTATCCACAAGAATAGATAAACAACGAGGACAAAAAGGCTACAATCAACGAAAGTCCCCATGCAAAAACCCATCTGAATAGGAACTTCTCCCCCTTTGGCATCGGAACACCAAAAAGGAGGGTAAGGAAACTATAAGGATGGTAAGAGAGAACACACAACCAAGCTTGCAAAAACCAAAAGGAAAACAAAGCTTGAATGAGACTCTAAAAAAACATGGATAAAAAGATACCAAAGAAGAAGGACAAAAAGAAAGTCACAAAGAAACACGAAGAACCGAAAAACTCCTCAAGAAGGAGGTTGGTGGCTGAAGCCACCGTGTAAGAGTAAAGTAGTGTGAGGTCGTGTAGATGTATCTAGGACTCACGACTACAACTCAACATGAAGCTCATTAGTCACTTGATTTACAAATAGCATAGGTTTTGGATTTCTTTATGCATTATGGGGGAAGGGATAGCTCAATAAGTTTAAACCGCACTCCCCCTATGTTCATGCGAGCCTTTCATCTAGATATATAGTTTGGGAGTGGTATGTGCGCACGATGGTTAAGAAAAGTTCGATGGATCAATGATATTTAGCTCATGCCTCAACTCAATGAAACGCTTATCATCCAAGGGCTTCGTAAAGATGTCCGCCAATTGCTCCTTGGTACCAATGAAGGATAGAACAATATCTCCGCGAGCAATGTGATCCCGGATGAAGTGGTTCCTTATCTCAATGTGCTTCGTCTTGCCATGAAGAACCGGATTGTAGGCGATCTTGATTGCGCTCTCATTGTCACACAAAAGAGGCACCTTGCTATACTCAAGTCCATAATCCCGCAAGGTTTTCCTCATCCACAAGATTTGAGCACAACTACTTGCCGCGGCAACATACTCGGCTTCCGCGGTGGAGACGGAGACACAATTTTGCTTCTTCGAGGACCAACACACCAAGGATCTTCCAAGGAAGTGACAAGCTCCGGATGTAGACTTCCTATCAACCTTGTTGCCCGCCCAATCGGAGTCGGTGAAGCCAACCAAAGCAAAGTCCGTGTCCCTTGGGTACCATAGTCCGAAGTGTGGGGTATCAACTAAATATCGAAAGATCCTTTTGACCGCCACAATGTGGCTTTCCTTCGGACTTGCTTGAAACCGTGCACACATAACAACGCTTAACATTATATCAGGGCGAGAGGCACAAAGGTAAAGAAGCGAACCTATCATCAAACGGTAGAGCTTGGGATCCACCGCCTTGCTGGTCTCGTCAAGGGAGAGTTGACACTTGAGATGCATCAGAGTTCCAATGCCTTTAGCGTCCTTCATGTCGAAGCGCTTGAGCATGTCTTGGAGGTACTTTTCTTGATTGATGAAGGTGCCTTGTCGCATTTGCTTGATCTCGAACCCAAGGAAGTACTTGAGTTCACCCATCATTGACATCTCAAACGGATGGACTCAAGCCTTGCAACGGGTGCAAAGGTTTCACCAAAGTCCACGCCTTCAACTTGAGAATAGCTTTGTGCCACCAATCTTGCTTTGTTGCGGATGACGATGCCATGTTCATCTTGCTTGTTCTTGAAGACCCATTTGGTGCCGATAACATTGCGGCAATGATCGGGTCACTTCATGAGAGTCCACACATCATTCCTCTTGAAGTTGTTGAGTTCCTCTTGCATTGCAATCAACCAATCGGGATCTTCAAGCGCATCATTAACCTTGAGTGGTTCCACCATAGAGACAAAGGCGTGGTTCTCACAAAAGTTTGCTAGTTGCCTCCGGGTGGTTACTTTGCTCTTTAGATCACCAATGACATTACGCAAGGAATGGGACTTGAGGCGCAAGTGTCTTGTAGTAGGATCTTCACGGCGAGTATCGGCTAAAGGAGTAGATTCTTGTGGGTCCTCTTGGCTTTCATCACGGTTTAGGTCCTCGCCTTGACCTTCATTGTTGTTGAAAGGTGCATCATCATCATCATCATCATCATCATCATCATGAGAGCCGGATGACTCGGGGGTACTAGGAATGGGATTGTCCATAAAGATCATCCCCGAGCCATTTGGTGAAGAACTTTAACCTTGGCCTTGGTCACTTGATGTTGGTTGTTGTGGTAGATGGGCTTGTGGTAGATGTTGTTCTTGAGCTTGTTGTGGTGAGCTTGCACTTGTTTGTTGTTGTAGTTGTTGAGGTTGAACTTGAGGTTATTGTAGAGGTTGGCTTGCACTTGTATGATCAACGGAAGAAGCTTGGCCTTGTGGTGTAGATGGCTCCACTTGGGTGGAACTTGGTCCTTCCCCGGTACTCATAGAAGGTAGCTCTTGAGGCCGGCGAATGCCAACACCCATCCTTCCTATGGCATCCGGGGAATTGCATCTCCTTTCTCACAAGAAGCACTTCGCTCCTCCAAAGATCTATCATCTTCATCGAATGTCACATCACAAGATTCTACAACTCGCCCATTTGACTTGTTGAAGACTCTATAGGCGTGAGAATCCATAGCATAGCCAACGAAAATTCCTTCTTGAGCTCTTGAATCAAACTTGGATAGACGTGTGTCTTTGACAAGCACAAAGCATTTGCATCCGAAGACCTTGAAATATGACACATTGGGCTTGTTGCCGGTGAGAATCTCATATGGTGTCTTCTCAAGACTCCATCATCATGGTTCGAGCGGCTTCGATCAAGGTTCGATTCTTCCTTTCGGCGACCCCATTTTGTTGGGGAGTATATGGCGTGGAGTATTGATGTTGGATTCCTTCTTCGCCGAGGAATTCATCCAAGGTGTAGTTCTTGAACTCCGTTCCATTGTCGCTCCTTATTGCGAGGATCTTGGTGTCGTACTTGCGTTGAACTTGATTGGTAAACTCCATCATGGTCAGTTGAGTCTCACTCTTGTACTTGAAGAAGAATACCCAACAATAGTGTGAATAGTCATCAAGAATGACGAGGCAATACTTCTTTCTTCCAAGACTTTCATGAGACGGTGGACCGAAGAGATCAAGATGTAGGAGCTCCAAGCATCTTGTGGTAGAGATGATTGTCTTGGCCTTGTGAGGAGCTCCATGCATTTTTCCTTGTACGCAAGCCCTACAAACACGATCTTTGCAAAAGGAGACATCTTCTTTTAGTCCGAGAATGTGGCCACCCTTGTGGAGACTTTGCAAAGTCCTCATGTTGACATGGGCTAGTCGGCGATGCCATAACCAACCCTTGTCACTGATACGTCTCCGACATATCGATAATTTCTTATGTTCCATGCCACATTATTGATGTTATCTACATGTTTTATGCACACTTTATGTCATATTCGTGCATTTTCTGGAACTAACCTATTAACAAGATGCCGAAGTGCCGATTGCTCGTTTTCTCGCTGTTTTTGGTTTCAGAAATCCTAGTAACGAAATATTCTCAGAATTGGACGAAATCAACGCCCAGGGTCCTATTTTGCCACGAAGCTTCCAGAAGACCGAAGAGGAGACGAAGTGGGGCAACGAGGTGGCCACACCCTAGGGCGGCGCGGCCCCCCCTTGGTCGCGCGGCCCTGTGGTGTGGGCCCTCGTGCCGCCTCCCGACCTGCCCTTCCGCCTACTTAAAGCCTTCGTCGCGAAAACCCCGATGCCGAGAGCCACGATACGGAAAACCTTCCGGAGACGCCGCCAACGCCGATCCCATCTCGGGGGATCCAGGAGATCGCCTCCGGCACCCTGCCGGAGAGGGGAATCATCTCCCGGAGGACTCTACGCCGCCATGGTCGCCTCCGGTGTGATGTGTGAGTAGTCTACCCCTGGACTATGGGTCCATAGCAGTAGCTAGATGGTTGTCTTCTCCCCATTGTGCTATCATTGTCGGATCTTGTGAGCTGCCTAACATGATCAAGATCATCTATCTGTAATTCTATATGTTGCGTTTATTGGGATCCGATGAATAGAGAATACTTGTTATGTTGATTATCAAAGTTATATCTATGTGTTGTTTATGATCTTGCATGCTCTCCGTTATTAGTAGATGCTTTGGCCAAGTTGATGCTAGTAACTCCAAGAGGGAGTATTTATGCTCGATAGTGGGTTCATGCCTCCGTGAATCCGGAGGAGTGACAAGAACCACTAAGGTTATGGATGTGCTGTTGCCACTAGGGATAAAACATTAGTGCTATGTTCAAGGATGTAGTCACTAGTTACATTACGCGCAATACTTAATGCAATTGTCCGTTGTTAGCAACTTAATACTGGAGGGGTTCGGATGATAACCTCGAAGGTGGACTTTTTAGGCATAGATGCGGTTGGATGGCGGTCTATGTACTTTGTCGTAATGCCCAATTAAATCTCACTATACTCATCATGATATGTATGTGCATGGTCATGCTCTCTTTATTTGTCAATTGCCCAACTGTAATTTGTTCACCCAACATGCTGTTCGTCTTATGGGAGAGACACCTCTAGTGAACTGTGGACCCCGGTCCAATTCTCTTTACTGAAATACAATCTACTGCAATACTTGTTCTACTCGTTTTCTGCAAACAATCATCTTCCACACAATACGGTTAATCCTTTGTTACAGCAAGCCGGTGAGATTGACAACCTCACTGTTTCGTTGGGGGAAAGTACTTTGGTTGTGTTGTGCAGGTTCCACGTTGGCGCCGGAATCCCTGGTGTTGCGCCGCACTACATCTCGCCGCCATCAACCTTCAACGTGCTTCTTGACTCCTACTTGGTCCAATTAAACCTTGGTTTCTTACTGAGGGAAACTTGCCGCTGTGCGCATCACACCTTCCTCTTGGGGTTCCCAACGGACGTGCCAACCACACGCATCAAGCAAATTTCTGGCGCCGTTGCCGGGGAGATCAAGACACGCTGCAAGGGGAGTCTCCACTTCTCAATCTCTTTACTTTGTTTTTGTCTTGCTTAGTTTTATTTACCACTTTGTTTGCTGCACTAAATCAAAATACAAAAAAATTAGTTGCTAGTTTTACTTTATTTGCTATCTTGTTTGCTATATCAAAAACACAAAAAAATTTAGTTTACTTGCATTTACCTTATTATAATGTCTAGTCCCGTAGTTGTTACTCTATCACTCGAGGAATCAATCTTCACCTTTAAACAAGGAGGTGAAGAGAATTTTAAAGAAGCATGGTCTAGAATTTTTGATGCTTATAGTAAAACTGAACCTAAAATGACCTTAAGTTTGCTTCTTAGTAATTTCTATTTCGGGCTTATTCTTCGCTATAGATATGCCTTAGATGCTGTAGTGGGAGGAGATTTCCTTCATTGTGATGGGGATCAAGCTTTTAATGCTATAAGGAAATTGATTACATCATTTAGCTCCGATAATAATTTTGATCCATCTCATGCTAGCATGAATAATAGATTAGACACTATTGAAACAAATATATCCTGTTTAAAAGAAGTGTATAATCGAATTCGCGAATATTATGATTATGTTCCATTAAGCTTTGAACCTTCAATGTGGGTGCCTACTGTTAAAGTTACTATTGGTGGTGAAACTTTTCCTGCTCGTTGTGATATTATGTCCGAGTTTTGCCTCATGCCTGAAAAAATTTATAAATCTTTGACACTTTGGGGACTTACTGAAGGGGGAGAAGAAATAACTCTTGCGGATAACTCTGTTGTAATTCCTATGGGCATAGCTAAAGGTGTTTTCACAATCTTTCTTGGAATGACGGTATCCATTGATTATCTCGTTATTGAATGTGTAGGGACAGGACAAATCACACTTGGAAGATCCCTGATGAAACTCATGGGAGCAATCATAGATGTTGGGAAAGGCACTCTAAATTTTACCTCTACACCCGGATGCGGTCATGTATTCCCTAGACCAAAGAGTAGGAATAAGAGTAAGAAAGGTAAGAGTAACACCCCTGGTAAGAATGCCGATGCATCACCCTCCGATAATACTTGATACACACTTTCTGCGCCTAGCTGAAAGGCGTTAAAGAAAAGCGCTTATGGGAGACAACCCATGTTTTTACCTACAGTACTTTGTTTTTATTTTGTGTCTTGGAAGTTGTTTACTACTGTAGCAATCTCTCCTTATCTTAGTTTTGTGTTTTGTTGTGCCAAGTTAAGCCGTTGATAGAAAAGTAAGTACTAGATTTGGATTACTGCACAGTTCCAGATTTCTTTGCTGTCACGAATCTGGGTCTACCTCCCTGTAGGTAGCTCAGAAAATTAAGCCAATTTACGTGCATGATCCTCAGATATGTACGCAACTTTCACTCAATTTGGGCATTTTCATTTGAGCAAGTCTGGTGCCATTTTAAAATTCGTCAATATGAACTGTTCTGTTTTGACAGATTCTGCCTTTTATTTCGCATTGCCTCTTTTGCTATGTTGGATGAATTTCTTTGATCCACTAATGTCCAGTAGCATTATGCAATGTCCAGAAGTGTTAAGAATGATTGTGTCACCTCTGAATATGTCAATTTATATTGTGCACTAACCCTCTTATGAGTTGTTTCGAGTTTGGTGTGGAGGAAGTTTTCAAGGATCAAGAGAGGAGTATGATGCAACATGATCAAGGAGAGTGAAAGCTCTAAGCTTGGGGATGCCCCGGTGGTTCACCCCTGCATATATCAAGAAGACTCAAGCATCTAAGCTTGGGGATGCCCAAGGCATCCCCTTCTTCATCGACAACATTATCGGGTTCCTCCCCGAAACTATATTTTTATTCCATCACATCTTATGTGCTTTGCTTGGAGCGTCGGTTTGTTTTTGTTTTTGTTTTGTTTGAATAAAATGGATCCTAGCATTCACTTTGTGGGAGAGAGACACGCTCCGCTGTAGCATATGGACAAGTATGCCCTTAGTTTCTACTCATAGTATTCATGGCGAAGTTTCTTCTTCGTTAAATTGTTATATGGTTGGAATTGGAAAATGATACATGTAGTAAATTACTATAATGTCTTGGGTAATGTGATACTTGGCAATTGTTGTGCTCATGTTTAAGCTCTTGCATCATATGCTTTGCACCCATTAATGAAGAAATACATAGAGCATGCTAAAATTTGGTTTGCATATTTGGTCTCTCTAAAGTCTAGATAATTTCTAGTATTGAGTTTGAACAACAAGGAAGACGGTGTAGAGTCTTATAATGTTTTCAATATGTCTTTTATGTGAGTTTTGCTGCACCGGTTCATCCTTGTGTTTGTTTCAAATAAGCCTTGCTAGCCTAAACCTTGTATCGAGAGGGAATACTTCTCATGCATCCAAAACACTTGAGCCAACCACTATGCCATTTGTGTCCACCATACCTACCTACTACATGGTATTTTCCGCCATTCCAAAGTAAATTGCTTGAGTGCTACCTTTAAAATTCCATCATTCACCTTTGCAATATATAGCTCATGGGACAAATAGCTTAAAAACTATTGTGGTATTGAATATGTAATTATGCACTTTATCTCTTATTAAGTTGCTTGTTGTGCGATAACCATGTTCACTGGGGACGCCATCAACTACTCTTTGTTGAATTTCATGTGAGTTGCTATGCATGTTCGTCTTGTCTGAAGTAAGAGCGATCTACCACCTTATGGTTAAGCATGCATATTGTTAGAGAAGAACATTGGGCCGCTAACTAAAGCCATGATCCATGGTGGAAGTTTCAGTTTTGGACATATATCCTCAATCTCATATGAGAAAATTATTAATTGTTGTTACATGCTTATGCATAAAAGAGGAGTCCATTATCTGTTGTCTATGTTGTCCCGGTATGGATGTCTAAGTTGAGAATAATCAATAGCGAGAAATCCAATGCGAGCTTTCTCCTTAGACCTTTGTACGAGCGGCATAGAGGTACCCCTTTGTGACACTTGGTTAAAACATGTGCATTGTGATGATCCGGTAGTCCAAGCTAATTAGGACAAGGTGCGGGCACTATTAGTATACTATGCATGAGGCTTGCAACTTGTAAGATATAATTTACATGATACATATGCTTTATTACTACCGTTGACAAAATTGTTTCATGTTTTCAAAATCAAAGCTCTAGCACAAATATAGCAATCGATGCTTTTCCTCTATGGAGGACAATTCTTTTACTTTCAATGTTGAGTCAGTTCACCTATTTCTCTCCACCTCAAGAAGCAAACACTTGTGTGAACTGTGCATTGATTCCTACATACTTGCTTATTGCACTTATTATATTACTCTATGTTGACAATATCCATGAGATATACATGTTACAAGTTGAAAGCAACCGCTGAAACTTAATCTTCCTTTGTGTTGCTTCAATGCCTTTACTTTGAATTATTGCTTTATGAGTTAACTCTTATGCAAGACTTATTGATGCTTGTCTTGAAGTGCTATTCATGAAAAGTCTTTGCTTTATGATTCATTTGTTTACTCATGTCATATACATTGTTTTGATCGCTGCATTCACTACATATGCTTTACAAATAGTATGATCAAGGTTATGATGGCATGTCACTCCAGAAATTATCTGTGTTATCGTTTTTCCTGCTCGGGACGAGCAGAACTAAGCTTGGGGATGCTGATACGTCTCCGACATATCGATAATTTCTTATGTTCCATGCCACATTATTGATGTTATCTACATGTTTTATGCACACTTTATGTCATATTCGTGCATTTTCCGGAACTAACCTATTAACAAGATGCCGAAGTGCCGATTCTTGTTTTCCGCTGTTTTTGGTTTCGAAATCCTAGTAACGAAATATTCTCGGAATTGGACGAAATCAACGCCCAGGGTCCTATTTTGCCACGAAGCTTCCAGAAGACCGAAGAGGAGACGAAGTGGGGCAACGAGGTGGCCACACCCTAGGGCGGCGCGGCCCCCCCTTGGCCGCGCGGCCCTGTGGTGTGGGCCCCTCGTGCCGCCTCCTGACCTGCCCTTCCGCCTACTTAAAGCCTTCGTCGCGAAAACCCCAGTACCGAGAGCCACGATACGGAAAACCTTCCAGAGACGCCGCCAACACCGATCCCATCTCGGGGGATCCAGGAGATCGCCTCCGGCACCCTGCCGGAGAGGGGAATCATCTCCCGGAGGACTCTACGCCGCCATGGTCGCCTCCGGTGTGATGTGTGAGTAGTCTACCCCTGGACTATGGGTCCATAGCAGTAGCTAGATGGTTGTCTTCTCCCCATTGTGCTATCATTGTCGGATCTTGTGAGCTGCCTAACATGATCAAGATCATCTATCTGTAATTCTATATGTTGCGTTTATTGGGATCCGATGAATAGAGAATACTTGTTATGTTGATTATCAAAGTTATATCTATGTGTTGTTTATGATCTTGCATGCTCTCCGTTATTAGTAGATGCTTTGGCCAAGTTGATGCTAGTAACTCCAAGAGGGAGTATTTATGCTCGATAGTGGGTTCATGCCTCTGTGAATCTGGAGGAGTGACAAGAACCACTAAGGTTATGGATGTGCTTGTTGCCACTAGGGATAAAACATTAGTGCTATGTTCAAGGATGTAGTCACTAGTTACATTACGCGCAATACTTAATGCAATTGTCTGTTGTTAGCAACTTAATACTGGAGGGGTTCGGATGATAACTCTGAAGGTGGACTTTTTAGGCATAGATGCGGTTGGATGGCGGTCTATGTACTTTGTCGTAATGCCCAATTAAATCTCACTATACTCATCATGATATGTATGTGCATGGTCATGCTCTCTTTATTTGTCAATTGCCCAAGCTGTAATTTGTTCACCCAACATGCTGTTCGTCTTATGGGAGAGACACCTCTAGTGAACTGTGGACCCCGGTCCAATTCTCTTTACTTGAAATACAATCTACTGCAATACTTGTTCTACTGTTTTCTGCAAACAATCATCTTCCACACAATACGGTTAACTCTTTGTTACAGCAAGCCGGTGAGATTGACAACCTCACTGTTTCGTTGGGGCAAAGTACTTTGGTTGTGTTGTGCAGGTTCCACGTTGGCGCCGGAATCCCTGGTGTTGCGCCGCACTACATCTCGCCGCCATCAACCTTCAACGTGCTTCTTGACTCCTACTGGTCCGATTAAACCTTGGTTTCTTACTGAGGGAAACTTGCCGCTGTGCGCATCACACCTTCCTCTTGGGGTTCCCAACGGACGTGCCAACCACACGCATCAGTCACCTTTGGCGAATAGGCAAAGAGTGGAAGATGTTGTCTTTCCGGAGAAATCAACAACATACAATCCGTTCTCTACATATCCAACAAAAGCTACACGGAGTGTCTTGCTCCACAAGAGGACCACCATATGTTCATCAAAGAAAGTATATAGTTCCATACGAGCAATTTGATGAATGGAGAGTAAATTGTAACCAAGGGTCTCGACAAGGAGGACATTCACAAGTGAGATGTCCGGTGTTACCACCACCTTGCCAAGACCCAATACCTTAGAGCACGTGTTGTCACCATATGAAACGGTAGAGTGAGAAGGCTCGAGGTCGACAACAATATTCTTGCTTCCGGTCATATGACTTGTGGATCCACTATCAACCACCCACTTAGCGCCACCGGAAGCATAGTACTACAAGGAATCAAGTCTTGGATTTAGGTACCCATTTTTCAACGGGTCCTATCATGTTAGTAACAAGGGGTTTGGGAACCCAAATATTCCAATCAACATTGTCCTCTTTAGGAACAATAAAGCGAGCACAAATATGTCCATAGTAATAAACAAAAAGAACATGAGAGGGATTGTTAGAGCCGGCGAAACCCTTCGAGGCGGAGTTGGATACTCCATCCCTTCTTGAGCTAGCATCGCTTTCCTCATGGTTGATCTCCATGTTCTCCTTGTTCTTCTTCTTCTTGGTCCTCCTATTCCCCTTCCTCTTTGGCTTGGTAGCCACTCCTCCTTCATTACAAGAGCCCTCTTTGGCTCCATCTTTGGCTTCAATGACTCCTTCCAAGTACTTGGCTTGAACTTGGAGTCTATCAATTTTTTCCTTCAAACGATTGACTTCATCTTCATGCTCCGGGTGAGGGTGAGTGATATCAAACACTTGGACTTCCTTTACCTTGTTCACCCGGAAGTAATCCATCAAAGCTTCTTCTTGGAGAGAGCTCATCTTCATGAGTAGACGCTTGTCACTCTCCATCTTGGCAATGTCACTTTCATGAGTGCAACACACACGGTCCTTGCTCAAAGGAAAGTACTCCTTCAATGCTTCCTCTTGCATGGAATTAACCTCCATGAGTTTGGCTTCGCTCCTCTTCAAGGCGGCTATCTCTTCCTCATGATCACAACAAGTGACCTTCTCTTTGCTCATGCAGAGGCATTCCATCAAAGACTCTTCTTGCATGCTACTCAAACTCAATAGCTTGGCCTTGGTGGTCTCAAGAGTGGCAATTTCTTCTTCATGATTGCAACATGAGGTCTTCTCATTGCACAAGCGGTAATACTCATCCAAGGCTTCTTCTTGAAGAGCATTGACCTCCAAGAGAAGAGCATTGTGCTTTCTCAAGGAAGCCACTTGATCCATAAGCTCGTCATGGCAAGAGATGGGGTCCTACTCATCTTTCTCCTTGTTGATTTCCTCGAGAGAAAGCATCTTCTTCTTGAGATCACCCATCAAACCAAGAGCATGATCTCGCTGCTTGGTGAGTTGGGAGATAATAGCATTGTTGGAGTCTTCAAGGGTGATGACGCTAGCTTCAAGAGACATACGCAAATTTTGTTCCTCCTCAAGTTCTTGATTGAGAGAGGCAATCTCATTTGCCGCCTCCCTTTCAAGCCTCTCCTTCTCCTCTATAAGGTCTTGTGCTGCACCAACTTGGGCCAAGAGAGCCCCAACATGAGTCTTGGTATCCCCTTGCATGTTAGTGAGAAAAGAATTCAAAACCACAATCTCACGCTTAATGGTGAGACTAGTGGCATCATCAATGGATAAAGCATTAGTTGAAGATGAGAGTTTGGAAGGGGATTCTACCTCCGTGGATACCTTTGCCATAAGGCAATGAGCGTTGTTGGTGATGAGGTTCTCATTAGGAGAGTGCTTGTGACGGTAAAGCACACGTCCGTTGGGAACCCCAAGAGGAAGGTGTGATGCGTACAGCAGCAAGTTTTCCCTCAGTAAGAAACCAAGATTATCGAACCAGTAGGAGATGAAGGCCACGTGAAGGTTGTTGGTGGAGGAGTGTAGTGCGGCGCAACACCAGGGATTCCGGCGCCAACGTGGAACCTGCACAACACAATCAAAATACTTTGCCCCAACTTAACAGTGAGGTTGTCAATCTCACCGACTTGCTGTAAACAAAGGATTAAACGTATGGTGTGGAGAATGATGTTTGTTTGCAAAAAACAGCAGAGAATAGTGATTGCAGTAGATTGTATTTCAGATGTAAAAGAATGGACCGGGGTCCACAGTTCACTAGTGGTGTCTCTCCAATAAGATAAATAGCATGTTGGGTGAACAAATTACAGTCGGGCAATTGACATATAGAGAGGGCATAGCAATGCACATACATATCATGATGACTAATATGAGATTTACTTAGGGCATTACGACAAAGAACATAGACCGCTATCCAGCATGCATCTATGCCTAAAAAGTCCACCTTCGGGTTAGCATCCGCACCCCTTCCAGTATTAAGTTCCAAACAACAGACAATTGCATTAAGTACTGTGTGTAATGTAAACAATACAAATATCCTTAGACAAAGCATTTATGTTTTATCCCTAGTGGCAACAGCACATCCATAACATTAGAACTTTCTGTCACTGTCCCAGATTCAATGGAGGCAGGAACCCACTATCGAGCATAAATACTCCCTCTTGGAGTCACAAGTATCAACTTGGCCAGAGCCTCTACTAGCAACGGAGAGCATGCAAGATCATAAACAACACATATTTGATAGATCAATAATCAACTTGACATAGTATTCCATATTCATCGGATCCCAAAAAACACAACATGTAGCATTACAAATAGATGATCCTGATCATGATATGCAGCTCACAAGATCTAAACATGATGGCACAATAGGAGAAGACAACCATCTAGCTACTACTATGGACCAGTAGTCCAAGGATGAACTACTCACGCATCAGTCCGGAGGCGGGCATGGTGATGTAGAGCCCTCCGGTGATGATTCCCCTCTCCGGCAGGGTGCCGGAGGAGATCTTCTGAACCCCCGAGTTAGGGTTGACGGCGGCGGCGTCTCCGGAACTGTTCGGTATTTTGGCTCTCGGTACTAGGGTTTTTGGGGACGAAGGAATAAATAGGCGAAGGGGCAGCGTCGGGGAGCCGGGGGCTCCCTCCCCACGTCACGGCGCAGCGATGGGCCCCCCGCGCCGCCATATGGGGAGGGCCCCCTGCTGGCCTTCCTCGACTCCTCTTTGGTCTTCTGGAACACTCCGTGGAAAATAGGGCCGTGGGCTTTTGTTTCGTCCAATTCCGAGAATATTTGTAAAACAACTTTTCTGAAATCAAAAACAGCAGAAAACAGGAACTGGCAGTGTGGCATCTTGTTAATAGGTTAGTCCCAAAAAATGCATAAAAAAATTATAAAGTGTGAATAAAACATGTAGGTATTGTCATAAAACTATCATGGAACATAAGAAATTATAGATACGTTGGAGACGTATCAAGCATCTCCAAGCTTAGTTCCTACTCGCCCTCGAGTAGGTAAACGATAAAAAGAATAATTTCTGAAGTGACATGCTACAAACATAATCTTGATCAATACTATTGTAAAGTATATGAGATGAATGAAGTGACTCGAAGCAATGGTCTATAGTTTGCTACCAAAAAGATAATGACTAAACAACTGAAGAATATAGCAAAAACTTTTCATGAATAGTACTTTCAAGACAAGCATCAAAAAGTCTTGCATAAGAGTTAACTCATAAAGCAATAGATTATTAATAAAAGGTTTCGAAGCAACACAAAGGAAGATTTAAGTTTCAGCAATTGCTTTCAACTTCAACATGCATATCTCATGGATAATTGTCAACATAAAGTAATATAATAAGTGCAATAAGTAAGCATGTAAGAATCAATGCACACAAAGTTGACACAAGTGTTTGCTCCTAAGATAGAAAGAAGTAGGTAAACTGACTCAACATAAAGTAAAAGAAAGGCCCTTCGCAGAGGGAAGCAGGGATTAAATCATGTGCTAGAGCTTTTTAAGTTTTGAAATCATATAGAGAGCATAAAAAATAAAGTTTTGAGAGGTGTTTGTTGTTGTCAACGAATGGTAGTGGGCACTCTAACCCCCTTGTCAAACAGACTTTCAAAGAGCGGCTCCCATGAAGGACGTTATCTCTACCAGCAAGGTAGATCATCCCTCTTCTCTTTTGTTTACACATGTATTTTAGTTTTATTTATAGATGACACTCCTCCCAACCTTTGGCTTTCACAAGCCATGCATGGCTAACCGAATCCTCGGGTGCCTTCCAACATTTCACATATCATGGAGGAGTGTCTATTGCAAAATTAAGTTGCTTACTGATAAATCAGGGCAAAACATGTGAAGACAATTATTAATGAAAGTTAATTAATTGGGGCTGGGCACCCCGTTGCCAGCTCTTTTTGCAAAATTATTGGATAAGCGGATGTATATGCCACTAGTCCATTGGTGAAAGTCTTCCCAACAAGATTGAAAGATAAAACACCACATACTTCCTCATGAGCTATAAAACATTGACACAAATAAGGAGTAATAAAGTTTTGAATTGTTTAAAGGTAGCACATGAAGTATTTACTTGGAATGGCAGAAAAATACCACATAGTAGGTAGTCATGGTGGACACAAATGGCATAGGTTTTGGCTCAAGGTTTTGGATGCACGAGAAGCATTCCCTCTCAGTACAAGGCTTTGGCTAGCAAGGTTGTTTGAAGCAAACACAAGTATAAACCGGTACAGAAAAACTTACATAAGAACATATTGCAACATTATAAGACTCTACACTGTCTTCCTTGTTGCTCAAACACTTTTACCAGAAAATATCTAGACCTTAGAGAGACCAATCATGCAAACCAAATTTCAACAAGCTCTACGGTAGTTCTCCACTAATAGGTTTAAACTACATGATGCAAGAGCTTAAACATGATCTACTTGAGAGCTCAAAACAATTGCCAAGTATCAAATTATTCAAGACAATATACCAACTACCACATGAAGCAACCAAATAGCAATAAGTGCTGTGGCTTTCAACTTTCGCCGTGAACATGAAAAATAAAACGAAGAACACAAGTGTTCAAATGAAAAAGCGGAGCGTGTCTCTCTCCCACACAAGCATGTTAGGATCCGATTTATTCAGAAAACTAAAATAATAAACGAGAATAAAAGCACACGTACGCTCCAAGTAAAGCACATAAGATGTGACGGAATTAAAATATAGTTTCACTAGAGGTGACCTGATAAGTTGTTGATGAAGAAGGGGATGCCTTGGGAATCCCCAAGCTTAGATGCTTGAGTCTTCTTGAAATATGCAGGGATGAACCACGGGGGCACCCCCAAGCTTAGACTTTTCACTCTTCTTGATCATATTATATCATCCTCCTCTCTTGATCCTTGAAAACTTCCTTCACACCAAACTCAAAGCAATCTCATTAGAGGGTTAGTGCATAATCAAAAATTCACATGTTCAGCAAGGACACAATCATTCCCAACACTTCTGGACATTACCCAAGGTTACGGAAATTTAATGGAGCAAAGAAATCCACTCAAACACAGTAAAAGAGGCAATGCGAAATAAAAGGCATAATCTGTCAAAAACAGAACAGTCCGTAAAGACGAATTTTTTCTAGGCACTTGACATGCGCAGATGGAAAAGCTCCAGTTGAATGAAAGTTGTGTAAATATCTGAGGATTACTCATGAATTGTTTCAGAATTTTTAGATTTTTCTACAGAGAGAAAAGCTCAAATTCGTGACAGCTAAAAATCTGTTTCTGTGCAGAAATCCAAATCTAGTATCAACTTTCTATCAAAGACATTACTTGGCACAACAATGCAAGAAAATAAAGATACAAAGGTATTGCTACAGTAGTAACAAGCACCTTGACTCAAATATAAAACAAAAATTGCAGAAATAAAATAATGGGTTATCTCCCATAAGCGCTTTACTTTAACGCCTTTCAGCTAGGCGCAGAAAGTGAAAATCAAGTAACATCAAGAGAAGAAGCATCAACATCATAATTTGTTCTAATAATAGAATCAAAAGGCATCTTCATTCTCTTTATGGGGAAGTGTTCCATACCTTTCTTAAGAGGGAATTGATATTTAATATTTCCTTCTTTCATATCAATAATAGCACCAACGGTTCGAAGAAAGGGTCTTCCAAAAATAATAGGACAAGATGCATTGCATTCAATATCCAAAACAAAAAAATCAACGGGGACAAGGTTATTGTTAACCGTAATGTGAACATTGTCAATCCTCCCCAAAGGTTTATTTATAGAATTATCAGCAAGATTAACATCCAAATAACAATATTTCAAAGGTGGCAAGTCAAGCATATCATAGAGTTTCTTAGGCATAACAGAAATACTTGCACCTAGATCACATAAAGCATTATAATCAAAATCATTGACCTTCATTTTAATGATGGGCTCCCAACCATCTTCTAACTTCCTAGGAATAGAAGCTTCAAGTTTTAATTCCTCTTCTCTAGCTTTAATGAGAGCCTTTGTAATATGTTTTTGTAAAGGCCAAGTTTATAGCACTAGCATTAGGACTTCTAGCAAGTTTTTGCAAGAACTTAATAACTTCAGAAATATGACAATTATAAAAATCAAAACCATTATGATCTAAAGCAATGGGACCATTATTGTCCCCAACACTTTGAAAAATTTCAGCACTCTTATCACAAACAGTTTCAGGCAATTTTGCACGCTTTGCAGTAGAAGTAGAAACATTGCCAACACCAATTATTTTACCATTGATAGTAGGAGGTTTAGCAACATGTGAAGCATCAATATTACTAGTGGTGGTAATAGTCCAAACTCTAGCTATATTATTCTGTTTAGCAAGTTTTTCTTCTCTTTCCCAACTAACATGCAATTCAGCCATCATTCTAATATTGTCATTAATTCGAACTTGGATAGCATTTGCTGTAGCAAATGACTTAGTATCTTTAACTTCATTAGGCATAACTTTCAGTTTCAAAAGATCAACATCAAGAGCAAGACTATCAACCTTAGAAGCAAGAACATCAATTTTACCAAACTTTTCCTCAATGGATTTGTTAAAATCAGTTTGTGTACTAATAAATTCTTTAAGCATGACTTCAAGATCAGAGGGTACACTCCTACTATTGTTGTAAGAATTGCCGTAAGAATTACCATAACCACTACCACTATTAGAAGGATATGGCCTATAGTTGTTTTTACCAAAATTATTCCTATAAGCATTGTTGTTGAAATTATTATTTTTAATGAAGTTCACATCAGCATGCTCTTCTTGAGCAACCAATGAAGCTAAAGGAACATTATTAGGATCAACATGAGATTTACCATTAACAAGCATAGACATAATAACATCAATCTTATCACTCAAGAAAGAGGTTTCTCCAACAGAATTTACCTTCTTACCTTGTGGAGTTCTTTCAGTGTGCCATTCCGAGTAGTTGAACATCATATCATCAAGAAGCTTTGTTGCAGCACCCAAAGTGATGGACATAAAACTACCTCCAACAGCTGAATCCAATAGGTTCCTTGAAGAAAATTTTAATCCTGCATAAAAGGTTTGGATGATCATCCAAGTAGTTAGTTCATGGGTAGGACAATTCTTTACCAAAGATTTCATTCTCTCCCATGCTTGGGCAACATGTTCATTATCCAATTGCTTAAAATTCATAATGCTACTTCTCAAAGATATAATTTTAGCAGGAGGATAATATTTTCCAATGAAAGCATCTTTACATTTAGTCCATGAACTAATACTATTTTTAGGCAAAGATAGCAACCAATCTTTAGCTCTTCCTCTCAAGGAGAAAGGAAACAATTTCAGTTTTATAATATCCCCATATATATCCTTATACTTTTGCATTTCACAAAGTTCAACAAAATTATTAAAATGGGCAGCAGCATCATCAGTACTAACACCAGAAAATTGCTCTCTCATAACAAGATTTAGTAAAGCAGGTTTAATTTCATAAAATTCTATTGTAGAAGCAGGTGGAGCAATAGGAGTGCATATGAAATCATTATTATTTGTGCTAGTGAAGTCACACAACTTAGTGTTCTCAGGAGTACTCATTTTAGCAATAATAAAAATAAATAAAGCAAAACCGAATTAAATAAAGTAAAACAAGTAACTAATTTTTTGTGTTTTTGATATAAAGAAAGCAAACAAGACAGAAAATAAAATAAAGCAAGACAATAAACAAAGTAAAGAGATTGGGTGTGAGAGACTCCCCTTGCAGCGTGTCTTGACCTCCCCGGCAACGGCGCCAGAAAAGTAGCTGCTAGTGACGGTAAAGCACACGTCTGTTGGGAACCCCAAGAGGAAGGTATGATGAGTACAGCAACGAGTTTTCCCTCAGTAAGAAACCAAGGTTATCGGACCAGTAGGAGATGAAGATCATGTGAAGGTTGTTGGTGAAGGAGTATAGTGCGACACAACACCAGGGATTCAGGTGCCAACGTGGAACCTGCACAACACAATCAAACTACTTTGCCCCAACTTAATAGTGAGGCTGTCAATCTCACCGGCTTGCTGAAAACAATGGATTAAACGTATGGTGTGGAAAATGATGTTTGCTTGCAGAAAACAAAAGAGAACAATGATTGCAGTAGGTTGTATTTCAGATGTAAAAGAATGGACCGGGGTCCACAGTTCACTAGTGGTGTCTCTCCAATAAGATAAATAACATGTTGGGTAAACAAATTACAGTTGGGCAATTGACAAATAGAGAGGGCATAACAATGCACATACATATCATGATGACTACTATGAGATTTACTTACGGCATTACGACAAAGAACATAGACCGCCATCCAGCATGCATCTATGCCTAAAAAGTCCACCTTCAGGTTAGCATCCGCTGACAAGGGATTAACTTGTCAATGCCTACGAGTTGTAGACTAGGGTTTAGTTAGAAGTAGAGGGCAAGTAGATCTCGAAGGTTTCAGCCGAAAAGTACTCGACGATATGAAAACTAGGGTTTGTGAGACAATGAATCGATGCTTTCTTTGTCCCTCGACTCCCCCTTATATAGGAGGTGGAGCCGAGGGATTCATGATGTACAAGTTACAGAGTCCGGGAAGGTTTCTAACTCCTCCCGTAATATTACAAGTGTTTTCTCCTAATACAACTCTAGCTTTCCTTAACTAACAAGTTGGGCTTCCGAATTCTTCTTATCCTTCGGGTCGTGGGCCTTCAGTAAACCCCGGGTACCATCTTTGGCAGGCCCATTGGGGATGCCTATGTCAGTAGCCCCCGAGATTTTGCTTGAATCGTAGAATCAGGGAAAATCTCCACCTTTATATTTATTCGATGATTCTGAACTTTACCGCATATCTTTGCATACGAATTTCTATATTGTACAGGGATAATGGTAGTTGGGGCTAGTTCATCTGACGGATCAGGTACTAGTTAGCTGCTCTAGTGGCAATCCGCAAAAACCTACTTCAAGATCACGTCCCTGGACATGATCTCGGGATACTGGTGTAAACTTCGACAGGCGCCGCTTAAGGTCTTACCATTCTGTCGAGTCACAGTCATATTTATCGGGTACCTAACGCGTTCGTTAGGATTTTTCTTCGTATCTGTTGATACGGAAAAAAGTAGCAAACCGACGTCAGAGACGGCGCCACGCCACACAGAACGGATCTGGGGTCTTACCTTCGCAAAGTTTTGCGGCATTCAGAAATTGTTCGCAACTTTGGCGTTCTGAGAATATATTGTCGAGTGATTTTTCGGTTGTTGGAATAGCACATTTTATTGAGTCAACGGATGACTTATATTGCTCTCCCGATGGGAGTATATGTAGAGTTATTTATATAACTCGAAATATGCTCACTTTTTCTTCTTCTTTTTCTCTCTCTTTTTTATAATTTCATCGGGCATGCGAACAGTGTTCCCGATGGGAGTATCCCCCGAGGCTACAGCCAAGGACTTGTGCTTGGGTGTAGGCTCCACGCCTTATGTCGCTATATTTTTGACCTATCGCATAGTTTTTCAAATCTCTCGGGTGCGCGAACAGCGCTCCCGATGGGAGTAGCCCCAGAGGCTATGAGCAAATACTTGTATTTGATCATACGCTCTCGCCATTTCTATTTTGTCTTTCTCGAATTTTTCATTTTTCCAAAGTAGCCTCCGAGCATTTGATCAAAAACTTGTATTTGATCAAAGGCTCTCAAAATAATCCATAATCTTCTGCTGTCGCCTTTTTTATGAAGTTGTTGAGTCGAAATTTTCTCTTGCTGAGGTGACATCACTGCTGACGATAGCCACGACCGTTGTTCCTGAAAATGCGAGAAGTTCTCTCCCACTGCCTTGCGGGCCCAAATTACGCATCGTATTGACACGTCGTGCAAGTGGGGGACACACGTCCTCCGCTTTTTCTGGCGCACGTACTGTAGCTCATGTGCTTTCTCGTCTGTATGAAATTACTTTTTACCCCTTGTCCATGTGTACACCATCTGTGCCGCAATCTCTCAATCCAACGGCGCGTCGATTCACCGCACCTCTATATAAAGGTATCGTCTTCCTCCTCTAGTCCTTTCGCTCGAGCCGCACCTCTGCTTCTCCTCTGCCAAATCCTCCATTGCTCCCATTGCTTCAAACGCTCAACCACACTCACGCCCTTCGCCGCCAAGCTCATTGATGCCGCCTCGCATCCGTTTGACTAGGCACAGCACTCCGGAGTCGAAGATGGCGACGGCGGATCTTGGAAGCGCCGAGTGGGAAAGATCCAGGATCTCTGCCCAAGACATCAACCTTCTGAAGAAGATGGGGTTCAGCAAGAAGGAGAACTCGCTCCGCTTCCCCAAGGAGGAGAGCTATCCAAGGCCTCCAATCGAGTATCGAGTCAGTTTCGTTGACCACCTCATCCGAGGTCTTTCTCCCCCAATTCACGATTTTCTTCAGGGTCTTTTGTTTGTCTATGGGCTTCAACTGCATCAGTTGACGCCCAATTCCATTCTCCACGTGTCGATTTTTATCACATTGTGTGAGTGCTTCCTCGGGGTCCAACCTAATTGGGCTCTGTGGAAGTGTATCTTCTGCCTCCGCCGTAATGGCTCCCACAACGTCGCCTACAATATTGGCGGCGTTGTTATCTGTGTTCGTTCTGACGTCGAATATTTCGACGTCAAATTCCCCGACTCTGTCCAAGGTTGGCGGAAGAAATGGCTGTATATCCACGAAGAAAGCTCCAATCCAGTGGAGGACAACATCGCCCCTTTTGATGGAGAAGCCAAAATCCTTTGCCGCCGTTCCTGGGATGCTGAAGCTACCGAAGCTGAGAAGTTGGCGACAGAAGCGCTGATGACTCGCATCCACGAGCTACAGAACACTCGCGGCAAGGAACTTTCGGGTATTGAGATTACTGCCTATTTCCTTAGGATTAGAGTGCGGCCTCTCCAGGCTCGCAAAAATCCCCTCTGGAAGTATGCTGGTGAAGAAGATGTTGACAGGCTATCAAAAGACCTTCCTTTGAAGGATTTTGAAAATCTTATCCGCAAAATCTCATCGCTCAACAAGAAGGATCCACTTCCATCCTCTTGCCGCATTACGCCATATAGTGGCGCCAATCCCCTCCCCGAGGTAATTTTTCCTCTTAGTTGCTATATTGTCTCCTCGAGTTTTTCTATTTTATCGACTACTGTCTTGCTAGATTTTTTTGCATAACTCCTTTTTTATCGACACTCTTTCTTTTTCTCAGAACCACCCCGTTCTCGCTTCTCTTCCTCCTCTTCCTGAGGGTGGAGAAATTGAAGACCGTACCGTTGTCGATGATGACAACCAAGGTACCTCGCGCCCTGAAAGTGAAGTCGCGGGTTCTCACAAATCCGCGGCTTCTTCTGAAAAAGACGCTGAGTCTGAGGCCACTGCCTCGACACACTCCCTCCCTCCTGCTGTTTCCCCAAGGAACAAGAGGAAGAGGGATGAAGTCGAAGATTCCGGCACCTCCAAAGCCGAAGAAGCTGGTCCTTCAGATAGGAAGGCAGCTTTCAATCCATACGATGATGCCCTCGTCAGCTCGTAAGTTACCCCTTGCTTCTTACTGTTTTGCTCTTGACGTTTTTTTGTCTATCTTGCTTCTTATACTGTTGCCATTTTACTGCAGTGGTGACGAGGAAGAAGCGCAAGCTATTGACGCGACTGCTCGAACGAGTACGTCGCATACGTTAGTTGTTTCTGAAGTGCAAGTTGAAGGAGAAGAATCTTCGCCTCCTCAACAAAACAACGAACAGCCTACTCCTCCTGCTAGCCCCCATGTCTGTCGTCGTGGCGAACGAGCAAATGCCATGGGATGGCTTAAGTTGGGGCCGAATGGGCGCTAGAGGATTCGGGGGAGGGTTTGCGACTAGATGGGACGAACTTCCGGATGCTTTCCTCAAGAACTCAGCCAAAGGCCGGTATGCAAGAAGAGAGACAAGAGGAAGAACTCTTTACTAGATCGCTAGCTTCATTGATCTCAACATGGTTACAGGTTCTTGGATACAAGGTCTATCGTCTAATCTCCTCTATCAACCCGCGCCCGTATGAGGCTGTGCCCCCTCTCCTTATATAGGGGAGAGGGTGGCTTACAGAGCAAGAAACCCTAATGGCATCTTTGACTGGATAAAATACTTTACAAAGCTACTTTAATCATGGATGATGCCGGGGTCTTCTTTAATCAGGGACGCTGACGTCCTCCGGCTTCTTTCAGTGTCACCTCTCTCTTTGGCGCCAGGGCTCTGATTAAAGCCTCTTTGCTTAGCTCATCCTTGTCTTGTAGCTCTGAAGAGAATCTTTGACCAGTCCTGCCGACAGACCCTTCTTTCCGGTATCTTCTTTTATCCGATTCCGGTATACCCCTCTTGGGGATACCGTCTTAGCTTCACTTAGCCAAATTCTTGTCTTTGTGTTCCGGTAAGAATATTAAACCGGTATCTTGATGGCTCAAACCATCCGGTTTGGCATGCCTTTGGCATACCGGGAGTCATCCCCCCAACATTAGTCCCCGAAGCTGGTATAGTCTGTCGGATTCTATCCTACAGACCATGCCAGGTTCTCACGTTTTTAGGATACTGTTTTAATTTTTCCGGCGTTGAGTTTGGATCCGGCATCTTGCCCGAACTTTTCTTTTCTCTCTTTGCAAGGTATCCTCCGGCATCTTTGCACGGATTTTTCTTTTCTCTCTTTACAAGGTATCCTCCGGCATCTTTGCACGGACTTTTCTTTTCTCTCTTTACAAGGTGTCTTCCGGCATCTTTCTTCTCCGGCATCTTCCGCATTTACTCTTTCCTCGGCGAAGTCGAGAATATCTCGGGCCCCGCGCCTGTCAGTGACATGCGCACTGTTAACTGGCGTGCCAGTGTCAGATGTCACTTCGCTTCGACTCCCGCGCGCGCATTAAACGCACCACTGCGGATCCAACTAGCCACTTCGGATCTGTGTGTGCCTCCGTGTGTCTTCTTATTTTTTCGCGTGTACCTCCTCGCCACGTGGCGGCCCGTGGTGCGAACCGTCGCGGCCCACAGAGCGAACCGCCGCGGCCCGGCGGTTTTCGGCCCACCTTCTCCCTTCTATTTAAGTTGGAATCGTCGCCTCTTCTTCCTCTTCTCGCATTCCCCATTCTTCGCGCACAGTGCTCCTCGCTCTCTGCGCCTCCGCCGTTCTTCTTCCGCCGTCGTCCGCTCGAGCTCTGCTGTCCGGCGAACTCACACCGCATCTCCACCGGATCTCGCCGTGCGGAAATCTTTTGCCGCGCCTCCGTTGCGACCGCCGCATTCTCGCTTCTTCGCGCCCCTCACCGCTTCGCCGTCGACGGTGCTCGCCGGCGACCGCAGGCCCGTTGCTTCGCCGCTGAACACTTCCCCAGCGACCGCGCCGCCTCAGGTTAGTTCCAATCTCACTTTGCTTGCCCTTAGCTTGTTTTCTAGATCTTGGGTCGACAGTGTTTTTATTTCCTCTTTTTCTTTGATTTTCTTCTTACTCGTAGATCTTCGCGCGGGGTTCAACTGTGGGATTTCTGTTTTTTCGCCTCCAAACCAATGTCTAGCGAGGAATCTTCCTCTGCTTCTTCTTCTGCTTCCTCCTCCGGTAGCCGGCGTAGACAATCTTCCGGTAGATCTACGGCTTCAGATCCGATGGATACCGATTCCGGCAGCCAGCAAGAATCCGGTAGCCTCCAAGAATCCGGCAGCCACCAAGAATCCGGTAGCTCTAGCCAATCTTCCGGCGTAGAGCCTTCCCCTATCACTCGTGGAGCCTGGATGGGCTCTAATGTTACCAAATACGAGATCGATTGGCTATACCGGTCCCGCAGGATTCCGGAAGGAGTAACCTGCCGGCTTCCCGGTGACGAGATCGAACCGGTGCTCCAGCCCGGTGAACACGTTGTTTTCCTCGCTCACTTTGAGCGCGGCTTCGGCCTTCCTGCATCGCCTTTTTCCCGGGAGTTCCTAGATTTCTATGAACTTCAACCTCACCACCTCCCTAGCAACGCCATTTTTTATCTTTCCTATTTTGCCACCTTCATGGATGCCTATATTGGCATTCGTCCCTCTCGTGAGACGTTTTCCCGCTTCTTTGCTCTGCGGATTAATTCCGTTCAGGGCAAGGAAATTCCTAAGCCCAAACCGCCCGTGCAGTGCGGGTCTTGCATCGTCGGCTCCCGCCAAGGGAGCACTTTCTTCAAATTCACTGGCCTCGAGTCCTGCCGCACTTGGCAAGGGACCTTCTTCTACATGAAGAACAACGGCCCCGCGAATCTCATTGATCTGCCGCCCTTCAACGCGGCGCCGCCCAGCAGAGCCAATTGGAGCTACAACCCGAAGACGGATCACATCGAAACTAACCGGGTGGTGCGCTTCATGGCAACTTTGAAGAAGGAGACTAACATCTGCTCGGATGATATCATCCGCACTTTTATCTCGCGCCGGGTGCTTCCTCTCAAGCGCCGGCAGCATAGGATGAGCGAGATGTATGGTCCTGGCGATCCCACCAAGATCACCGGCCGTCCTCTTAGCAAGAAGGACGTCGTCCGCAAGGCTAGGCAGATCTGCCAAACTGCTATGCCGTTTGACTGGGAATGGGGCCTCCTTCCCCTCAGCACTACTAACCCTCCGACCCAAGAAGTAAGAGATTACGCAATTAGGGTCGGTTTGCCGGTAACTTTTTGCTCTTGTTAATCTTCTTTTTTCTTGTTTCAGGCCAAGGACCGCTTCCCCACCATTCACGCAGAGCGGCGTGGGATCTGAGTGAAGCGCGCGCTTGATTCCGTCGACCCGGATCCTTACATCCGTTGGAAGGATCTGAAGATGGGCAAGACCCCAGCTTCGCGCCTTGGCAGATCTCCGCCGAAGCCAACCGGGTCCTCCGATGACCTGACCTTGCTGGAGGTACCTTTCTTTTCCGGTTTCTTCTGCTTCTCTCATTATTATTCTTTTGCAGATCTTTTCTTAACTGTTTTGAACTCGTAGATCCACGAGCACGCGCCGCCCCTGCGGGCCGAGGCCGGTCATGAGTTTGTGGACAAGCTCATGGCCCAGGGCCAGAAGAACAAGGTGCCGGCATCTGGTGCCGGTTCCAGCCAGGCTCCTCCCTCTAAGCGCTTCCGGACGGAGCCCTTGGGGGAGAAGGAAGTGGGCATGCGGCGCTATGGGCGCAAGCAGATGCCGACCGCCTTCGGGTAAGTTTCTTGTTTTCTTGCTTGCCTCTTTTTGCCAAGTTCTTTTTCCGGTTTCTTTTTCCCAACTGTTTTTCTTTCTTTTTCTCAGCCCTGCGCTCAAGCTTGGCTCAAGGCCAGTGGGCTCTGAAGGTTCCGCAAGGACCTCAACCCCTCCTCCTCGCTCAAGCCCGGCACCATCTGGTGCCGGCAACACTTCTGCCTCCCCTCTGGGGGCACAACAAGTTCGGGGCGTGCGGCCCCTACACCGCCAGAACACCGCACGAAGGAGGATTCTTTCTTCCCTCCAGAGAACCAGGATACCGGCGCCAGCAACATCGGTGCCAAGGAAGAAGCTGCCGGGCGGGCAGAACCTTTGGTTCCTCCCGTCCTTGAAAAGAAGACAACTTCCACGCCGGAAACTTCCGTGCCGGAAAGTTCCAACTTGGGTGGTGCTCCTAGCGCACCCCCTTCTCCAAGAACCGCTCCAACGCCACCGCAGGATGCGCCTCGCACCAAGCCCGCCGGGGCTGCTCCCACTGCGCCGCCGCCCAAGCTCTGCAAGCTTATCAAGGGGAAGGCGACGGCCTCCAAGGCCCCCTCTGACGGTCAGAAGTCTCTGGTGCTGCACGTCTCCAAGGCTGCTAGCGCTGCCAGCGAGAAGGCCACCGGCTTGCTCGGCCGCATTACTGAGTTCCGGCGCGGGGGCTGGGAGCTGGGGCATCTGCTACCCTATGCCCAGAAGTGGAATGCCGCGGATGTGACCCCGGCGACCCGCGGCGTGGGCAAGGACAGGCAGCCGGCGCCAGATCCCGCTGGGGACCGATGTTCCGAGGAGCATTTCATGCGGCTCCGCCGAGCCGTGAAGGAGCTTGACAATGCGTGGTTTGACTCCACGAACAATCTGAGGGTAAGTTTCCAGCAACTCTTTTCAACTTTCGCCGGTTTCCTTACTTCCGGATTTTTTCCATCTTTTCCTTAACTTCATGCCGGTTTCTCTTTTTCTATTGAATCTTGTCTATCTTCCCAGTCCCCGAGTTTTGTGGTGAGAGCGCAGCTCTTAGCACAAAACTTAACTTAAAAAACTTAGCGCGAAACCGGCATTGCCAGTCCCCGAGTTTGGGGTTAAGAACCTTGTTCTTAGCGCAAAACTTAGCTTAAAAAACGCGCGAAACTAGCACTGCCAGTCCCCGAGTTTCGGGTTAAGAACCTGGTTCTTAGCGCAAAACTTAGCTTAAAAACGCGTGAAACTAGCACTGCCAGTCCCCGAGTTTCGGGTTAAGAACCTTGTTCTTAGCGCTAAAGTTTAGCTAACCTCTTTTTCTTGAACAGCTCACGGCTGACGCTCGGAAGGTCCTCTTTGAGGAGCTTCTATGGGAGCACCGGGACCTTGCTGAGGCACATGATAAGTGCCAAGGTGAGTTTTTGTACCATCGGCATCTTTTTACCGGAAACCTTTCCTCCTCCTAACACTTATGATTTTTGTTTAACAGTGATCACGGAAGCTTCCATCGAAGCCCTGAAGGAGCAGCTCGCCGCCGCCCAACGTATGACTTTCCTGTTTTCTGGTTGGCTTACTTTTCTTTTCATTTTAACAGTACAACTTTGTTAACATCTTCTTTTCCGGGTTTCAGGGGAGAAGGACCAGCTCATCCGGCAGCATCAGGAGGAGCTGAGCACCCAAAAGACCAGCTACCAGGAGCTCAAGTCCCAGTTCATCCAGCTGGGTCTTGACCATGCTAAGGCTCTGAAAGCTGCTGAAGCTGACGCAGCGGCCAAGATGCATGAGGCTCTTGAGGATGCCGGCAATTCCAACATGGTGTTGCAGGCTGAGCTGGAGGAGCTGGCTAAGGTGCGGAAAGCTGCCGAGGAGAAGGCCACGCGGCTCGAGGCGGAACAGAAGGAGTACGACCGGCTGGTCATGCAAACTGATGCACATGCCTACCGTAAGTTTCTTCCTTTTCCCTTTTCCGATTTCTGCTTATAAGCTTTTTTTTCCGATTGCATTTTCTTCCCGTTATCTTTCCTTCCGGTTACATTTTCTTCCGGAAGCCTTTTCTTAGCCTCTTTCTTTCTTTGCGCAGGCCTCTTCCCAGACTCTCAGAGGTTCGCCATCAAGAGGGTTGAGGAGCATCGTGCTGGCCAGGCCCAGGAGAATCTTGGCGTGCCGTGGACCCCTATGACCATCTGGTTGCACTGAACGCGCGGGTGTCTCACATGCGCGCCATTGATCGTAACCTCTCTGACATTCCTGATGTAGCTACCCAGCTCTTCAGGACTCTGTGGCCTGGCGAGGTGGTGCCGGATACCTTCTCGCTGATCAGCGACCGCCTCAAGGGTGCTGGCAGGAGGATCCGTGAGTGGCAGTGCTCCGCTGCCCGCGCTGGAGCAGACTCTGCACTCCGCGTCGCCTGTTCGTGGTATCCGGAGCTGAACTTGGACGCCCTCACCGGAGTGCGCAAAGGCGCGGAAACCGATTTGGACCCGATCCTCACCGCTAAGCGGCAGGATCGCGCGTACCACATCGCGGAGTACGCCGATATGCGCACCTTCATCCCTCCCCCTCCTGACGTCCAAGACTATCTCGACGAGGAGGAGGATGAAGCCGAGGAGGAGCCTCTGGGCGATGCTGGTGCTGGCGATGCTCCTCCAGAAGCCCCCGCTGCCTGATCCCCTACTGTTCAATGTTTGCCTGTGAAATATCTGGTTGTCCTGTTTGACTCAAAACAATGCCTCGTTAAATTCTACCCGGGTATGCCGGGGTTTATGATGTAAAACTCTAAGTTTGCTTTTGGTTGCTGCACAACATTTTATGCCGGTAAGTTATACCGGTAGTTAATTATCTTAAGTTTGCCTTAGCATATTTGCTCATGGTTTTGATTTTATCCCGCACTCGCAAAGATTTCCAAATTGTTTCCGCATCCAATTCGATGCACACTTGGTTCTTTTGCCTTGGCTCGCCTGCCTTCTCTGGGCGTTCTTTGGCATATGAGCACAAGGTTCTTTCACCAAACAAGCATTTTCTTGAACTTAGAAATAACTTCGAAATTTTGCAAAAAACCGGTTTGACCGGGGTTAGCTAAATTTTCCGGATTGTTTGTTCCCACTCTCTCTTTTCGCAGTTCGCGTGCTTAGTTGCTACCGGTTTATCTTGCTTGCCATGAAGCCGGTTTGCGGACAGCAGCAGAGTCGAAGACTCCGGTAGGTTTAGCACGCTACTAAACCGGAAAGAAAAAATGTTCACCAAGCAACCGGTGAACTGAAAAAATAAACATGTTGCATGCAAGTTAGGTTGGGGTAGTCCCCGAGATTCATTCGAGATTCTGACATCTTTTTATTCATAGCATATAAGGTACAAAAAGGAACTTCTTACTCCACAACTTCAAGAGTAGAAAGGACGCAACAGAGCTACGTTCCATGGACACTTGCTCTCCTCTCCGGATTTGTCCGCCTTTCCTTTTTTCCACTCCTGTGCATCGATCAAGTAATAGGAGTCATTGTGAAGAGCTTTGCTCACAATGAAGGGACCTTCCCATGGTGGTGAGAGCTTATGCCGGCCTTCAGTGCGCTGCACTAGGCGTAGCACCAGATCTCCTTCCCGGAAGACTCTCGGGTTAACCTTCCGGCTATGATAGCGTCTGAGGTTTTGCTGGTAAATGGCTGTTCTTGCCAAAGCCAACTCTCTTGCTTCTTCTAGCAAGTCCACATCATTTTCTCTGGCCTCTTTGACCTCTTGCTCAGTATAGAGTTGTACCCTTGGTGAATCATGAATGATGTCGGTTGGTATGACCGCTTCTGCTCCATATACCATGAAGAATGGAGTGTATCCGGTGGACCAGTTTGGAGTTGTTCTTATGCTCCATAACACCGATGGTAGCTCATCAAGCCAACACCCCGGTGACTTTTCTACCGCTTCAATGAGCCTTGGTTTGATACCGGAAAGTACCAAAGCATTCATTCTTTCCACTTGGCCATTGCCATGTGGGTGTGCCACTGAGCACAAATCCAACCGGATGTTGTTGTCCTCACAAAACCTTTTGAACTCACCTTGAGCAAAGTTGGTTCCATTGTCAGTGATGATGCTATGCGGGTATCCATACCGCAAAATGACATCCTTTAAGAACTTCACAGCTGTGTGCCCATCACACTTTGCAATGGGTTTCACTTCTAGCCATTTGGTGAATTTATCCACCATAACCAAGATGTGAGTCATGCTGCTCCTTGCAGTTTTGAATGGGCCAACCATATCAAGGCACTAAACAGCAAACGGCCATGTTAGCGGTATTGTTTTTAAACCGGATGCTGGGGTATGATTTTGCTTGGCGTACCTCTGGCACCCGTTGCATTTTCTTACCAAATCCTCAGCGTTTTCCAAAGCAGTGGGCCAATAGAACCCATGCCGGAACACTTTTGCTACCAGTGCCCTTGATGAAGCATGATGCCCACATTCTCCTTGATGAATCTCCTCGAGCATTTCTTTTCCTTCTTCCGGTTCCACACATCTTTGAAGGACACCGGTAACGCTTCTCTTGTACACCTCACCATTGATGAATGTGTATGCCTTGGACCTTCTCTGGATTCTTCTTGATTCATTTTCGTCATCCGGCAAAATGCCGTTGATCAGGAATTCCTTAATAGGTTTAACCCACGACGGTGTCTCTCGAACCAAAAACACCAGTGCATCTATCTCCATGCTATCCACTAGCATTGTTTCTTCCGGTACGGCTGCTGCAGTCCCTGAGCTTGCCGGTGCAGTCCCCGAGTTTACCGGTGCAGTCCCCGGGTTTCCTTCATCGATGTCCATGGGTACCACATGCGATTCCGGTACGAAAATTGATTCTGATTCCGGGCTTGGTTTGATTGATGGTGCTCTTAAGTGTTCCAAGGCTATTCCGGGAGGAATTTCCTGCCTAGATGAGCCCAGCTTGGACAAAGCATCCGCGGCTTCGTTTTCTGCCCATGGCACATGGTGAAACTCACAGCCCTCAAAGAAGCCGGCAATCTTTTGCACGTGAAACCGGTACAAAGCCATGTTAGAGTCCTTTGCGTCCCAATCTCCGGAACACTGCTGCACCACAAGATCTGAATCTCCATAGCAAATGATCCGGTGCGCACCGATTTCCTTTGCGACCTTTAACCCATGGATCAAGGCCTCATATTCAGCGACATTGTTCGATGCCCTGAAATGCACTTGCAAGACATACCGGAGATGATCTCCTTTTGGTGAGGTAAGCACCACACCAGCACCTAGACCCTCTTTGAGTTTGGATCCGTCAAAGTGCATTTTCCAGTACTCTATTCTCTGATCTGGCGGTTTGTATTGCATTTCTGCCCAATCAACGAGGAAATCAGCCAAAGCTTGTGACTTTATGGCATCTCTCCTTTCATACACATGCACATATGGTGATATCTGGATTGCCCATCTTGCAATCCTACCGCTAGCATCTTTGTTGCACATGATATCGGAGATTGGTGCTTCACTTACCACTTTCATGGGGTGTTCTTCAAAATAATGCTTAAGCTTTGTGGCGGCCATGTACACACCATAGGTCATCTTTTGGAAATGAGGGTAGTTTTGTTTTGAGAGGGAGAGCACCTCTCTCAGGTAGTATACCGGCCTCTGGACGGTTTTTCCTTCCTCTTCTCTTTCAACCACAACCACTACGCTCACAACCCGGTTTGTTGCTGCTATATACAATAGCATAGGCTCCCTTTCTAGAGGTGAAGCCAGTATAGGCGCTGTAGCCAACATGGTTTTTAGCTCTTTAAACGCTGCGTCTGCCTGAGGGGTCCAGACGAACGTGTCGGATTTCTTCATGAGAGCATAGAGTGGCAGAGCTTTTTCTCCCAACCTCCTTATGAACCGGCTTAGCGATGCCAAGCTACCGGTAAACTTTTGCACGTCTTTTAGATCGCGCGGTATTGTCATTCTTTCGATTGCCCGGATTTTTACCGGATTTACTTCAATGCCCCGGCTTGATACGAGAAAGCCAAGCAACTTGTCGGCTGGGACACCGAAGGTACACTTTGCCGGATTGAGCTTCATCCGGAACCTTCTTAAGTTATCAAATGTTTGCCGGAGGTCATCGATTAAGGTTTCTTTCACCTTCGTTTTTACCACAACATCGTCCATATAGACTTGCACGTTCTTTCCGATTTGATCAAATAAGCATTTTTGCATACAGCGCTGGTACGTTGCACCAGCGTTGCGCAAACCGAAAGGCATAGTGACATAGCAATAAGCCCCGTGCGGGGTAATGAACGCAGTTTTTATTTGATCTTCCTTTTTCAAGGGGATTTGGTGGAAATCGGAATAAGCATCCAAAAAAGACAACAGCTCACATCCTGCAGTGGAATCAATCACTTGATCTATCCGAGGTAAAGGGAAAGGGTCCTTTGGGCAAGCTTTGTTCAAGTTGGTGTAGTCGATGCACATGCGCCACACCTTTGGAGCTTTTGCTTCCATGTTCTCTTCTTTCTTCTTCTCGACCAGCACCGGATTGGCTAGCCATTCAGTGTGCAGTACTTCCACAATGAAACCGGCAACCAGCAACTTTGTCACCTCTTCTCCAATGATCTTTCTCCCATCTTCAGCAAACCGGCGTAGCGGCTGCCTTACCGGCTTTGCATCTTTCCGGACATTTAATGAGTGCTCAGCCAGCTCCCTCGGAACTCCTACCAAGTCATCAGTAGACCAGGCAAAGATATTCCGATTCTCACGGAGGAAGCCGACGCGCGCGCTTTCCTATGCCTCATTCATACCGGCACCGATACGAACGGTGCGCTCAGGGTAAGCTGGATCCAGTACAATGTCCTTTGTCTCTTTCGTTGGCTTGAACGCCGGTGTGCCCAGGTTTGCACTCATTGCCGCTAAGCTCAGCTGTGAGGACTGAGCCAGCGCAACCGCAGTTTGCATCCTCCTCTTTTCTTCAGCGATCACCAGCGACTCTGCCAGGTTTGATCCGGCTGAAGCTGTTTCCAGCGAGACTTTATAATTTCCCACCACAGTCAAGGGTCCACGAGGTGCCGGCATCTTCATCTTGAGATATGCCGTATGAGTTGAGGCCATGAAAGCAGCCAACGCTGGCCTCCCCAGCAAAGCATGGTAAGGACTATCTAAGTCCACCACCTCAAACTCAAGGTTCTCAACCCGGCAATTGTCACGTCCTCCAAACGACACATCCACCCGGACTTTTCCAACCGGTGCGCAGGACAGTCCCGGAACGATCCCATGGAACGTTGTGCACGTTGGCTGAAGCATGTTTTCTGCTATGCCCAGCATGTTCATGGTGTGCCGGTACATGATGTTTATGCTGCTCCCATTGTCTATCAGCACCTTGCTGAATTTGACTCGAGCATTTGGCCCTTGCATGATTGGGTCCAAGACGAGAGCATAGCCACCCGGGTTAGGCATGATCTTAGGGTGATCCTTGAATGACCACGAGATCTCTTGATCAGACCACAACATGTACTTTGGTACTGCCGGCATCACCGCGTTCACTTCCATAGAATGGCGATATAGGCTCTGTCTGTCGGTTGGCTCAGTTACGAACACAACGCAGCACATGTCTGGATCTTTGTAAACATTCCGGCCCAAAGGTGCCGGTGGAGGTGGTTGGTCATTGCCTTCCATCACCTGGTTAACTTGCTGGTACTGCTGCCGGTTTGGCTGCACGGGTAAGGCGTTTGCCCCGGTAAGCGGTGGTGGTGGTGGTAGCTGTTGTTGCCGCGGCATGTCTTGTGGTGGTTGTGCATCTTTTACCGTTCCCTTTTGCATCAAGTACTTCATCCAGGTACAATCCTTCGTCAGATGGTTTGACGGGTGTGCCGGATTCGGTGTGTGCCACCGGCAGGGTTGGTCCATGGCAGCTTCCATGGTGTACTTTGCGTGCTCTTGCCAGTTCTTTTTCTGAACCCAAGGCTTCTTTTCTACCCACTGTTTTTTAGGACCCGCCCATGGCTGCGATCCGGTTCTCTGCCTCTGACTGCCGCTGGCCTCAGAGTTTTCTTGCACTGCAGCAACTTGCTGCGGACCGTACCTTCGATCCAGAAAATCTTCCCTTCTTTTGTTGTTCCGGTTATCCCGGTGTTGCTCTTGGCGCTGCTGTTCCGGCTCGAGCTGCATCGCCGGCTGCGTTGGGTCTCCCAACGCATAGCTATCCGCCACACGTATCATCTCTGCCAACGTTGTCGGCATGTTCCGCTGCAGCTTTTGCCACAACGGCGAACCTCTCCTGCACCCACTGCTAAACCAAGCAATGGCTTGTGCCTCGATTACCCCTTCACAGGAGTTCCTTGTAGTGTTCCACCGGGCCAGATAATCCCGGTCTGTTTCGTTCTGGCGCTGTATGCACAGAGCGAGCTGCTGCGGCCTGTTTGGCCTCTGATAGGTGCTGCTGAAATTGCTCACGAAAGCTTCCTCAAAATCCAGCCAGCCATTTATGCTTCCTGCCGGCAAGTTGTTTAGCCAGATCCTTGCCGGCCCAACCAAAAACGATGGTATGATTCTCACGGCCCATCGCCAATTTCCTCCTCCTGCTACGGTTCCTCCGCCGCCCGCGACGTATACCGCGGTCACGTAATCCGCGAGCCAATCTTCCGGCTTCGTAGTGCCATCATATGTTTTTGTGTCACGAGGCAACATAAAGTTGCGAACTGGTGGCTTTTCTTTCATGATCCTTGGACCAAAACACTTTGGGCCCGGGGGACCTTCTTCCTCGATCATTTCTGACAAGTATACTCTATCCAGACGGTGCCTCGCATCCCGTTCCGGTAAGTATCTTTCTCCCAAGCGTTCTCCCAATGGGTTCCGGTATGCTGCCGGTCTTGCGGAATCAGCCTCATCGTAACATTCCGGTACCGTGGCCCTTGCCTGCCGGTACCTTGGGGGATCTATTTCCTCCTCATCATACGCCGCCCTCGCAGCTCGATAATTTTGCCCGGTTTCTTGTCTACCAGCATGATTGTTTCCGGCATAGCCCTCTTTGGCGTAGCCTCTGTTTGCCCCTTGGCCTTTTCTACCGGCATCATATTGCCCAGCTTGTTGCTTTCCGGCAAGAACCGGATCATACACAGTCATCTGCTGCGCATTCACTTCTTTTTCTCTTCTTCTGTCCGGATGGGGGGACGAAGCCTGCCCATGGGACTTGCTACCGGCATTCCTTGTTGAACGCGGGGATTTTGAAGCCACAGCCTTGTTTAGCCTATCAAGCTGTTCAGCATTTTGCTGCTCGATAGTTTCAAGAAGTTCCCGGACACGCTCTTGTTGTTTTGCCAGAGCGTCCCCGGAAAGCGAGTCACACAGCGCTACAGCAGCTTTGGCAGCTTTTATTGTTTTATCCGGGCTACTGTACTTAGGTTTCTCTACAATGCTCACAGATGCAGATGTGCTCTTGCCGGCAGCAATTTCTTTGCGCAGATCTTGATCTAGATTGCGAGCCTTAAGCCGGTTTTCCGGTATCCTAGCAGCATGAGCGCTAAGAGAAGCAAAGCCATGGGCAGCGTTGTACTCACGTAGGGTTAGGTTCAGCTCGCGCTGCGCCCTGGCGATGTCCTTGCCGCTCTCGAGCATCTTCTGGCGCTGCGCTTCCAGCTCCGCCTGAGCCGCTGCCGGGTCAATGTTCTGCGCGATGGGGGTGGCGAGGACGTTCATCGCCGCTTGGAGCGGAGTTTCCGGTGGCGTGGATGATGCTCCCGCTGCGCCTACGCCTCGTTCCAGCGGTGGCTTGGCCGCACGGGTCGAAACCGCACGCCCAGCGCCTTCTTCTGCAGCCTCTTTGCCGGTGTCGACCGCGCCTGCCATCATCACCTCCACGCTGCCTGGAGCGCGGCCAGCATGTAGCCACCTTGGCGGATCCGGCGCCACCAGCACCGGCGAGAGGCACTGGCGCACAGGAACGGTGCCGAAGTAGATGCGGTGGCTGCCGAACTCGATGATGCGGCCGTTCTTGGGGAAGATGCCGCCGTTGGCGAAGCAGCCGGTGTTATCGTTGATGAAGTCCATGGCGTAGATGCGCTGCACCAACGCGGAGACCGTACGCTGGCCGGCGACATCGAGGATGCCCGCCCGAATGTGAACTCTAGCAAGCGCCACTTCATGCCCCACGGTGGGCGCCAACTGTCGTCGTGGCGAACGAGCAGATGCCATGGGATGGCTTAAGTTGGGGCCGAATGGGCGCTAGAGGATTCGGGGGAGGGTTTGCGACTAGATGGGACGAACTTCCGGATGCTTTCCTCAAGAACTCAGCCAAAGGCCGGTATGCAAGAAGAGAGACAAGAGGAAGAACTCTTTACTAGATCGCTAGCTTCATTGATCTCAACATGGTTACAGGTTCTTGGATACAAGGTCTATCATCTAATCTCCTCTATCAACCCGCGCCCGTATGAGGCTGTGCCCCCTCTCCTTATATAGGGGAGAGGGTGGCTTACAGAGCAAGAAACCCTAATGGCATCTTTGACTGGACAAACTACTTTACAAAGCTACTTTAATCATGGATGACGCCGGGGTCTTCTTTAATCAGGGACGCTGACGTCCTCCGGCTTCTTTCAGCGTCACCTCTCTCTTTGGCGCCAGGGCTCTGATTAAAGCCTCTTTGGTTAGCTCATCCTTGTCTTGTAGCTCTGAAGAGAATCTTTGACCAGTCCTGCCGACAGACCCTTCTTTCCGGTATCTTCTTTTATCCGGTTCCGGTATACCCCTCTTGGGGATACCGTCTTAGCTTCACTTAGCCAAATTCTTGTCTTTGTGTTCCGGTAAGAATATTAAACCGGTATCTTGATGGCTCAAACCATCCGGTTTGGCATGCCTTTGGCATACCGGGAGTCATCCCCCCAACAATGTCCCTTCGCCAAAAAGGGCAAGGGTTGAATCAATCACGGAGCCTGCCTTACAATTGGGTGGCTCCACGACTCCTCTTTTGGATGATGTAAGTCCCTTCTCTTTTTTTGTGCTAACTATTTTCCGATGCTATCGACTTTTTTCATTGTTTGCTTCGTTTTTGCTTTGTGATGTCGAGCTTTTTACTATATTGACGCTTTCTTTCTCTATCTTTCTTTATCAGCCTTTGATTAAGGAATTCATCCGCTTCGGTGCCCAATTCGTCGGGTACCGTGAATATGCTAGAAAAGCTGAAGGTAATATTTTGCTGCTTCTCCTGGCCCATGACTTCTCACTCCTTTCTTGTCATGATTTTGACTGGTTTTGACTATTTTGGCAGAAAATCTTGCGGAAGCCAACAAGCGTGCTGATGCACTTGCTCAAAAATTGGAACAAAGTGAAAAGGCTCGTAATAAGGCTGAAGCGGATGCCAAGAAGGCCAAGGCAGATGCTGAAAAGGCCAAGGCAGATGCTACTGGTGTTGAAGATCTTCGGAAGAGGCTTCACGACGCAGAAACTTCTTTGAGCGACAAAGTGACTGAGCAAGCTGCTCGAGAAGGAAAGATCCTCAGTCGCTTGGAGGCACAAAGCCGACGTTTTGTTAGTAAGTGCTTGAATCCTTGTGCATTTCCTCGGGTTACTTCACATTTTCCGAGCATTCTTTATTTACGAGCTACCCTTTGCTTGTTTTCAGGGAGAACTCATCAAGAATACGAAGTAGATGGTCCTGAAGGTGACGAGCTTCTCGACGCGCTGACCCTTCTTGAAATCCATGGGGATGAAGCACGCGAAGGCCTTACTGACGCTGAGGCCGGTCTGTCGAAGCTTTTCCCCTACTTCTTCCCGAAGAAAGAGGAGCCCAACACTTTTGTTGCCCTTGCCAAAAGCTTCAACGTGCCGGAAGATCTTGGGCTCAAACTTCGCCAAGAGGGCCTGAAGATTGGCGTTGAGGGCACCATCGCGCTGATTGCTGATAGCCAGCAAAACGTCGACTGGACCAAGGTTGGCGACATAGGGGAGATGGAAACGAAGAAGTGGCAATCTCTAATTAGAGCTGCCAAGCCTCCCTCAAAACCAATCCTTTCCTTCCTTGGTGTTAAACCAACTCCTGCTCCAAGCGCATCCAAGCCGGAGGTCAAGTAGACCACCCTTTCTTTCTTATTTCTTTTTTCTTTTAATGCTGTCGCCAAAGTAGCTTTGGCGACACTTACCCCACTAGGTTGTTAGGGCAACCTCCATTGTAATATCTTGTAAATATTCTGAAAATCAATGGAATTCTATCTTGCTTGATGATTGATGTCGAGCCTTTTCTTTCAGTTGACATTCGATAACTATACTCCAACTCCTGCTCCTTCCGATGTTTTGCCTACTTCTCGCTCGAAGAAAGCGCTTGTTAATAGTGAACTTCGTGAAGATTCCTCGAGTAAGAGTTTATCGCAAGACTTGGAAGAACTTCGTCAGCAACTTCAGTATGCGAAGAAGCAAACACTTGTAATGATGGAGCAATCTCGCAGGGCATCCGAGAGAGAGAAAATTGCACTTCAACAAGCTCAGGAAGCCATAGCTGCCAAAGAAGCCGCCGTTTCTGAAGCTGAAAAGGCGAGCACTCGAGAGAATCTTATGCTCGAATTGATGAATGAAGCCAGTGACGATATGTCAGGTATGCTTGTTTAAACCACAATTTCTTCTGTTCTCTCGCTGTTTCCTTTTTTTTTGAAATTCTTGTGCTGTCGCCAAATAGGTTCCTTTCTCGACGCTGCTGCCGAAGACGAAAGGGTAAACACAAGGACAAATCTTCTCGTTAACCTTTCTCTTGACCATGGTTCCATGTTCTGGGCCACTCCAGAACGTACCCGACAGATTGTCAGGTTTCAAGATCGCGCCTGTCAAGTTCGTGAGTTCCTTGATTTCTGCACTAGAACACTGTCCCTGGTTTATAAGACGATGTTTCCTCGGAACGAGGTGCCTGACACTCTTCTTGGTTTGATGGAACAGTTTCAGGATGCCCCTCGTATTCATAACTTTGTACGAGCTCAATTGACTGCTGGAGCAAAATTCGCCATGATCATGATACAGATCTGCTATCGAAAATTAGACCTGACGACGATTGTCTCCAAATGCCTGGCCAAGCAGTCGAAGCGAAAAAGTAACATCGACTAAATCAATGACATTGTGACTCCTGTAGCCGAAGAAATGATGGACGAATTCTTCGGATGGACTCTGAATTCGTTGTCAAAGGGAGCTATGCTGATCATACGACGACTGCTGCAAATAACAAAGGTCTATCCATAGATAGTATATTAGGCCTTGACTGAGTTGTACTGTATTGCGAGAAATCATGTCTATATTTTTTGTCGAATTCTTTGTGTTAATGAAGTTGTCTATATTGTGAAGTGTAATCTATATTGCGAAGCCCCCGAGCCTTTGGCCGGAGCTTATACTATTTTTTCGTCTCGATGAATTTACTATTTTGCGAGAATATATATATTTGCTGTCGTGGGTTATGAGCCCCCGAGCCTGTCGACGAAAAAGATGTATATCACCAATATCTTTTACTATATTGCAGCACCGCGAGCCCGCCTCATTAAAAACCTTTCCAACCCCACTCGGTGCCCTGAAAAGAAAAGAGTGCGTCTGAAAACTCGCGGGCGTTTCAGTACATTGTATTTTTACAAAGGAGGACTATATTTCGACTCTAAGCGTAGAACCGCCTGAGTTGCGCCACGTTCCAGGGATTTTTCTCGGGAACCCCTGTCTTCTTGTCCTTGATCTTGTATGCTCCTCCTTCGATTACTTCTGTGACGATGTAAGGGCCAAGCCATGGCGACTCGAGTTTTTCAGTACTCTGTTGATTGAGCCGTAGGACTAAATCTCCGACCTGAAAAGACCTTAGCCGCAGTCGTCGACTGTGGTAGTTTTTCAAGTCTTGCTGGTACTTGGTGACCCGTGATAGTACTTCATCTCGAGCTTCATCGAGTGCATCTACATCGTCCTTTAATGCTCTTCTGGAAATTTCTTCATCATATTCTGTGACTCTTAGGGAATCATGCTCTATTTCGATCGGTAGTACTGCCTCAGCTCCATGGACCAGAAAGAACGGAGTTTCCTGTGTCGCTGTATTTTGCGTTGTTCGAATACTCCATAAAACACTTGGCAACTCTTCTGGCCAAGTATGTCGAGCCTTTTCCAGCGGTCCAAGTAGGCGCTTCTTGATACCATTGCAGATGATACCATTGGCTTTCTCGACTTGACCATTGGTTTGCGGGTGCCCAACTGACGCAAAGTGCAATTTGATGCCTACTTCTGCGCAGTATGCCTTGAATTCCTTGGATGTGAAGTTACTGCCATTGTCCGTGACGATGCTATGAGGTACTCCAAACCGAAAAACAATGCTCTTCACGAATTTTATTGCTGACGCTGCATCTGGTGAATTTATCGGCTTCGCTTCTATCCACTTGGTGAATTTGTCGACAGCGACAAACATATACTCGTATCCTCCTGGCGAGGCCTTGTGTAATTTTCCCACCATATCGATACCCCATTGGGCAAAGGGCCAAGACAATGGTAGTGGCATTAGTTCTGCTGTCGGAGAGTGAGGTTTTGCGGCAAATATCTGGCACGCGTCACAAGTTCGTACTATCTCCTTTACGTCCTCGATTGCCGTCAACCAGTAAAATCCGGCTCGAAAAACCTTTGCCGCGATAGCTCGACTGCTCGCGTGATGACCACATATTCCCTCGCGTACATCTTTCAAGATTATCCTTCCTTCTTCGGGAGTGACGCACCTTTGTAACACGCCCGAAATATTGCGTTTGTACAACTCCCCTTTGACCACTGTAAAGGCTTTGGATCGTCGAATAACTCGCCTTGCTTCAACTGGATCATCGGGTATTTATTTCCTTAAGATATATGATATGTACGCTTGCATCCATGGGACCTGCACCATCATTACCAGCTCCTGGTCCTCTTCTTCTTCTAGTGCTTCTTTGGGAGGCGTCGAAGTTTTCTCCTCCTTCTCCTTCTTCTGCACGTTCTTTGGCTTTGTGGATCTCTCGGCTATCTCTTCCCAAAACACACCTGGCGGAATTGCGAGGCACTGCGACCCGATGTTTGCGAGAACATCGGCTTCATCATTGCTCAGCCTGCTGATGTGATTTACTTCGCATCCATCAAATAACTTCTCGAGCTCGTTGTACACTTCCTTGTATGCCACCATGCTGTCATTGACTGCATCACATTGGTTCATGACTTGCTGAGCCACCAACTGTGAGTCGCCAAAGATTTTTAATCGGGTTGCACCACAAGCTTTCGCTATCTTCATCCCGTGTATGAGAGCTTCATATTCTGCTTCGTTGTTAGATGCGTTTGGGAATGTCATCCGTAGGACATACTTCAGTTTGTCGCCTTCAGGTGATATAAGTATCACGCCTGCACCGGCTCCTTCTACCCTCTTGGACCCGTCAAAGTTCATAGTCCAAGTTCTTGATAGATCTGGGGGTCCTGTATTTTGCAACTCCATCTACTCTGCAATGAAATCTGGCAAAATTTGCGACTTTATTGCTTTTCTTTTTTCATACGTGATGTCCCGAGGAGAAAGTTCTATTCCCCAAAGGGAGAAACGACCTGTAGCTTCTGGATTGTTCAGTATATTTGATAGAGGTGCTTCATAGACCACTATTATCGGATGTGCCGAAAAATAGTGGCGCAATTTCCTTGCGGTTGTGAACACTCCATATGCTAGCTTCTGGTACTGCGGGTATCGCTATTTTGAAGGCGATAAGACTTCACTAATGAAATATACCGGCATTTGCACTCCATGGAGTTTTTCTTCTTCTTCTCTTTCGACAACTAGCACCGTGCTGACCACCTGAGGTGTGGCTGCAATGTATAACAAGAGGGGTTCCTTCTCTTTCGGCGCTACCAAGATTGGTGGTGTCGAGATTGTGCGTTTAAGATCCTCGAAGGCTCTATCGGCCTCTTCGTTCCACTGAAATTTCTCTCCTTGCTTGATTAGAGCGTAGAACGGTAACGCCTTTTCTCCTAGCCTGGCGACGAATCTGCTTAAAACTGCAACTCGCCCAGTTAGCTGCTGTATTTATTTCAACTTTGTTGGCTTCCTCATTGTTACGATAGCTTGGATTTTTTCGGGATTAGCTTCAATCCCTCTTGCTGAGACTAGGAACCCGAGAAGTTCCCCTGTAGGGACGCCAAAAGAACACTTGATTGGGTTCAGCTTGAGGCAAAACTTGTCGAGGTTGTCGAAAGTTTCCTTCAGGTCCTCGATTAGCGTTTCCCCCTTTTTTGACGTTATGACGACATCATCAATGTACACTTGTACGTTTTTCCCAATCTGTGTTGCTAGGCACTTCTGCATCATCCTCTGGTACGTTGCTCCCGCGTTTTTCAGACCAAAAGGCATTGTTCTATAGCAAAACACGCCATAAGGTGTGATAAACGCTGTTTTGACCTCGTCCTCTTCTTTCAATCTATCTAGTTATGACCAGAGTATGCATTCAGGAAGGAAAGACGTTCACATCCTGTCGTGGAATCGATAATTTGATCGATCCTCGGGAGGGGAAAGTGATCCTTTGGACAATGTTTGTTGAGACACGTAAAGTCGACACACATGCGAAGGACTTTAGTGTTTTTCTTCGGGACCAATACTGGGTTTGCGACCCACGTGGCCTCTGTATGCAACTCCTTGATGAAACCAGCTTCTCTCAGTCGATCAATCTCTGACAGCATAGCTTTGCGGTTTGGCTCCGAAAAACGCCGCAAAGGTTGTTTTATTGGTCTCGCTAGTGGATCCAAGTTTAGGTGGTGCTCGGCAAGTTCCCTGGGTACTCCTGGCATGTCAGCTGGACACCATGCAAAGATTTTCCAGTGCTCACGGAGGAACTCGACGAGCACGCTTTCCTATGCGAGGTCCATGTCTGACGCGATGGACGTCGTCTTTTTTGGATCTGTCGGGTGAATCTGCACCTCATTAGAATTTTTCGCAGTATTAAAGGTTGATTCTTTGTTAGGCCTTCCTACATCTGGCAGCACATCATAATCAGTCGTGAGCCTTGACGCCATGTACTCTGCTTGCATCCCGAAGGTTTCTGACAGTCGATGAAAATCCTTGTCACATTTATCGGCTAGCGCGAAGCTTCCTTTAACTGTGATTGGTCCCTTAGGTCCAGGCATCCTCCACAACAGGTATGTGTAATGTGGTACCGCCATAAACCTGGCATATGCTGGGCGCCCCAACAAAGCGTGGTACTGTGATGGGAAATCCACGACTTCAAACTCCAGCCTCTCTATCCTGTAGTTTTCTCGGGTCCCAAACTGAACGTCGAGATTGATCTTCCCCAACGGATAACTTGGCTTCTCCGGCGTAATTCCATGGAAACGCGTATCGGTTGGCTTCAGATTTTCTAGGGATATGTTCATCTTTCTTAGTGTATCTGCATACATAAGGTTTAAACTGCTGCCTCCATCTATGAATACTCGAGATACGTCGAATCCTGCAATTACTGATGGTAAGATAAGTGCTGACTGCCCTGGTCAAGGAACTTGCTGCGGGTGATCCGCTATTGTAAAGCCAATATCTTGCCCTGACCAATTGAGGTACTCAACTGTTGGTGGAGGCATCTTCTCCGCCATGAACACCTGTCGCGAGATTACCTTCTGAGCTCTATTGGATGGCCTGCCTTTCTGAATCATCGAGACCGTTCCGTTGGAATTGGGATCAACGTAAGGTGGTGGTGCAGGTGCTGCCGCTATTCTGAGCTGGTGTCGATTTTCCGTAATTGCGGGAGGAGGTGGCAAGTGGATCTCACTCCTGGGCCCTTGAGGGTTTCTATTTGTCGCCTGGGCATTGTCGCGCCCTGCCCACCTTAACATTGCCTGAAAATTTCGGCAATCCTTTTGCAAGTGTCCTGACTGTCTCTTTCCGTTGTTGTCGAGATAGAAATGCATCTGAAACGACCCGTTCATCATCTCCTCGGGGGACACGAAAGGTCTCTGGAACCTTGGCCCATTATTTTGCCTGTTGTTTCGGGAGTCATCTCTATTGTCGCCTCGCTGCTCGTTGCTCCTTTGATAGTCATCTCTATTGTTTCCTCCAGCGCTTGCTCTAAAGCCAGCCGAAATTTGTCCAGGAGCATCATAGCTCGAGTACTACCGAGGAAATCGTCGCCTATTTTGATAATTTCGACCGCGGTCCTCCTCTGGTGACCTATGCCGTTTATTGTGAACAGCATCTTCTCCATCTGCCCATCCGTTTGCTATCTCCATCAACGCGGATACTGTCTTTGGGTTAGTTCTCCCCAAGTCCTCGACAAAATCTCCCCGTCGGATTCCTGCGACAAACGCATCTATCGCTCTCTCATCAGATATATTCTCTGCCGAGTTTTTGATGATATTCCACCTTTGGATGTACTTTCTCATTGATTCATCCGGCTTTTGTCGACACGCTCTCAACTCCTCTAGTGATGCAGGTTTTTTGCAAGTAGACCGGAAATTCTTGACGAACACATCCTCAAAGCTATCCCAACTGTCGATAGAACCTGGAGGAAGCTTCTTTATCCAAGATCGCGCAGCTCCACTCAGATGTACCTGGATGCTCTGCATGGCTGTTGCTCTGGTTCCTCCTGTCAACTTTACCGTCTCGAGATAATCGATTAGCCAATCCTCTGGATCTTGCAGGCCGTCGAATTTTTTTAAGTTATCGGGCAATTTGAACCCCGCAGGAACTCGAGTTTTTCGGACCCTCCTTGTAAAGCACGGCAACCCGCACATATCCTCGTCATCTATCTCTGGGGAGTGTCGATGTTCCCTTCTATTTTGTCGTGCTCTGTCCACCCTTGCTTGCGCTGCTGTGTCTGTTGCTCCACTTGTTCTTTCGGGAACTGGTGCTGCCGCCGCAGGTCGTGGACTATTTTTTCTTGCTGTTCCTTCGGGAGGCGTTGATGCAAACGCCGTTCCCATGGCCCCAACGCCTGCCATGGCCATGTTGTACAATGCCTCCCTTGGATCTCCAGGAGGTGGCCTGGATGCGAGGATAAAGGCTTGTGTCGCCATATACCCAGCTTCCGGTGTTTTAGGGATAATGTTCCCTCTTGTGTCTGTCGACATAAAGGACATATCTAGGTTTTCGACCAAGTGTTCTCTATCAGCTTCAGTTATGTTTTGCAGCCTAGATCTTGCCCTGTTCCGAGCTTCTCTGTGGCTATCTCCCGAAGTTCCTGAATGTCGACTTAACTCTGCCCTTCGCCTGCTGGATGCAGAGGCTGCTTCCTGCCTTCTATCCAACTCGATTTTCTGCTTCTCGAGCTTCCGCCTGGTACGTGCAAGCCTATACTGATATGCTTGTAACTCTTCAGGTGTCGCCGTTACAGTCATTGGCTCTGTACCATTAATAGCTCTTGCGACTCGATCCCACACTTCTTGTGGAAATCGCACCATCTCTCGTGTCCCTGGTCCAATATTTTTTTTTCCTAGACCTCTCGTGAGATCTGCAGGATCGACATATGGATTCCCTGCCTCGTCGAAGTTCTCTGATGTCTCCTCTTGTGGGCGACTCGGATCCCCGATTGCATAGATCTGATGATATTTTGGATACTGAACCATGTTGGGTTTGGTGACATCATCATAGAGATTGGTGAAGACCTTGCCAACGGTAGTGGATCTGTCGAAGAAGTTGAAGTTGTCGAAGCTATTCGAGTCGTCGCTTATATCTGAGTCCGCAGACGACTCGAAGGACATGTCTCTGAAGATCTTGGCGAGCTTTTCGCTTGCCCTGGTGCTGATGAAGCGTGGCGATGAAGTCTCCTCTTCGCCTGACTCGATTGACGATGTTGAGTTCGAAAAATCGGAATCGACTGCCGATAATCTCGACGAGATCGGAATTTCGAGACGATACGCTCCCTCCTTCTCGACGCGAAAGTGGAACCTTCCGAACGTCATCTCCATAGGCTCCTGCAGATACGCATATGCATCCAAACGGGAGGGCGGGTGAGGAACAAAATCGACAGGACCAGTTGCGATCTGTTTACCTCGATCCATCGCGTTGCTTGTTGTTGACGAAGTCGACGATCTTGAACGTGCCATCGAGATAAGATCCTTGACGCCTCTAATTCCCACAGACGGCACCAATTGACAAGGGATTAACTTGTCAATGCCTACGGGTTGTAGACTAGGGTTTAGTTAGAAGTAGAAGGCAAGTAGATCTCGAAGGTTTCAGCCGAAAAGTACTCGACGATATGAAAACTATGGTTTGTGAGACAATGAATCGATGCTTTCTTTGTCCCTCGACTCCCCCTATATAGGAGGTGGAGCCGAGGGATTCGTGATGTACAAGTTACAGAGTCCGGGAAGGTTTCTAACTCCTCCCATAATATTACAAGTGTTTTCTCCTGATACAACTCTAGCTTTTCTTAACTAACAAGTTGGGCTTCTGAATTCTTCTTATCCTTCGGGTCGTGGGCCTTCAGTAAACCCCGGGTACCATCTTTGGCAGGCCCATTGGGGATGCCTATGTCATCCGCACCCCTTCCAGTATTAAGTTGCAAGCAACAGACAATTGCATTAAGTAATGTGCGTAATGTAAACAATACAAACATCCACAACCTTAGGGGTTGCTGTCACTCCCCCAGATTCAATGGAGACATGAACCCACTATCTAGCATAAATACTCCCTCTTGGAGTTTCAAGTATCAACTTGGCCAGAGCCTCTACTAGCAACGGAGAGCATGCAAGATCATAAACAACACATATATGATAGATCAATAATCAACTTGACATAGTATTCCATATTCATCGGATCCCAACAAACACAACATGTAGCATTACAAATAGATGATCTTGATCATGATAGGCAGCTCACAAGATATAAACATGATGGCACAATAGGAGAAGACAACCATCTAGCTACTGCTATGGACCCGTAATCCAAGGATAAACTACTCACGCATCAGTCCGGAGGCGGGCATGGTGATGTAGAGCCCTTCGGTGATGATTCCCCTCTCCGGCAGGGTGCCGGAGGAGATCTTCTGAACCCCCGAGTTAGGGTTGACGGCGGCGGCGTCTCTGGAACTGTTCTGATATTTTGGATCTCGGTACTAGGGTTTTCGGGGACGAAGGAATAAATAGGCGAAGGGGCAGCGTCGGGGGAGCCAGGGGGCTCCCTCCCCACGTCACGGCGCGGCAGTGGGGCCCCCCGCGCCGCCATATGGGGAGGGCCCCCTGCTGGCCTTCCTCGACTCCTCTTTGGTCTTCTGGAACACTCTGTGAAAAATAGGGCCGTGGGCTTTTGTTTCGTCCAATTCCGAGAATATTTGTAAAATAACATTTCTGAAATCAAAAATAGCAGAAAACAGGAACTGGCACTGTGGCATCTTGTTAATAGGTTAGTCCCAGAAAATGCATAAAAACATTATAAAGTGTGAATAAAACATGTAGGTATTGTCATAAAACTAGCATGGAACATAAGAAATTATAGATACGTTGGAGACGTATCACCAACCAGGACTAGAGGTCCGTTCTGCATTAGTGTGTCAAGAGCTAGTCGAGACATTAAAGATGTACACAACAACAAAAAACAAAGAAAAAATATTCCCCACCAATTTTCCACACCGGACTGCAAAAGAAGGTTTTTCAAAAACGAGACCAATCTAGACGACTTTTTATTTCCTTCTTGAGAACATGATGAGGTACTCATAAACCAACAGATTCATTTTACTGTAAAAGAGTGTACTACTAGCAGATTTATAACCGGCCCAATGATCAACTAACACACTCATGGGCTGAGGAAAAAACACGAACATCAACTAGAAACTTAAGTTAGTCAAGTCCACATAAGTGGTGAGTTGGTAGTCCAACACTAGTCTCATCCCACCAATGTTTGAACTTCGCCTATTCATTGCACGGATTTCAACGGACATCACTTTCTTCATGGGTATTCCAAGCATATGAAGAGCAACCTCTACTCCTCCAAGGACAATGAAAGTTCATTGATACTATTGGAAAACATGTTTTTCAAACTAAAGTGTTATGCATCTGTATCAACACGGAACACACATAGGTTAATTGGGTTTGAAACCGGGAGTATTGTTGTAGTGTATGGCTCTACCTAATATTTGTACTAATTTTTTTTATTTTATACATTTCACCAAAACAACAAGATTTATTTATATTTATTTATAGATTATTTTCTTAGCTACATAATACTATGACGCTTTTAATAATTACTCCCTCGGTCTTATGAAAATTGTCTTAGATTTCTCTAAATTTGGATGCGTTTAGACACTATTTAGTATGTGGATACATCTAAATTTTCACAAATCTAAGACAACTTTCACATGGCAGAGGAAGTATTAATTATGTGTTATTTGTTATATATTTCTATCATGAATGATTGCAAATATATGTGCGCTTTTTTTGTAAATTAAGAGTTGCTTTGTAACGAAGGTTATGTTTTTCTTGATGAGACATTGATTCTTAGGACCAAAATGTTAAACCAAATCTCCTAAATGCGAGAAACAAATAAAAATACAAACTTGCTTTAGATTAATTACTGAAGCTTGCATATATTATGATACAAATAACATGGTAAGTATCTCTAGGGGGGTCGTTCTAACAAATATCTTGATAGAGGTTTTGTGTGTATGATTAGGTATAAGGAAATAGAATATTTTACCAATCAACAACTAATTTTAGTCATATGCCGTGTGGTAAAAAACAAGGAAATTTTGTGTACCTTTTTTTTGTTACTATGGTCTGTGTTTGTGCAATTTTGCATGTAAAATCAACATGTATGTTTTACAAAATAAAAGTTTACTTATCTAAATAAGTAACAATTTTTGCATTCAACTTTTCTTTTTAACCCAATGCATGACGTCGGCTTCATGTTGGCCCGAGCATGGTGATGTCGTTGGCGGCCATCAATGCTTTGTTGGGAGGGGACGGCTTGCGACGTCGAGCAGGAGGCACAACGAAGTGACATTTTGTAGGAACAGAAAAAAAATAAGAAAACGTAACATTTTATTGAGCCGCAAACCCTTCAGGCAGCACTAGCATAGTGCCTGCTTCCATGCTGTGGGCATGATATATGAGCTACAGGGTCGCTACATAGTCAAGTCCACGGTAAATGCTGAGAAACCTAGTATAACTCCTCTTTTTTTACAAGCGAACTATATTTGGATCGACAGTTCGGCACATTGAGTATCAATAGAAGGCGAATAAACATGATTGAAACCATTTGATGGCACCTCGCATCAGCTAAACTTATCAGTTGTCAACTTCACACATACCAAACAATTGGGTCCTCATCTCAGGCAGATCAGCTGTATGGGAAGAGATAAAGTGCATAATGGACCGTGCTAGCGGGCGGCGCCGCATATTTTTAGATCCGTGCGGCGGCAGTTGGCCCGGTCCCGCACGAATCCATTGCATGCATCTGACAGCTACGAAGTAGTAGATTCTGCGGTCCCACGAGCCCAAAAGAACATGCATATATGGCCGTAAAGTTTGCCCCCGCAGGCGGTATAACAATAGGAGTACTAAAATTATTATAGTAGTTTAATTGTGTCACTATTTTGTACTAAACTTACATTGACCATTTGCATGTGTTCGCATGATTGGCAAACATTTGCAAGACTCAAGTGTTGCTAATTTCGTATTAATTATGCTTAGTTGCCAGGATACTAATTACAAGTTTAACTAAAGGTAAATGATAGGTTTAGTTGTTACTCCAATTTACCAGATTAATTAGACCTGCTGGCCAGATTATTTAGGCCTAATTACCAGGATCAATCGTTAAATAAGTTCCATATTAATCAGGTTCTATTTCCAAATTAATTAAGCTCAATTGACACATTAATTAAGCATCATTGCCCGGTTGATCAAGCCAAATTGCCAGATTCAATGAAGGGAAAGAGGAAAGTAACTGCCAAATTCTCACTGCGTAGCTGCCAAATTCGAAAGCCTAGTTGACAACAGATTTTGTATTGAATTTTGAGATGAATCTCTTGTTCTCCAAAATTATTTGAAGACGTATGCAATTAGGGGATCACAGAATAGTTCACATGTAAAAAAAGCAAAGGGAGAATCTCCTTCAGGAGAACGAGATGTAGGAGGTGACTAGGTGAGGTAAAAAAATTGGTTCGTAGTGTACAGCTCGCATCTTCTTCTCACGCTCACAGCGGCGGCGGCAGCGTACCTGCTGCGTACTACTTGGCATCGCACAGCGTCCTCGCTTGACGCGCTCTGTGGCGGCCTCGCCGGCATCCTCGTCCACATCTCCTCCCCACGCCATTGATCTGGGGAAGGGAACGGCGCATCGAATTTCAAGGCTCCATCAAATCTCTGGTATAGCCTAACAGCAGCGGAGAGAGAAGCGAAAATTGCCGCCAACCTCATCTTCCCGCTATAGCACTCCCACATCCTCAAAATCCAGACCTGCAACTTTAGCCTTCTTGGCCTACAAATACTAAGAGGGGTGGAGTCTACGCTTGCGTCACGTGTGACTTAGAATCTTACTCGGAGAGGTGAGGATATGAGAGGAGGCACTCTACCGTCGACTCAATCTCTTGGCATGCGTTCTTTCTTCGTCCTTGTCTTGCCTGCAGCTGGCCCGGTGACCATATATGTTTATTTCCGTGCATTGTAGATATGCGGTATTACTACGGATGGTTGTCAACCTATTTATCTTTTAAATCAACAGCTGGAAGGGGAGATTGGAAGTTTGGCAGCGGCAGCGAGGATAATTGCGGTGTTCTATGACTGCTTCACCCCGTTGAGTATTTAGCTTGACTCGGCCTATATTTCCTTCCTACTAATCCAGTTGCTCTTTTCCATCGGCGAGTATCCAAAAAATTATGCAAAGATTTCTATCGAATAAATAGGATTGGGCATTTAGATGGCTTCAATATTCATCTATGTTATGCTAAAGTGTGTTGTGGATACAAGTTTTGACTCTAGAAAGGCAAACAACCAGGTAATTTCAGTAGTACTAACATTTTTCAATGAATCTAGTTTACATCTGTTCTCCTAGAACATGGAGGATTCCATTTCCTTCTAGTATTAGTCGATGCCTCAGCTCCCTTGCTTCAGCTCTTGAATCTTCTTGAATACATATCGAGTGTGTTGCTTGGGAACAAAGCTAGTGCATGGTAAAGTATGTTAGTGCACCTATGATATTTCTTTCGGTGAATTAAATCACTAAGAAATTGCCTAATATTTGTACTAAACTCCGCGGCTAAACCTTGGGTGGAGGACACTAGAGGGTTAGTTCTTATCTGGCTACGAGTTAATCTAGTATGCCTAATATTTGTACCAAACTTTATTATTCTTATACATCTCACTGGAACACCAAGATTTATTTATATTCTTTATAAATTGTTTTCTTAGCTACATAACCATAGGTCAATATCGATAGGTATTGATTGTGGTGTTTTTTGTTATATATTTGTATCGTGAATGGCTCATGCGTGTAAGTACAAAAGTAATTCCCAAAAAGATGCGATCTTTGTTGTAAATTTATGAGGTGCTTTGTAACAAAAGTTATGGTTTTTTATGAGACATTGACTCTTAGAAAAAATGATGGACCTTCTAAGTGCGAGAAAGATATAAAAACAAAAAATTTCAATCCCGCTTCGATTAATTAGGGACACTTTCATATATTATGATGTACACAACAAGGTAATTATAGGGCAGTGGGGGTCCAACAAATATCTTGATACATGTTTTGTGTTCATGATTATTAGGTATAAGTAAATAGAAGATTCTAGCAAGCAGCGAATAATTTTAGTATTATGTGAATCCCATAAAGGAAAATATCGAAGGAATGGGAAAATACGTCGTAAAACTATCAAATTGGTTAGACATGCTACATGCTCCAACTATTCTTGTTCAACAACATTAACATCATAGTGTGGTGTATGCGCTGGAATGAAGGGGGTCAATGTGTACTAATGAACTTAAACGCATTATTTGGTTATAATAACATGAAAACTTTTAACTATCTTAAATACCTTGAGTGTAACTATTACAAGTTTAAATCAAATATACTGTAGAAAAAGTTCACCATCTAGAACTTTCATGTTAAGTTAAATAGGAAAATTGTGTCAAAAAAGCTAAATACGAAAATTTGGTACAAAGAATAGCGAATAGCCTCACATAACATCAAATAAAATTTGGGAGCAATTTTTATCCTTCCACAAACCTCCAGTTTGGTGGACAAAATCAGTAACATTTTCAACCAGACCAAGATTTAAAAGGGGGTTAAGAAACTATTACATAACAAAGACTACATTGTAACATCACAAGTGGCAGGATAGCAATTCCTGCTTGACTCAGAACGCCGTTTGTTTCTCATGCACTTGAAGCACCGTCTCTTGGTCCCATACAGATAGAAGGCTCTTTAATTGCTGCATAAATACCAAAAAGAAATGAAAATAACATCAGCTATGTGACAATTTAATTTTCCCTCAATAGACATTTCTATCTCACCCACACCATAAGATGAACAATTCAAAAAAAGGCTAACTCGTCATCAACAATTTAACTTTTTTTAAACATAAGGCTATGAGCCCGGCTTTATATATAAAGCCCCAACGGAACCGCAAAAGCGTCAGATACAACACACCCAAGATCTCAACAAGTCTGCACGGCAACCCTGCCTAGGCCAGCACACATGCCCACACGAAGTACTCACGAAGATACATCAAATGACAAGCCCTGGAGCGGGTCGAAAACAGTAATAGCATAGCACAAGCAGTTTGTGACGGCGTCTTCTACCCTCCGGCTCTACTCCTCGCGTGCAGCAGTCGTACCGCCTCGAGCGCCTCGTCCAGCAGCGCCCTGTCCCTCCGTCTGACCAGTACCCTCCAAGACTGCATGTGAAGCATCATATGGTAGAAGGCGTCAGTCGGGTTGTTAATCAGCTTTCCTTCAATAGTTAGTTTATTCCTAATGTTCCAAAGAGACCAAGACATGGCCGCAAAGGTGAACCAAACTAAACTACGAAGAGGGCCTGAAATGCCCTGAGCTAGCGCAATGAAATCCCCTATCCCGCCCGGGTTCCATTCGCAGTGCAGCAGTTCCCTAACTCCCGCCCACATGAATCCCGCCATGTGGCAAGTGAAGAAGATGTGGTTGCAGTCTTCCACCTCTCCGCACAAGGAGCATCGGCCATTAGACGGACCACGCCGCTTGGCCACCTGCTCAGACGATGGTAGCTTGCCCCTGATAAGCTGCCAAAGAAACACCTTGATTTTTGGAGGCACCCGTGACCGCCAAACATCTCTAAAGTGTGACACTGACGCCCCCTGCGTCAGTCCGTAGTAAACCGACTTAGCCGAGAACATCCCTGAGGGTTCCAAGGACCAGGAAACTACGTCGTGTTGGTCATCAGTGGGGAGCTCTTGTATCTCGCGACAGAGGTTGTCCCACTCGACCGTCTCCGCCAGGCTGAATTGCCTTCTAAAGCGGATGCGCCACGCTCCCGGCGCGCCTCCCCTATCCCTTGCCGCATCCACCGTAATGAACGGTTGATCACAGCAGCTAAAAAGCCTAGGGAATCTCGCCCTGAGGGGGCCAGGCCCCGACCACCAGTCGAGCCAAAAATAGGTCCTTTTCCCATTCCGGACCTTGTGCCTTGCTCCAAGTTTGAAATACCACTTGATCTTATGAATGGCGTTCCAAAACTGGGAGCCTCTAACTGGCACGTCCCTATCAAATAAGTCCCTATCCCCTAGGTACTTTGCGCGAATCAAATCAGTCCACAGCCCTTCTGCGTTCTGATAAAGCTTCCATATCCATTTAACCATCAGCGCGATGTTCATAAGCTTCGTGTTGAGGATACCCAAACCCCCCATCTCTTTCGGCTTACAGACCGTGGCCCAATCAACCATATGGTATTTGCGCTTGTTCCCCACTCCTTCCCAAAAGAAGCGGGACCTCGGTCTGTCCATGGCAAGATGGGTCGCGTCATGGAGCAAATAGATGCCCATTGCGAACATAGGTAAGCTAGACAAACACGAGTTAGTCAGCTCAAGGCACCCGGCCGAGGCCAAAAAAAGGCCTTGCCATGGGTCGACCCTATGTCCCACCTTCTCCGGGAGGAAGCACCAGTCCGCTACCCTAAGCGGGCGATCGCTCACTGGCAATCCCAAGTATTTCATTGGTAACGAGCCCAGTTTGCAATTAAGCATGTCCGCTACTCTATGCTTCTCCACCGAAGAGACCCCTGTCACAAAAACCTCACTCTTGTCGAAGTTGATTTTTAACCCGGACATGTTCTCGAAACTAAGTAAGAGAAACTTGAGGTTAGCGATCCCCAGATCGGACGGCTGGATCAACACCATCGTGTCGTCCGCGTATTGTAAATGAGTAACCCCCCAGGGATCAAGTGTGGCACCACCCCTTCGATGTGGCCTGCCTCATTGGCCTTAGACAACATGGCTGCCAGGCCATCGACCATAAAATCAAAGAGGATGGGGGAGAGTGGGTCTCCCTGACGCACACCCCGAACATTACGGAAAAAGGCCCCGACCTCACCGTTAACGTTGATAGCAGTTTGGCCACCCATGACCAGCTGCATCAGGCGGTGGACCATCATCCCTGAGAACCCCTTGCGGAGCAAAACCTCTCTAAGGAAATCCCAGTTGACGCGGTCATAAGCCTTCTCGAAGTCAAGCTTGAGCAAGAGGCCCCCAAGCTTCTTGGCCCGCAGCTCATGAGCAATCTCATGGAGAGCCAACACTCCCTCGTGAAGGCATCTGCCACGAATAAACGCCGTCTGGCTCCGATCAATGATCCTGTGAGCCAACGGGGCCAGCCGAATCGCGTAAGCCTTTGCCACAAACTTGAATATGACGTTAATAAGGGCAATAGGCCGGAACTGTCTGATCGAGTCCGCGCCTGGGACTTTCGGAATCAGCGAGATAACACCAAAGTTGAGCCTTGCGATATCCACCCTCCCAAGGACGAAATCGTTAAGGAGCTGCAAGATTGGTGCCCGAAGGGTTCCCCAAAACCGTTTGAAGAAAGACACCGGCAGGCCATCCGGACCTGGGGCCGTGTCCGTCTTCATACTCAAGAGGACCTCGTCCAGTTCCTCTTGAGTGAAGGTGAGCTCCAAAGCCAGGTTCTCTGCCGGCGAGACCCGCTTCTCCTCTCCCCAGAGGTTTGGAGCCAGGGAAAATACCCTCTCTTCCCCGGACGACCCCATGAGGCCAATGTAGAAATCGTACACGTGCTTCATGAGGTCGGTTTGATCCTCAATTTCTCCATGAGCAGTGATCAAGCGCGGTATGGCACACTTGCGTCGCCTCCCATTGGCAATCGCATGGAAGTACGCCGTGCAGGAGTCCCCCTTTAGGGTCCATTGCACCCGACTGCGCTGTCGCCAGTACTCCTCGTCGAGCCTATCCAGCGAGATGAGCTGGTCCTCCAGGAAATACCGCAGCACCCAGTCGTCCTCGTCAAGCCCTGACGAGTCTGCCCGACGATCGAGATCCGCGACCTGAGCGAGTAGGCCCTCCTTGAAGAGGCGCTTCTCTTTCCCTCAATCGAGTAACAAGGATCAACAAATCGTTGCTAATCCAAGCCGCAACCCCCATGGAAAACATTATCTAACTTGACCACATACATATCCTTGTCTAGATGAGGTGTGCACCACACAAATGGATGCAGTAGTGTCGAAAAATTACTGAACGTGCCGCGGTGTTGAAAGATTACTCGGTTTGACTTTGAGAAAGTTAAGACGAGCTACATTTCAGCATAGAGGGAGTACATTATTGTTACGTAGAAAGGGGAACATACAATTTACAGTGTGAACATTCGTAATAAACAGATCGGTAGGTTACATAGCCACACCTGGGATACGGAAGCCAGTGAAGGGATATAGTCTCCCCGGCATAACGGCCATCTTTGTGACCCGCCTTGATTTGAGGTGGACCATATAGGAATCGCTAGATGAGTGCACAAAGATGACATCGGTGCCCTCCACGAAGCCACTCACATATATCCAACGAGGCTTCAACGGTGTTGGGAGAGCATCATCCGGGAGCAGCGTCTCGAGCTCGATGGTCCTGCTTCTAACCCACCTCGGAAATCCGTGGGCATCTACTTCCAGTAACGACCACAGATTTATGCTAGACCCCTCTACATCGACGAAACTCAGCAGGCCATCTTCTGCCCTGATGATGACGATGCAGGTGCCATTGCGACTGGCCGGCGTGGGGATCATGGACAGTTTCTGGGTACTCAGTTGGCACTGGAGGGTGAAATCCCTCCCGCAGCTGAAGTAGAGCGCGTCTCCCACGAGAACGCTGGGCATCATGTCGACCCAAACGAAGCCGCGGTGATGAGCAACGGTGGCCTTGCTCCATGCTCCAGACTCCGACGAGTAGACGCGGGCAGAGGTGGCGTTCTTCACGCTCGAGGCAGAGGCGACGAAGACCACGCGGAACGGGGCCCCATGGCGGCAGCAGTCGACGTGGTCGCAACCTTCGGCGGCGCAGAGGACGGCCGCGTTGAACTCGCGGCCGGCGCGTTTCGGCAAGGTCGGCAGGTGGCGGTGCTCGTCGGTGACGGGGTTCCACACCACCAGGTCCACGGTTTCCCCGGCGGCGTCGGGGCTTGAGGCGGCGAATAGGACGCGGCCGTGGCGGCAGTCGAGCACGAGCCAGTCGGAGAAATCGCGGACGGCGGGACGGAGGGCGGCGGTGGAGGTGGAGACGAAGCGAGAGGAGTAGGGGTCGTCCCCTTTGAGTACCTGGAGGTATCCCAGCAGCGGAGCCGTCCCGTGGAGCGCGCGGTAGTTGCATCCGAAGGCCGGGTCGGAGAGGAGGCCACGCCATGACTTGCAGACGAGGGAGGCGCGGGCGAGGGACGTGGCGTCGTCCGGCCGTACGCGGAGAAGGATCTCGCCGACGAGGTCGTCCACCAGCGATGTCCGCGGCGGCGCCATTGTTGCTGCTGCTGCTGCTGCGGTGGAGGCGGGCGGTGGACGGCGGCGAGGGCTTGTTGGGCGCGCGACAGATTGATGGTGAAAGGAAGGAGGGTCCGGTTGAACTACGTTTGCTTAGGAGGATCTGACATGTAGACCGAGTCGAAGTTGAAAACCAATACAGACCGATTCCGGAAAGAAAACAGCTTCACTTAGTAAAAAATTGCCTTAATTAATTATGTCAATTGCTTTAATAAAAAAAAAAGCTACTACAGTAACTGGAATTTTGAATTCTGATTCCTGGCACATCAAAGTTATGTTTTTTTTCGAAATTGGAAAAAAAAACCCATCCTGTGCATCGATTGAATACAGTTTTTTATTACATTATTAAAGTACGGACATGCACAAAAGTTTTACAAATCGCGAGTCACTCAATGTCTCCATAAAAACTAGTCAAAAGAAAAAGAACGAACGCACAAGGCGCCACAAGATCTTCATGTGAGTCGCCTCTCAGAACGCCAACCGCACCGGTTGTATATATCCCGTGCTATCGTTGCCAAACGGTTGCACCCAATATTCATGTCCTTGCGCATATCCTCCGGCTGTAGATAGAACCACGTATGGATCTAGTGGGTAGCTAAGGGAATAACCTGCATAAAAGATGAGAAATTTTTACTGTTAAAGAGAAAATCATTGGGGACCGTTCATATAGCCCAGAATAAGGCCCACACCCCCAACTCTAATATGTTCCTTATCTTTCTTTGGAACTCCATTTAGCCAATTACCAAACGTATTCGTGACATTGGTTGGTGGAAAAATATTAAAAGTCATGTAAACAATACGCCATACTATTTTAACAAAAGGACATGAAAGGAAAAGATGTTGTATTGTCTCATCTTGATCACAAAAACAACATTTAGAGCAATCCTGCCAATTTCTTTTTTTCAGATTATCCTTAGTAAGAATTATCTTCTTGTGAAGGAACCACATAAAAATTCTGATTTTAAGTAGAACTTTAATCTTCCAAATATATTTCTTTAAGAAAACAGTATGACCATCAAGTAAATCAAGGCACATAGACTTGACAGTAAAAGCGCCAGATGAAGTGAGTTTCTATCAAAATTTATCATCTCTATCACACAACTAAATTCTCATAAGTCTCATAACTAGATGAGCCCATCTATCCCATTGATCCCGATAAAGACCTTCTAAACCCAATGTTTAACGGAGTTGAGGCCATAACATGAGCCACTCTCATGTTAGTATGATTAGCTATACGATATAACGATGGGTATTGATCACAAAGCGGCCTATCCCCTAGCCAGGAATCTTCCCAAAAACAAGTATTCTGTCCATTTCTTATCTCCATCGATCCTCTTATAAAAAATCATCTTTGACATTCATCAACCCTTTCCAAAATGGAGAGTCCGTCGGTTTTGCTGAAACCTGGGATAAGGTTTTTGATTTTAAATACTCCATATTCGCTCGACTGTTCTTACACTTGTTTTCAGTAGATTAGCTACAAGTTCTTTGTCTTTTGGTTGTACCTCTGTGCCTTTATCTTTACTGAGTGCTTCCAATGCAAGATAAACTCCAAATTTATGATCATCTGGCATGTTTCTCTTTCGCTTAGCTGCAAAATGATGAAACTATGTTAGATGCAGCTGCTGTATAATAATATGCATTTCTGTGATATGCAGGTAGAAACTCAAGCAAAATGAGCATATTTTAGCAAGCATCACAGAATCGCTGGGGTTGGGATTCACTGTATACTAGGAGAAAATCATTGGGTGCATGGAAGGGTGATTTACTGTAAGTATTAAGATTAATGTGCATTTGTTTCAACTTCCAGTATGAATATTTTTCAAAGTTCAAAGACGTGTGTGCATAAGTTAGTTACTAGCACATACTTATACACACTACAGGGAATAGGTTTACATATACTCCAATATAATTTCGCATTATTTCTAGCCTCAGGGCTCCCTATGTTAAGTTAGCACATGCTCATACACACTACATGGAGTATAACTAGATTCACTAGGCATTTTATCTCCCAACCAACAGTTTTGAACTCGTGTTGTTGCAGTACTAATGGGAGTAATTTTCTTGTGCAGCAGTCTGGGTACCTGATCCGGATGAGGATGAAGATCCGGAGGCGGAGGAGGAAGAAGATGATCCAGAGGCGGAGGAAGAAGATCCGGAGGCAGAGGAGGAAGAAGATGATCCAGAGGTGGAAGAAGATGATCCGGAGGCGGAGGACCAAGAACTTGATGCCTCCATCATTGACGGAGGAGTTGGCTGGAGGAGGCGCTGGCGTGGACGAGCTTGCGTGGAGGAGGAGCTGGCCGGAGGCGTGGAGGCAATCTTGGCCGGAGGTGCTGCGGTGAAGTACTCTGGAGGAACTGACCGAAGGAACTGGCTGGAGGAGTAGGAGCCGGCCGGAGGAGGGAGGAGGAAGCGTGGAGGAGCTCGTGATCTGGCAGGATGAGCTGCTGGTGTGGAGGAGCGAGCGAGCTAGGATCCGGAGCTGGCTCCTCCTCCGGCCATGGCGTGAGCTGGGGTAGATCGGCCAGGACGTGAGCCGGAGACACACTATCAGGTGCAACATCCCGGACGTGAGCTGGAGAATGATTGCGGAGGGCGGCCTGGGCGATCGGGAGAGGAGTCGAGCTGGGCGGCCTGGGCGATCGGGAGAGGAGGCGAGCTGAGCGATCGCTTGTTGTTTTTGAATTTTGAATTTAGATCGGGGGAGGAGGCGAGCAGAGCGATCGCTTGCTGGCGTTGTGTTTCTTTTTAGTATTCTAGAAGGGGTTAATTGTAAAACGTGATTAGAATATGACTTTCGACTCTTTTTTTGGATCGAAGGGAGTACTTATTTTGTAGGAGTTCTCGCCACACCCCTTGTTCATTCATAAGTTTAAACAACCATTTGCTAAGTAAACTCTTATTCTTTAATTCCAACACCTCAATTCCTAGTACAACAATTTTATTACTTTTTGCAATTATGATAAAACTATTTTGCTTTCATCTGATTTAACATTGCATTAGCAAAACTCCTGGATTTTGCAGGTAAGCTGCATTAGCTTCCAGGTCCAATGCCTCCTTACAGTCAAGATCAACATACCACATCAGAACAGAACATCACACTAGGTATAGGCAGAATGGACATCATAGTTGCGCTAAAGGAAGATAAACATTTTTGGTTTCAACTTTACACAAAAACCATAGCTTGGACATCATCTCAGAGCAGCTGGCTTGATGGATCTTTCATATATATACTTATACATAGGCATATAGATTCTGGCCACATCCTAGTAGTCTTTTCGTCGTCATACTGTAAGCTAAGGGTCTGTATTGGCGTCCTGGGGCAGCGCTTTCATCCAATTCAGTATCGATTCTCTGATCGCTTTGTATTTCTTCGGCTCCTCCAGCGCGTTCTCGCTGCCTGTATTTGATTGGAGCAAAGCAGAACTCGCCGTGTTCCTCGATCATGACCCTCTGAACCAAAGGTTCTTGAGGAACCGGGGGTGGAGCTGCGATTGACGGCCGGCTTTCCCTGATGCCTGGGCCATCCCGAGCATGCACACAAGAGCACTGATGGTTGCAGATGCCATCTTGAGCATGCGCACAAGCCCTGCAATATTTTTTAGTTTTGCTTATATATGAATCAATATGGGTGAATATCAGAAAAATGGAAAGAGAAGTAAATACAATGTTTGGGAAGGAGTCACCAAACTATGGATAATTTGGGCAACATGAATAGCATAAAATTGCTCATTTCTCTATAGACATTGAATTTAAAAAAAAAAGGGTATAAATGCATAGTAATAACCATACCCCAACATTATTAATTTAACATAACATTTAAATCAGTTAATGTCAAATAAGTTATATAGCAGCAAAGAACTAATATGGCAGCTGCTTGCTTAGCTGAATAGCTTTCATTTGATACAAAGAACAACTAATATAGCAGCAAACATAATATAGCGAGTGGTTTATCCTACAAAAAGTAACCTTCAAGATAAATTATTCATTCCAAACCTACAATTTTGCCAACAATATTCTATAGTTAGCATTCACAATCACATCCCAATAAATTATAAGAGTATTAAGAAAAATAAATGAATGAAACGGATAACCTGCAAAGAAATTAGGACATGGCTTATCAGAAACAATATTTAGCTCCTACGTGCCATATGAGCCCTTGATTTACATACTGTTTTGCAAATAGAATATGGGCAGGGATCAGACAAGTAGTTTTAAACTAATTGACCTTCGCTATATTGCACATGGTCGGCTAGCTTATTTCGATCACACAGAAGACAAGATGTGTTTAGTCCGTTGAAAGAACCATCAAAGTACAGAACTATCTGTGCTATATATTGCCAATTAATATGAGGGAAATTTTTTTCCTAAGTTCTGACTTGTACAAAAACATAAATATAAACAAATATGTATCCACTGAACATCTGAGCTAGCAGTGTTAATCAAACATGGCGCCTTCTCATTTAGAAAATACCAATAAAAGAATTGAACAACTTTGCAGCTCCAGTTGAACATGACTATAGAAGTGCAATAAACAAGTTGATAGAGTCCGCACACCGAGACTAGATCATATGGAAATTTATACGTTACTATCATGTATGCAATGTACATGTTACATATATATAAAACATAATAGCCGACAGTTGTTCTCCACACAATACATGTAAGCAAGTACGCTTACAGGAAGAATAAAAATAAGCAAACCATATCAAATAAGAAACTAGGGAATAATGAGAAGCGAATAAACTAGGGGAAACTTGAAGATGTACTAAGTCTCTAGTAAGTGGTATCATTTTAACGACAGTGTACTAATGAGTAATCATCTCTTCTTCTCTATTCAGCCTTCAGAGGATGGTTTCATTACAAACATATAGTAGGAAATAACCCAGATACATAAAAATGTCAGAACATCTAAAACAAGATTATATTTCAGTGAAATACACACTATAAATCAGAAGCTCTCATGCATATGCTAATGTGACATGCATCAGACAGAAACCACAAGAAACAGTGTGGAAACATTAACATGGCACAGGCACAGTGTCGGAAATCATATATGCTTCAAAATAAAGAGATTAGGAAAGAGTACCTGTCAAGTTGATCAATGATGATGTTTTTATAAGCTCCCACGCAAATGCTGTTTTCCCGTTTATCTACCCGGTCCATGATAAAGAAAAACGTCAACAACCCTACTGAAAACAACATCCACAATAGCTCCGCAACACATACAATGGTCAATACCACTCATGCATGAATTACCTTAAACTCAATGACGATGGCAATATGCTGTTATCGTGATCTCTATGACCATGCTATAGGTCTGATCCACACTATACACGGAGGACGAACATAATACCACCACAAAAGCCCATTTATCATGAAGAGATGTTCCACCACTAAATGATTCGAAGTGTCAAACTGAACTATGTATTTTAGTGAAACTTGTTTTTATTTGTTGTTTTAATACAATTTTTTGTGGATCATTTTAGTTGTTGATTGATTATCTGCATTAATAATTTATTGGGTTGGGCAAGGTCGAACAGAATATAGGGAGTGGTTTATCCTACAAAGACTAAATTTCTACATAAATTATTCTACACCTACAATGTGGCCAACAATACTCAGTCATTAGCATTCACAATATCTGCGTATGAGCTGTAGCAAGAAACGATAAGCTGTAGCAAGAAACGATATTCAGCTCCTATGTTCCTTATGAGCTCTTGATTTAGGTATTGGTCTGCAAATAGGATATGGGCAGGGAACAGACAAGTAGTTTTGAACTAACTGGCCTTCACTATCTGCAAGCGGTCGGCTAGCTTTCGATCATAGAGGACAAGATGTGTTCAGTCCCTTGAAAGAACCATGAAAGTACAGAACCATCTGGCATAGATTGCCAATTAATATAGGGAAAGAGCTGTCCTGAGTTCTGACTTGTATAACGTAAATACAGGCAAATATGTGGCCACTGACCTTCTGAACTAGCACAGTCAAGCAAACATGACGCCTTCTTAATTAGAAAATACCAATATAGAAACTTAACAACTTTGGAGCTCTAGTTGATATAACTATATAAGTGCAATAAAAAAGTTGATATATCTGAATAAGCATTCAAAAATAATAGTATTTCCTTCTTATATTAAGGCATTCTTCTTTTGTAGTGTACCTAAACTAAACAAAGTTCTTGTTTTCTGTATCTTTTCTTTGGATAGGTTAACATTGTAGACATCTATTATCGTTCATGAAGATAACACATGGTAGTCGTAGATGCCATCACTCTGTGTTTACTAAGAGATTTAGCACTGGGGAGATGCAATAGTCCAGTTTGCCTACAGGATGTCAGGATTGGGAAACATTATACGATGCAGTTTGAAACTGAACAATTGTGCTTTTGTCGTAATGTTGCAACCTCTGCCAATGGATACCGTGTTTATATGTTTCTACCATGTATGCAATGTACACATTACATCTATCCGAAACATAATAGCCAAAAGTTCTTCTCCACACAATACAAGTAAGCAACTACAGGAGGAAAAATAACCAGACCAACAATATAGCAAATAAGAAACTATGGAATACTGAGAAGTGAAGGAACTAGGGGAAAACTTGAAGATGCTAGTACTAAGTCTGTAGACGTGGTTTCGTTTTGAATGAAGGGGCACAGAAATGAGTAATCATCCCTTCTTCTCTAGTCATCCTTCAGACTACAGAGGATGGTTTCATTTGAAACATAGTACGAAATAACCCAAATAAAAAGGGATGTTGGCACATTTAGATAAGAATATATTGCAGCGAAAGACACATTAAAATATTACAGATATAACAAACTATCTGTCAATATATTGCTAACTTGTGTGAGGAATAAGTTCTGACTCGTGTAACCTACTAAGAAACTTTGGCTTCATCCAAGGGACAGCAAACATGCTAATATACCTAAATGAGTATTGAAAGAATACCATTTTCTATGCAATCTGAACTAACTACTGCATCTTGATTTGTATTCACGTGCGTTGATATTAATTATCATTATAGCTCACACATGGTAAATTCCATTGCACCAAGAGATGCCCTGTAGAATTTCAGGGTTTTAAAACCCTACGCCATGCAGTTTCTTCACAAATACAGAATGGTTCTAGAATAGCTAAAAATTATGTCTAGTAAAACCCTACATAGTGGTTCAGTACAATATAGGCATATGACTGACATAACCGCCTTAATGGTATTTCACATCTAAGGAATGGCGATATCACCTGATCTAACTAAAAATAAAACTAAAGGACTGCCCTGTCGCTGCCAGCTAATTTTTAAGACAAGACATTTCTTTGCTATTGAGCCACTGCATCACACATGGATAAACCAAAAGCTCTCATGACCATGCTAATGCTACAAGCATCAGACTGGCATAGGCACAATATCGCAAATCCTATATGTTTCCTAAGAAAAACGTCAACAACCCTACTGAAAGCAACAGCATGGTAGCTTCGCAACATGTGAACAACGGTCAATACGACTCATGAATGGATACCGTAACTCAACGGCAATAGCAATCTGCTGTTACCGTGATCTTACAACTATTCTATGGTTCAGCATTGACACCAATGAGGTACTTTATCCCGCAGGTTTACAGTATAGTGGCTGGGAAGTCTAATCCACACTGTACACGAAGAACGAACATAATACCACCACAAAAGCCTAGCTATCCTGAAGTGCTGTTCCACCACTAAATGATTCAAAGACCCTAAAGAGTCGTCTCACCACAATATCCCATGTATGCCATCTTCAAACACCACGACAAATTCCTGCCTCACTCAGAACACCTTGTGTTTTTCATGCACTTGAAGCACCGTCTCTTGGTCCCTCGCAAATAGAAGCTGCTTTAATTCCTGCAGAAAAGCCAAGAAAATGAAAATAACATCAGCTATGTGACGGTACAATTTTCCCTCAATAGACATTATGAACCACAACACCAACAAATCGCTGCTAACCCAAGAAAAGCTAACTCGTCAGCTTCTCCAGGTAACAGTTGCCATGCCACCAAATCATAAAAAGGAACAAATCGCTGCTAATCCAACAAACGTCATCTACAAGCCCAACCCTCACCGCCCTAGGTAAAAATCACTAAGAGGAAGATGGGCCTGTACTAATGGAAACACCTCTCTAGCTTGACCACATATAGATCATTGTCTAGATGAACAGGGCACCACAAAGGCACAAACAGATGCGTCATGTCCAGATTTGACAGAAGCTGAGGCGCAAACAGTTTAAGCTTGGTACGTTGTGTTGCCTAGAAAGTGGAAACATATAATTTAAAGCATGCACATTAGTAATAAACATATCAGGAAGAGAAAGTTGGGCATACCCGGAATGCCGAAGCCAGTGAAGGGATATAGTCTCCCCCACTTAATGGCCATCTTTGTGACCTGCCTTGATTTGAGTTGGACCATATAGACATAACCAGATGAGTGCACAAAGATGACATCAGTGCCCTCCACGAAGCCACTGACATATATCCTCCGAGATTTTACTGGGAGAACATCATCGGGGAGCAGCGTCTCGAGCTCGATGGTCCTGCTTTGAACCCAACTCGAAATTCCGTGAGCATCCGCTTCCCTTGACCACAAATAGATGCTAGACCTGTCAATATCAACGAGTTTCAGCAGCTCATCTCCCCCCTTCATGATGACTATGCAAGAGCCATGGAAACGGGCCAGCGTGGCGATCACCGACAGGTGCTGGGCACTTAGTTGGTACTCAAGGATGTGTTTCCTCCCGCAGCTGAAGTAGAGTGCATCTCCCACAAGGACGCTGGGCATCATGTCGACACAAATATACCGTTCCTCGAGCTCAAGGTGGTGATAAACAGAGGTGGTCTCGCTCCATGCGCCGGACTCTGACAAGTAGACGCGGGCAGAAGTGACGGTCTCCATGTACGAGGTAGAGGTGACGACGAAGACCACACGGAACGGGCCCCCGTGGCAGTCGATGTGGTCGCAACCTTCCGCGGCGCAGAGCACGGCCGCATTACAGTCGTGCCTGGCGCCTGCCGGCAGCAAGGTCCGAGGTGGCTTGGGCAGGCGGCGCTCCTCGTTGGTGATGGGGTTCCACACGACCAGGTCCATGGCTCCCTCGGCGTCGGGTCTTGAGGTGGCGAATAGGGCGCGGCCGTGGCGGCAGTCGAGCACGAGCCACCCGGGGAAATCGCGGCCTGCGGGACGGAGAGCGGAGGTGGAGATGAAGCGAGAGAAGTAGGGTTCGTCCCCCTTCAAGACGTGGATGTATCCCAGCAGCGGAGGCGGCCCGTGGAGCTCGCGGTAGCGGCTTCGGAAGGCGGGGCCGGAGAGGATCCGACGCCAGGTCTTGCAGACGAGGGAGGCTCGGGCGAGGCACGCGGAGTCTTCCGGCGGTATGCGGAGGAGGATCTCGCCGACGAGGTCGTACGCCAGCGTCCGCGGCGCCGCCATGGTTGCTGCTGCGGTGGAGGCGGACGGCGGCGGCGGCGCTGCTTGTGCTCTGCGGAGGCGGAGGCGGCGGCGAGGGTTTGGGTGCGCGTCAGCAAGATGGTGAAAAGGGTTCGGTTTAACCAGCTCTGCTTAGAGCAACTCTAACAGAGCCGTAAATCCCGCCGGAACCGAACTTTTCCGGCGGATTTACGGGTTCGGGGCGAAACAGGCGCAGATCAGCGCCCGAAAAAGTGGGCCGGTCCGAATCGAGAGTTCGGGGGCCCGAGAAATCCCCCACACGGCCCCTATTAAAAGGGTTCGCGGAGGGGAGTTCGGTTCGGAAACCCTACTCCCCTCCTGCCGCTCCTCTCCCGCCGCCGTAGCCCGCCGCCGCTCCGACGAGCAATCCCCGGCGATCGGACGCCGCTACGGCCACCACCCCGCCGTCCTAAATGACGCGTGCAACACGCGTGGGTAGGGGCGGCGGCCGAACCGGCGCCGAAAAGGCAAGTCGTCGTCCCCCGGGCGTACGGGCGGACACGGAGCGCGGCGAGCGGGCGCGCTCCGACGGCGCATGGAAGCGGGCCGGCCGCAAGTGGCCGGAGCTGATGGCGCGCCACCTTCAAGCGCGCGCGAGGCGGGCGGGGAAGCGGAGGAACCCCGCCGCCGGCGGGTGCGGCCCGCCGGCCGTCGCCGTTGCCCCCGGCGGCGACGACGACGATGCGGACGGACCGCCTGCGCTGCGGGGGCGCCTCCGCGCGGCGGCAATCCGGTCGGCGGCCCTCGTCGTCGCCTAGCAACCGGCGGCGTCGAAAAACCCTCCGCCGCCGCCCGGTGACAGTATAGTCGCCGGGGAATTTAATTTCTAGTCTAATTAGGCTCGTAGTCCATATTTAGGTCCAATGCGGTTGTATTTTGGCACTATTTAGTGTGAATTATGATCGAATTAAGGTTGATCGGATGAAATCGACTGCAATCCCGTCGATAATTTTCCCGCGTCGTTTGATTTTCGCGAGTTCGGTTTGTGTCTACAGTTTCTGTTCTACGCCGTGCCCAAATGCTCGCTCATTTCGTTTTTCGGGAGACTGAACTCCGTTTTTTCGGTTCGGCCAAATACGGGCTCTGTTAGAGATGCTGTTAGGAGGATCTGCCATGTGGGACCACGTAGCAGATCGCAACCTGTACAAATACAGATATACAGATTGATGCCGGAAATAGATACGGCACCTAAAAAAAGATTGATTTACTCCTTCGACCCAAATTACTTGTTGCAGATTTAATGAATCTAGATTGATTTTAAGCAACGTTTTGCCTAAATTTGCCATATAATTTTCGAAGTAACTCGGATTGGAGGGAGTAATAGATTCTGTCAAAAAAATTGCTTTAACAAACAGGTAGAGCAGGTACTCTGAATTTGATTCCTGGCACATCAAAATTATGCAAGAATTTTATTATTTCTTGCAATTATGACAAAATTACTTTACTTCTGACTGATTTAACATTTCGTGACTGAAACCCCTGGATTTTACTGGCAAAATGCGTTAGATTCCAGGTACTCTACCTCCTTACAGTCGAGATAAACATACCACATCAGACTAGAACATCACACTTTGTATAGGTAGAATGAACATCATGGCTGGACTAAAAACAGTTTGATTGAGCAGCTAAACATATCAGTTTTCAACTTTACACAAAACCCATAACTGGGTCTTCATCTCAGAGCAGCTGGATGGATGGATATGTCATGTATATGTCACGCTACTTATACATATAGATTCTGGCCACATCCTAGCAGCTACAAGCTACTAAGGTATGGGCATAAGCTTATAGTACATATGTACACACACACACGTCTTTTCATCGTCATACTGTACGCTAAGGATCTCCATTGACGGGTTTCTCCCCTGTCTCGGGATCCTGGGGCAGCACTTTCGTCCGATTCAGTATTGATTCTCTGATAGCCTTGTATTTCTTCAGCTCCTCCAGCGCGTCCGCTGCAGTCTTTGACTGGATCAAAGCAGGACTCGATGCAACATCGCCATGTTCCCCGGTCATGACCCTCTGAACCGAAGATTCTTGGGGAACTGGGGGAGGAGCTGCGATGGATGGCCGGCCTTCCCTGAGGCCCGGGGCCGTCTTGAGCATTCGCACAAGAGCTCCGATGGTTGCAGCTGGAGTCCTCATCACTGAGCCTCCAGTGTCCTGGTTTGCCCCTTGGCATCCCCTATCCGAGATACAAGCCCTGGAATTTTTTTGAGAGTTCAGCTTATATGAATCATGATATGTGAATATCTGAAGAATGGAAAGAGAAGTAAATCCACAGTGTCTAGGGAAGGAGGCACCAAACTATCGATAATGCGGACCTGCTCCCATATACTCGTTGATTAACACGTTAACCGCTCATTTGTGCGTAGTCACTGAATAAAAAGGTGATGAATGCACAGACTTACCCCAAAGCATTATCAGGTTAACAGAACATTTAAATTACCTAATGTGGAACCTTCTTGCTTAGCAGAATAGCTTTCATTTGATAAAAAGAATAGCTAATACAGCAGCAAACAAAATATAGGGAGTGGTTTATCCTACAAAGACTAACTAACTTTCTAGATAAATCATTCCACACCTACAATGTGGCCAACAATATTCAATCATTAGCATTCACGATCACATCCCAAGAAATCACAAGGGAATTAAAAAAAACGAATGAAAAAGATAAATTGAAGCGAAATTACGACTTGGCTAGCCAGAAATGATATTTAGCTCCTATGTTCCATATGAGCTCTTGATTTAGGTATTGGTCTGCAAATAGGATATGGGCAAGGGAACAGACAAGTACTTCTTAACTAAGCTTCATTTTTATCCATAGACGTCCTCTCACGTTCCTTTCCTAAATATTTATCTTTTCACTTTCAAAGGGTTAAACTTAGGGTACACTTGATATTTCTACGTTGAGTTGCCTACCTATTGGATTGGTGTCAGCCCTAGAAGCAAATAATTTTACATACAGGAACATAAATCCTAATTCCAAGCTGCCCACCCTATAAACACCAAATGTAACTTTACAAATATCAATCTAGAATCTACAAAAACAGGGGTTGGCCCATAATGGACGGACCTATGGTAGGATAGGTTTAAACTACCCAGTTTTACATGTTAGCTCCCAGCTAAGAACAAGATGAGTACCACAACGGCTTCTTTCCCAAAATCCATACAAAATGAGCAACAGTTGCTTACGATGTCCAGCCTCTTCCATCTTGCCTTCTCTGAATGGCTTCCCTCCCAGGTTAGGTACTTAAGTAACACCCACACACAGCTCAAACTATCCATCCGACTGTTAGACAAGAAAATCTCCTATTGCACTTAGCCACTTATATCAATTAATAAAGAAAACTAAAGGCATCTTGTCTTTGATGCTGATCCAAAGTGTTCATGTGCAATAACTAAAGGCATATTTAATTAATAACAAGAAAATTCGGAATAGAGCTAGCAGGAGAAAACTTGGAAATATTACAACTAAGTCTCTTGGAAATAGTTTCATTTTAACAAAGTGAACACTAGTATTCCCTGTATTCAACCTCCCAAGAAGATGGTTTCATTTAAACAAAGGCAAGAACCCAGATAATTAAATATGCAGACATTTCTTAACTAAAAATATTGCAAGTGCTCGGCTAGCTCATTTAGATCACAGAGAAAACAATGTGTGTTCAGTACATTGAAAGAACCATGAAAATACAGAACAATCTGCTGTATATTGCCAATTAATATGAGAAAACAAGCTTCCCTAAGTTCTGACTTGTATAACGTAAATACAAGCAAATATGTCGCCATGAGCATCTGAACTAGCACTGTCAAGCAAACATGACGCCTTCTTATTTAGAAACTACCAATATAAACTTTGAACAAATTTGCAGCTTCAGTCGAATGTAACTATATAAATGCGATAAACAAGTTGATAGACTTGAATGAGCTAGTATTCCCTTCTTATCTTGGGACATTCGACATTCTGCTCTTCTATGTCACCTGAACTAACTAAAGTTCTTGATTTCTGATTTATTTTCCCTTTAGATATGTTTACTTTTAAGACATCTATTATCCTTCCTAAAGCTAACACATCGTGGTAGTGGCCATCACTCTGTATTTACTAAGAGATTTAGCACTGGGAAGATGCAACTAACCCAGTTTGTCTTACAGGATATCAGGATTGAGAAACATTATACAATATTACAATGCAGTTTGAAAATGAACAATTGTTAGCACGGACTTTATTTTCAGTCTAAAAACACTAGCAGTAGGCGGCGCTTTATTTTCCAGTTGTTAGCACAGACTTTGGACGCTGGAGGCCTTGTGCATGTGTTTAGTTATCATAATGGTAATGAAATTCGATCCCTTTGTGGGTCGCTTGGAGAAAAAAATGAACAATTGTGCAATTGTCGTACAGTTGCTGCTTTGAAGGTCACATAAATATAAGATGGTTCACTACATATTATGGAAATATCTTTGTTTTTAAATCACAAGCCACCTGACTAACAATCCAACATAAACATCTTAGTGGCATTTCACAACTACAGGATTGTGCTAACTAACATAAAACAAAGAACGCCCTGTAATTACTAGATTGGGATAAGATACACTTTATTGCAATTGAGCTACTATTTTTTCATACAAATATCTATACTCAGACGAAGCACACAGGTTTTAGCATGTGCAATTGTGCATGCAAAGGGAATCATACATAAACTACAAGCAATAGCTTTAACACTTAGTGCTGTCGCACAATGTCAAAAACCATATATGGTTTCGCAAAGAAGACTGACATTACCTATTAAGTTGATCAATGATGATATCTCTATCTTCCCATGCAAATGCCAACTCCCGCTCATCCAGTTCATCCGTGATAAAAAGTTTGCTTGAGGTCCGAGTCAACTTCAGTCCATGAAAATATCCCAGATCATCTTTACCAAAAGACAATACCTACATCAAGGACAAACCCAGAAAACTCATCAGAAAAAAAAATCATGTGGATCCAAAAGGAGAACCTCATAATGAAACTTGTTTGCTTTAGTAAGCTACACATATTGGTTGAAAAGGTTAAAAAAAACTATGTGATTACCTTTTGTGGGGCCTTGTTATTCTCAAATTCACCAAATTTGACCAAATCATTCCTTGTGTTTGAGTTACCATCAGGAGATGGTGTCAGGTAATTTTGAGATGACTGGTGTTTTTTACCCTTCAAAGATGGAGACGGGGGCAGCCCACTGCCTCCCCCACCACCCCTTACAGTGGGAATAACTACAGGAGCACTCTCATATCGGAACAAAGGATTTTTCGGGTAGGTAGCTGGAGGGGAATGCGATGGTGATGGTGACAGGGGTGGGGATGGATAGCATTCTTCATATCCTGTAGTTTTTTTCTTCCCAGTGCTATGTGGAGGATGTTCATGCAAAAGCGCATGTGGCTGTAGGCATCCACCTGGTTCTGAATTCATGGAAGCAGGAGATGGCGATGCTGATGGTCTAGCTCCATGCTCGATGCTCCAACTGTGGCGTCTGGCCATTGCAGCAGAAGGAGGTACAATGCCATCGGAAGGCAGTGAACTGAAATTCCTGAGGAAGTCTGTCGTGGGACTCCCAACGTAATCCATTATAAGCTCGGTTGGCATGGGTGTGGTTCGCTCAGGTGCAGCCACAACCTCCAGCACTGGCACATAAGAAACTGACAAGCTCAGGCAGCCAAACAGAGTCTCAATTGGAGCAAATGTGTAGTGCCTCATCTCAGCATCCTCTGCCCGAGTGAAGGGCTCGACAAATGATGATATCTTGTGAGACAGGTTCAGTGGACGGATTCTCCCAGATGAATTCAGCTCCCTGAAGAGATTGTAGGCTGGCAAGAGCCTGACAACCAGATGCAGCGACCGGAATAACACTGTTGAGCCCTTGTATGCACTCCTGTACAAGCTGTGATCCTCAGCCGAGCTGTGCCTAGACTTCCTGCTGTGGCTCTTGCTGCCACTTCCAGACTTGCTGGTTTCATACTGTATAATCCACCTCTCTATGATCTTGCCACCCCCAGTACTGGTGGTGTTGGTACTTTCACGGTGCATCATCACAATATCAATAACCAATGGCTCAAGATTGCTCTGCCTCCACAGGTCGAAGTTCTCAAGTGCGGCTGGACAGTCCCTGAGCGCGAGGTTGAACCACCGGTCACGTGGCTGGCTGCCAGACAGAGGTGAAGACGGCGGCGAAGGCCGCGTGAAGCTGCGTGATGATTCGTATGGCGAGCGTGACTCCAGGATGATGTGGAGGCTCTTGGCGAAGAACTCGGTAATCACCTGCTCCACCATGGGCGGCTCTGAGGAAGTGGTGGCCATAATTATGTAGTTGGGGGATGAAGCCAAAAGCAAGGAGTTGGTCAAATTTGGAGCTACTGGAGGCCAAGAAACCGGTGTAAAGTGACAAAAATTAGATCAGTTGATGATTCTGGGTTCTATCCAGCAAGAGGCTGGCCAACAAAATTCACGGATTCTGGGTGCTCTAGGATTTCGATTTGGTTCCTTGGAGCAAGAGAGTGAAGCTACCAGATCAAATCCGACGAAATCTGAGGGCTCTCAAAACAGAGCATGAACCCTAAACTAAACCCATCAAGAACTGAAGAACAAAGAAAAGGTCGCACCTTGAAACCGCACAAAAAAACGCAGCTTTTTACCCCGATTCCCCACGCAACAAGCCTAGAAAAACACCAATTTCGTGGGGGAAAACCACAAAGAAACTAAGAAAGACAAAAAAAAAGTTTCAGACTTGAACGGAAGAACCCTAGCAAAATCCCTAGAAAGCTAAGGGAGTGAGCTCGTGGAAACCCGATTCGAGCCCAAGAAAGCGGAAGGGGAGCCGCATTGGAAGCGAACCCCTGTTGTCTCGTGGCGGATCGGAGCGGGGGGCGGGGCCTAGTGGTGGCCGACCACGAGGAGTCGCGGCGGAGGAACTAGAAGTGAACTTCATGAGTCCATGAAGGAAGAGGGGATAAAAGAGAGGAGATCACCACAAGGGAATTGTTTTAATTTGTTTACTTTTTCTTCTTCCTACAAACGACATTTTCTCCTCGCTTTGTTGCTTTACCTTTTTTTCCCGTCGTCTGCTACCACCATGTTTCGTCTAAGGCTGGTGCCAATGCATCACCACACTATAGCCTCGCCACGTCAGCTCTCACCCCCACTCTCACCCCACTCTCACCCCACGGTGCCAGTGCACGGGCTATAGTGCCATCTCTCACTTCCTCTCTCCTCTCTATCGCCTCCCTACCGCCCCCACTAGCACCGCTATCGCCCCTCTCTCACCTCGCTGTCGCCCCCAACGCGGGCGGTAGCCGGACGGCAGCGGGCGGTAGCGCCCGGCGCCAGCCCCAGCGCCCCGCGCTAGCGTCCCGCCCCACTCCCGCCCCACTCCCGCCCCAAATCGGGCGGTACCGCCCCCGCTCCCGCCTCCATTGGCACCAGCCTAAGTGCTCTTGCTTTTCCTTTGCCTATTTGACAATTCAAATTTCTTCTTCTTAAACCAGCAAATAAAATAAACGGATATTTGTTCAGCTCTATCCAATTTTGTACCATGGCCGCGCACCAAACCACGACGAGCACCGCAACTCAATCCTCCGGCATCCGTCACCCTTAGAGCATGTCGTCGCCAGTGTCATGCTCCATTAGAGGAGTGTAGTTGGATGCTGGGGGTGGATAGAGGGCGAACACATGTTGAAAGAACATGTCCATTACCCCATGTTTGGTTTTGGTAATTGATGACAATCCCTATGGACTAACGTTTGCATTGAGAATCAATCCTAGGTCAATTCCATAGCCATGTTGGACTCAAGGTTTCAAGATGGAGAAGATGGAGTACAATAACGAAGACGGTGTCGAAGAGAGACGAAGACCGTGTTGAATATGAAGATGGATGAAGACGGTGGCGTGCGTACAAGATCAAAGAAGACGGTGGCGTGTATGTTGAAGGAAGACGGTGGCATGTACAAGGTTGAAGAGGATGAAGACGGAGCTTGCCGACTCGAGAGGAACGCGCAAGGTCAAGGTTTGTACCCGATAGGATAGTGGGTCACATCATCGGAGAGAGCTCAAACCGTGCATGCATTGCATCGTGTTTCTTGGTTTCTTTTTGGTTCTTATCCATGAGATGAGTTAGAGCTTGTGTTCATCTCCATGACAAGCTCTAGCTCATCGGAAACGGATTTCGGATGCATCGCATGTTGCATGTGCGAGGGTGATGATTTTCCCGATATACCATATTGAGAGGTTACACCTCTATGACCATGAGAAAATCATCACTCACTCTTTTCCATATTTTCACTTTTTGTAGTGATAGCTCTCGTCGTCCTCTTTCCGGCAAAATTGATTTCATGTCATTCCGAGTTTCCTAGCTCAAGTTATGGATTTTACATTGTCTGAAAAAGTCCCATGATACGTCTCCGACGTATCGATAATTTCTTATGTTCCATGCCACATTATTGATGATATCTACATGTTTTATGCATACTTTATGTCATTATTATGCGTTTTCCGGAACTAACCTATTGACGAGATGCCGAAGGGCCAGTTCCTGTTTTCTGCTGTTTTTGGTTTCAGAAATCCTAGTAAGGAAATATTCTCGGAATCGGACGAAATCAACACCGAAGATCTTAGAATCCCCGGGAGCTTCCGAACACCCGAGAACCGCCGGAGAGGGGCCACGGGGGTCCACACATGGTGGCGGCGCGGCCCAGGAGGGGGCGCGCCGCCCTAGTGTCTGGTGGCCCCGGACCCCTTCGACCTTGCCCTTCCGCCTATTTAAAGCCTCCGTCGCGAAAACCCTGACACGTTCAACGAAACCAGAGAAAACCTTCCAGAGCCGCCGCCATCGCGAAGCCAAGATCTGGGGGACAGGAGTCTCTGTTCCGGCACGCCGCCGGGATGGGGAAGTGCCCCCGGAAGGCTCCTGCATCGACATCACCGCCATCTTCATCAACGCTGTTGTCTCCCATGAGGAGGGAGTAGTTCTCCATCGAGGCTCGGGGCTGTACCGGTAGCTATGTGGTTAATCTCTCTTCTATGTGCTTCAATACAATAATCTCATGAGCTTCCTTACATGATTGAGATTCATATGATGATGCTTGTAATCTAGATGTCATTGTGCTAGTCAAGTGGATTTTACTTATGTGATCTCCGGAGACTCCTTGTCCCACGTGTGTAAAGGTGACAGTGTGTGCACCGTGTGGGTCTCTTAGGCTATATTTCACAGAATACTTATTCACTGTTATGAATGGCATAGTGAAGTGCTTAGTTATATCTCTTTATGATTGCAATGTGTTTTGTATCACAATATATCTGTGTGCTACTCTAGTGATGTTATTAAAGTAGTTTATTCCTCCCGCACGGTGTAATGGTGACGAGTGTGTGCATCGTGTAGTACTTGGCGTAGGCTATGATTGTGATCTCTTGTAGATTATGAAGTTAACTATTGCTATGATAGTATTGATGTGATCTATTCCTCCTTTCGTAGTGTGAAGGTGACGAGTGTGCATGCTATGTTAGTACTTGGTTTGGTTATGTTGATCTGTTATGCACTCTAAGGTTATTTAAATATGAACATTGAATATTGTGGAGCTTGTTAACTCCGGCATTGAGGGTTCGTGTAATCCTACACAGTTAGTGGTGTTCATCATCCAACAAGAGGGTGTAGAGTCTAGCATCTATCTATTTATTCTGTTATGTCATCAATGTTGAGAGTGTCCACTAGTGAAAGTACGATCCCTAGGCCTTGTTCCTAAATACTGCTATCGCTTGTTTGTTTACTTGTTTTCTGCATCTATACTTCCTGCAATATTACCACCATCAACCACACACCGAGTCCTGGACAGCAAAGCACTTTTCTGGTGCCGTTACTACTGCTCATATTTATTCATACCACTTGTATTTCACTATCTCTTCGCCGAACTAGTGCACCTATTAGGTGTGTTGGGGACACAAGAGACTTCTTGCTTTGTGTTTGCAGGGTTACATGAGAGGGATATCTTTGACCTCTTCCTCCCATAGTTCGATAAACCTTGGGTGATCCACTTAAGGGAAACTTGTTGCTGTTCTACAAACCTCTGCTCTTGGAGGCCCAACACTGTCTACAAGAATAGAAGCACCCGTAGACATCATCCCACAGAACATGTTACGGTACCTTTGCGGTACCTTGAGCGGTAGTACCGCTTGAGAGCGGTAGTACCGCCCCGGTACCGCTTAAGTACCGTAACATAAGTTACGGCAGTACCGCTTCGGTACCGCTGCGGTACCGCGTGGGATCCAGTAAGGTTTGGAGCCCATTGCGGTACCTCAAGCGGTACCGCGAGCGGTAGTACCGCCTTGTGTCCACGTGGACAAGTTCTGTGGGGATTTCGAATCCGAGCGGTAGTACCGCTTACCAAAGCGGTAGTACCGCTCGGGCGTGGATCTGACCGTTTTTCAGCCCCAACAGCTATATTTCTGGGTCCCCTATATATACTTCTCTTCCACCTCCGGCCAAACTACTTCTTCCCCTCCATTCTCTCTCCTCCATTGTTGACCTTGAGTTGTTTCTTCCTCCTCTTGATCCCCCCACTATTTCTTGCATATTTTTGGGGGAAAGGAGAGAGGAGATCTAGATCTAGAGCTTCACCAATTGAATCCCTCTCCAAGTGAGGGGATCTTGCTAGATCTAGATCTTGGAGTTGCTTGGTGTTTCTCCTCATATTTGTTCTTCCTCCCTTATTCCCCCAATAGCTTTTGTAGCTTTGTTGGAATTTGGGAGAGAAGAACTTGGGCATCTTAGTGGTGTTCTTAGCCATTGCATTAGGTGCATCGGTTTGGGTTCTCTCCGGGGTTTCGATCTCGTAGAGGGTATGTTACCTTAATGGTGTTGTTGCCTTAGTGGCCTTGTTGCCTTAGTGGTGTTCTTGCCTTAGTGGCCTTATCGTCTTTGTGGCGTGGTGGCCTTTGTGGCGTTGTTGCCTTTGTGGTGTTGTATCCTTTGTGGCCTTGTAGCTGGCCTTATCGTCTTTGTGGCGTAGTGGCCTTTGTGGCGTGGTGGCCTTTTGTGGAGTGTGTTAGCCTTTGTGGTTTTGGAGCCTCTTGTGGCGCGTTGGTGTCTTGGTGGCTTTGTTGCCGGTGTGGCGTGTTGTAGCCTCTTGTGGCCTTGTACTTGAGAGCCTCCGTGTTGTGGAGTTGCCTCAAGCTTGATACTTGGGAGTTTGCCCAAGCTTGTACGGGTTCGGTGACCACCCTCAAGGGTCCCTTAGTGGATCGAGGCTTTCCTCCTTGGAGGAT